>NC_045698.1:53439626-53753960 GCF_009834535.1 Camelus ferus
TATTCCGGGAGGACAGCAGCGCGAGGAGCAGGCTGGGTTGGCTGCCGGGCAGGCGGCTGTGTCCGGTACAGGCCGGAGCGAAGCACCGACCCCGTGGACACAGAAGGCTGGGGGCGGGGGGAAGCTGCGTCTAGGTCAGCGAAGGGCAAAGAAGCCGGACATTGACGCAGGTCGCTTCCCGATCCCGGCTCCAGGGCCTCTAGCGGGAAACCGAGTCCCGACCTACGGCCGATCTTCAGGCTTCCCCATCACCCTAGCACCTCCGTAGGCATTTCCGGTAAGAAGCCGGGCGCCCAAGGATCAGACTCCGCAAAGCATCGCGCAGGCGCCGCCGGACTGGGGAGGCCGCGGACGTGGAGGGAGGGGGCGTGAGAGCCAAAAGAAAGCCTCCTCTGCGCCTGCGCTACCTACTCTTCCCCAGGTTGAGGGCTTGGGGGTGGAAACAAACCTTGAGTCGACGTCGCGCACTCCGTGGACTCCCGGCCGGGGTCGCTCTTCACTCGTCAGCGCGGTGTCGCGTCAAGTCCTCTAAGAGCTCCGCAGGGGTGTGGAGAGGTAAGAGCCCCCTGGAACAGGCGTCTTGGCCTCTCCTCACCCCTGCTGCCCTCTCGGAGGAGGCGGGATGGCCTCTGGTCTCGCTGTCCAGGGCTCTGGGCCTGGCCCTCCTGTCCTTCCAGGGGCCGAGCCTGGGCCCCGGACCCATTCCTTTTCCGAGCCCTCTGGGCGGGTCGGGAAATCTGGACTCTCAAACCTCGCGGCCCCTCGGTAAAACCTGGAGGGCCGGACCAGGCCGGGAGGGCCATCTCGGAGGCTGTTTGCCGGGTCCACCCCACTGGGGCCGCCACGAGTGCTCTGCGGTGCCGGGGTAGCGACCCCGGAGCCGCGGAAGGTAGGGGTGAGAAGCGCCCCCAGGGCCGCCTGCCAGGCAGGGGAGGGGCTGCGCCTGCAGTGGGGCTGTTGCTCCCGCGGCGGGAGTGGTAGCCTCTGCGTTGAAAGGACTCGGCCCCCGCAGACGAATCTGTCATCGCCGCCCGTGCTCTCGCAAAGCCCATTCCCGCACCGATGCATTTTCTCACAGTTTTAGACCGGAAGGCCGCTGTATTGTTCCTTCCCGTCGCCTTTTCTTTGGTACCTTTGACAAATTGTAAAAGATGACCTAACTTTTAAACTATTAACTGATTTGTACTACCGTGATTGCATATTATTGTATGTTAGACTGAGAATGTTTTTGTTTGTTTGACTCGTATGGGAACCAGCCCATAAATTTGTTAACTTAATGTTTTTCATTTAACAAGACAGGCGTTCGTTGGTCGAATTAGGTTCCTCAATGTATTATTTTGAGCTTGTCTTTTGAGTTGGCAGAAGTTAAGTGGTTTGATCTAGTAGAACTATATATAATTTTTTACCTAGAATTTCTTCCCATTTTTGTCGCCTGGATATTAAACTGCATGTTCAGTGTAAATATTTTTTAAATATAATAAAGAATAGGGGGAAATAAACTATAATTCCACATTTAAAGGTAATCATCAACAGTTATTTCTGACTTTTTACCTTTGAGTCATTTTCCCATGGCGTTTTCCTAAGATGAGATTTTATATACAGTTGGATTGCCTGCTTTTCTGCTTAAAATTATATTTTAAGCATTTCCCCATGTTGTTAAAAAAACTTCATAAACATAACTATGATTTTTGATTACACAAGTGATTAATGAGCAAAATATCTTTTGAAACAGTTACATTACAGATAAAACTAGATTCCCATTTAATTATCATCTCCAGTTATAATTACAGTATCACAGTTTATTTAATCCAGTGGGTCTCATGATCCCTTTACACACTTAAAAATTATTGAGGACTAAAATAATTTTTGTTTTCTAATACAGGATATATACCATTTTAGAAATTAAAACTTAGAAAATTTGAAAATTTTTACTTATTTATTTAAAAATAACATTAAACCCATGATATACTGAATTAAATAATATTGTTTAAAATAGCTATATTTTCTTTAAAATATTTAGTGAGAAAGGTGGCATTGTTTTTCATTTTTGCAGATCACTTTAACGTTTGGCTTTACAGGAGACAGCTAGATTCCCATATTTGCTTTTCCCTCAGTCTGGTGTGCTACCTTGTTTAGGCTGAAGCATATTAAGAAAATCCATTCTTGCACAGATAGGTATTTGGAACTAGAAGGACCTCACACCCTAAAAGCTCTTGGAGCTTCCAGAGGTCCTCAGTCCAGTTTGAGAAAGCTGATTTAACCACTCTTGTGTTGATGAACTGTTAGGTTTTTGCATATTTCACTTTTACAAACATTGCAATGTTGAAAGTTCTTTGTGATGTGTTCTTATGCATAATTGCTAGTGTTTCTCTAGAAGTAGAATTGCTAAGTCATAGAGTATGTACTCAAAAATTTTTTTGAAGTGTGGAGAGTATAGCTTAGTGGTAGAGTGAATGCCTAGCATGCACAAGATCCTGGGTTCAATCCCTAGTACCTCCATTAAGATAAATAAATAAATATCTAATCCCCCCCGCCAAATAAAGGCTTTGATAGACATAAACATTACTTTTGATGCCTGTATAATTTTGTGTCCTAATGTTGGTGTTTAGATAGTTTCACTTAATGATTTGGTGAAATATCTTTGCATGTTTTCAGTTATTTTAGATTATTTTCTTGAATTTCTAAAAAGAGAATTATTAGAGCAAATGTTAGGAATCTTTTTGAAGCTATTGATGCATATTGTCACATTCTTCCCTTGAGAGAAGTTCCTATCATCAGTGTCTCAGATGCTCTTTTTATCAGACGCTTATCAAAACATTGAGTAGTTTTATTATTAAAAAGATGATATTCAGGGAATGGTATGTGTTCTAATTCATGTCACTTTGATAGTGTGGATCATACATTGAATGTTTTTTCATAATCCTACTAGTTATCTGTTCATATTACTTGCCCATTTATAGTCCATTGTCCAAGTGTTTTTCTAACAGATTAATATTATCTTTTTATATTATAAGGAAATATGCTATCATTTTTTTTTGAAGAAAGGAACAAAACTATTTCTTTTCTTGTTTACAGAAGTAGTATATTTTTGTAAAAAAAAAAACTATAAGGACATAGAATATAGATGTGAGAAGCTTGCATAATCTGACTGCATTATTAACAGTTTGGTGTTTGCTCCTCTGTTTTTTTCCTTGCCTTTTGCTAATACTATATGTATATTAACTTATTTGTAAAACTGGGTTTGTACTATGCATGAAGTTTTGCAATTTGATTTTTTGTCTTTTAACATATATATTGGATATTTTTCTGTGGAAGTACTCTGGGCAGGTTTTTTCAGAGTGGCTTTAGGAACACCAATTGTGACCTTTAGTTACCTGATGTCAGGCTCCTGTCCTCTTCTATATTCTCTTCCTAGGTGATTTCATCTATTAACAGCTATATACTACCAATTCCCAAATCTTTTATCTATCTCAGACTTCTCTCCTGCATTCCAGATCCTTATAGTCAACTACCTATTGGACATCTTCCCTGGGATGTTCTCAAGGTACTTCAAACATGAGTCCAAACATGAACTCATGTTTTCCCTCCGTCCTGCTCCTCTTTGTGTTGCCTGTCATGGTCAGTGGTACCAGTGTCCACCCAGTCACTCACGATGGCAACCTGGCAGTAATCCTAGCTTTCTCTCTCACTTTCACTCTCCAAAAGTTCCCATTCTTTAGCTACTTTTATATGTTTCCTTTCTGTCTGCCCTGTCTCAGTTCAGGCCCTCATCACCTCTCACCTTAACCTTTTTAGGAGTCTCCTTACTCTTGGTTTTGTTGTTTTCTGATAAATCTTCCATGTTGCTGCCAATTTGTTTTCAGTCATGAAGAGATTTTTAAAAAACATTTTTTGCAAAGTAAATATTGTAAATATTTGTTTGTAAATCTGTGAATACATACATGGCCAAGTGAGTAAAGATACTACCTAAAACAAGTTATCACACATAAATAAACTTAGAATAGGGAGTATGTCTTGTATTTCTTTCGTGTCTCTGTACAGGGAAGATTACTGGCACAGTAAGTGAATGAAAAGTATGTGCAGTTTAATAAGATTTTCAGTCAAAAGGTTTCAATGTCATACCTTTTACAAATTGTTAGACTATATTATTATTTAATTATCCTTTTGTTGTATCTTTTAGGTGCCTCAGATAACATAATACTTAGTAGTACACTGCTACTTAGATAGAAATACTCTATAAGTAGATATTATTTAATAAAATCCATAATTTTTAAGAAAAATTGTCTTTTTCTAATGAGGAGCTGTTTCTAGACCTTTCAGTTCTGTTCTTTATTTTTTTCTATGTTCTATATTCAGATTTTTTACTACATTTTGCTAATATATTTATTTTTAATGTAATGTTTATGTTTATCAAAGGGATACCTATACATAATTTAAAGAGTCAAATACTACTACAAGAATTTTATTCAAAAACAATAGCCCTTTGCCCTCATCCTCTCCCCTGAGTCTCTCTCTTCAGAAGCAGCTTTTCTCAGTGTTCCTCATCGGACTCACAAACACAGAGAATAATTTGAGTAACTTTTCTCAATTCCCCCAAAGATGATTTACGCCTGTAGTTGACCCTTGAACAACACGAGTTTGAACTGCAGGTCCACTTATATGTGGATTTTTTTCCAATAGTAAGTAAGTACTACAATATTACACGTTCCTGCTTGGTTGAATCAATGGGTACGGATGCTTGGGATCCATGGATGCTAAGGAACCATGGATACGGAAGGCTGACTATAAATTACACTCAACTTCATGGACGGTCAGTGCCCAAACCCCATTGTTCAAGGGTCAACTGCACTGACACTTCAGATACATAGGAAAGATGTTAATTCATTACATAAAGTGAATGCCTTAGGGCATTAAGGCTTAAGCCTCTCACAGAACCCTCATTGAGAAAGGCTGCTCCACAGTCAACTCTTTTTCACCTCTAATTTTCTAAATAACTTGCTTACTTATACAGCTATCTCTCCACCCTACCCTGATCCTACCAGTTTTAGATATTACTTACCACCTTCCTTTTATAGAAGATGTGAGTTTAGGTTTGTTACACCAGCCTCCATATTTAAACATGGCACTTCTCCCCTCCTTTAGATTTGCAAATTAGTTCTATGTTAACTTTTAGTTAAATCATTATTTAGTGTTTATATCATTTAAGTATCTAAAGCTGAGCCAGGTAGTATATTGTTATGATACTACCTTTATTATATAATTTTGTGTTTTTCCTAGAGTCAATAATTATCTTGGTTCTTGATTTAAGGGAAGATAACCTCAGATAACCAAGATCTGGGCACTAGTGTGCTCCATTGTTGCCACCAAGACATTTTGCATTTAGGCCTTCTCAGCTAATGGAGCAAGAGATACATGTTTAAGCTAATATCTATAAACATTTCAAATAAAAAATTAGTACAAATGTGTAACCATCTGTGTCCATATTAAGCCAAACAGGAGTTTATACTGATGTCTCCAACTCAAATCCATTACCACATGGGTCATTCTAACTTCCTCCCCTTGCTTATCTATTTTCCCTCCAAAAGTGGGAAACCTTGCTCCTACCATCAGCCATCCATTTATTTAATTTCAATTCTAGCATACATGTATGATGGCTTCAGAATTAACCCACACCCCCATGAGAAACAACTTTATCAACTAGAGTACAATGTTTGTGTTCCTTTTGCCTTTAGACTCCACTGATTTCCAAAGGAAGCACTTTATTTCTCCATGCCCTCAGTATGGTGGTTTTACATATTTGTAATTCATTTAGACTTTTTCCCCTCATATTCTGCATTCTGAGATGCCCTAACCTAAATATTTTTAAAATTTACATATATTGAGGTTTATTTTTTGTGCTGTAAAGTTTTATGGGTACTGAAACATACTTAATGTCTTGTATTCACCATTATAGTATTATACAGAATAGTTTCACCATCCTAAAAAATCTACTCTGCCTTACCTGTTAAACCCTCCTCTACCCCAAACCACTGGCAGTCAGTGATGTGTCTACTGTCTCTGTAGTTTTACCCTTTCCAGAATGTCATAAAATTAGAATCATTACAGTATATAGACTGGCTTCTTTCACTTATCAATATGCATATAAGATTCATCCATCTTTTTGTGGCTTGATTACATTTCTTTATATCACAGAATAATATTCCTTTGCATGGATGTGCCGGAGTTTATTTATCCATTCACTTACTGAAGGACATCTTGATGTTCCAAATTTTGGCAGTTATGAATAAAGCTGCTATAAACATTGACATGTAAGTTCCTGTGTGGACATAAAATTTTAAATCAGTTAGGTAAATAGCTAGTAGTATGATTGCTGGATCATATGGTAAGACTATGTTAAGTTTTGTAAGAGACTGCCAAACTGTCTTCTGAAGTGGCTGTACCATGTTGCATTCCCAGCAGCAGTAAATGAAAATTCCTGCTGTTTAGTACCCCTGCAGCATTTGGTACTGTCAGTTTTTTGGATTTTAGCCATTATAATAGATGTAAAATGGTACCTCATTGTTTTACTCTGTAGTTCCCTAAAGACAAATGATGTTGAGCACTTTAATATATGCTCTAACTGTGTATGTTTTTTCGAGTGGTATCTGTTTAGAACTTATGCCCATTTTTAAATTGGATTGTTTGTTTTCCAATTACTGAATTTTAAGAGTTCTTTGTGAGTTTTGGATACAATTACTTTATCAGATACATGTTTTGCAAATATTTTCTCCCATTCTGTGGCCTGTCTTCTCATTTTCTTAAGTGTCTTTTTCAGAGCAGATTTTTTAACCTTGATAAGGTCCAGCTTATCACTTTTTTTCTTTCATGCCATTGATGTTGTATTTAAAAATTCATGATCAAACCCAAAGCTATGTAGATTTTCTCTTATGTTTTCTTCAAGAAGTTTTATAATACTGCATTTTACATTTATGTCTCATCCATTTTATTTTACTTTTATTTCTCCCAGTTTTATTGAGATAAAATTAACATACAGCACTGTACAAGTTTAAGGTGTACAGCATAGTGATTTGGCTGATGTACATCATAAAATGGTTACCACCATAAGTTTAATGAACATCCATTAACTCTTATAGATGCAAAATTAAAGAAATAGAAAAAAATTTTTTTCCTTGTGATGAGAACTCTTAGGATTTACTCTCTTAACAACTTTCATATGTAACATACAGCAGTGTTCATTATATTCATCTTGTTGTACATTACATCCCTAACACTTATTTATCTTGTAACTGGATGTTTGTACCTTTCACTACTTTCATCCAGTTCATTTTTCCTCCACTCTTCTTCCCCCTCACTCTCACTTCTGGTAAACATAAATCTGATGTCTTGTTGCTTTGATTTTATTCATCAGTATTTTGTAGTTTTCCACATATAGGTCCTGTATATATTTTGTTATATTTATATCCATGTAGTTAATATTTTGAGGTGTAGTGTAAATGGTATTTTTTTTAATTGAAGTATCATCAGTTACAATGTGTCAGTTTCTGGTGCACAGCACAATGTCCCAGTCAGGTATTTTTTAAAATTTCAAATTCTAGTTGTTTCTTGCCAATATATAGAAAGCATTTGACTTTTGTATATTAACCTTGTATCCTTCATTCTTGTTATTATACTCACTTTTCCATTGGATGGGGGGTCAATTTTGGGGGATTTTCTACATTGAAAAGTATGTCATCACAAATAAAGACATTTTTATTTCTTTTTTATTTCCTTTTCTTATTACATTAGTGAGAGTTTCAGTACTGTGTTGAATAGGAGTGGTTAGAGAAGACATCCTTTCCTTGGTCCCAGTCTTTGAGGGGAGGGCATCCAGTTTCTCATCTTTAAGTATAATGTATAACGTTAACTGTAGGTATTTTATAAAAAATCTTCATCAAATTGGAGAAGTTCCCCTCTGCTTATAGCTTGCTGAGAGTTTTTATCATGAGTACATGTTAGATCCTGTCAAATGCTTTTTCTTTTGCATCAGTTGATTTGATTATATGATAATTCTTCTTTAGTCTGTTGATGTGGTGTATGGATTAATTTTCAAATGGTGAACCTGCCTTGCTTACCTGTATAAATTCCACTTGGTTATTGTGTATAATTCTGTTTATACATTGTTAGATCCAATTTGCTAATATTTTGTTATAGATTTTTACTTCTATGTTCATAAACTATATTGGTCTGTAGTTTTTCTTTCTTGTAATGTCTTTATTGGTTTTGGTATTAGAGTAATGCTGATCTTATAGAATTAGGAAGTGTTTACTCTGCTTCTTTTTTCTGGAAGAGATTGTGGAGAATTGGGATCATTTCTTCATTAAATGTTTGGTGAAATTCATCAGTGAAGCCATCTAGACCTGGTGACTTATTTTGTGGAAGGTTATTAATTATTGATTCAGTTTTGTTAATATATATGGGGCTGTTCAAGTTATCTCTTTCTCCTTGTGTGAGTTTTTATAGTGTGTGTTTTTTAAGGAATTGGTCCATTTCAAGTTTGTGGACATAGAGTTGTTCATAATATTCCTTTATTTTCCTTTAAGTGTCCATGGTATCAGTAGTTATGACCCCTCTTTCATTTCTAATATTGGTAATTTGTATTTCTTTTTTAAAAAATTAGCCTAGTTTATCAATTCTTTTTAGTTTTTTCAAAGAAAGAGTTTTTGGTTTCAGTGATTTTTCTCCATTTCTCTGTTGTTTTCCTGTTTTTAGTGTGATTGATTTCTGCTCCAGTCTTTATCTTTTCTTCTACCTGCTTTGGGCTTAAATTGCTTTTCTTTTTCTAATTTCCCAAGGTGGAAGCTTACATTATTGATTTTTAGATCTTTCTTCTTTTTAAATACATGCACTTAATGCTATATATGCCCCTCTAAGCACTGCTTTTACTACATCCTATAAGCCTCACTTGAATTTTAAGATTGCTGCTATGAATTTCCACGATCACTTTTTTTCTTCATATGTTCCTTATGTATGGCTTCCTCTTCCTGTTTCATAGTTGCATTGCTTTTTTCTGAGAATATTAGTGTCTTTGAAGTTTTCTTCTTCCTACCGTGTCTCTTCCTGCAAGTTCCTTTTATTTGTTTTGGTGTCTGTGTACTCTTGTATATGTATGGTATAATCACAATTTAAAAATGGAAATAAAAGAAGTAATATGCTGAGGGGGTGGTATAGCTCAGTGGTAGAGCATGTGCCTAGCATGTATGAGGTCCTGGGTTCAATCCTTGGTACCTCCATTTTTTAAAAAAATTAACTAACTAACTAAATAACCTAATTACCTCCCTACCCTCTCTAAAAGAAGTAATATGCTTTATTGAATTAGGATGACATACCAGTGTTATTGAGAATTGTTCAAGTTTACCTTGTAATAGCATAATTATTGTTCCTTTGAAGATGACCTTGTATCTCTGACTGTTCTATTTTAGGAATTCAAAAGCTTCCCTATAGAGTAACTATTCTTTTTATAGTGACCATTGAACAGCATGGAGGTTAGGGGTGCTGACTTCCTCTGCAGTTGAAAATTTGCACATAAACTACAGTCAGCCCTCTGTATCCATGGTTCCTCCATATAACCTGCATATAAGTGGACCTGCACAGTTCAAACCCATGTTGTTCAAGGGTCAGCTGTATTTATATTGCTTGGTATAATGAGTTATCTGTGTCTATAGTGCTTTTCATTTATGCTGGAATTCCTAGCATTATCTTTTCAAACATGCTTGTTCCATGCTCTCTCTTCTCCTTATGAGGCTCCATTCTCATTCTGTCATCCATGTCTCTTTATTTTTTCATATTTTCCTCTTCTTTGTTTCTCTGGGCTGCATTTTAGGTTATTTCTTCAGATAGGTCTTCTAGTTCATTCAGTGCTCTCTTAAGCTCTGTTTAATCTTTTTAATCCATCTTTAAAGTATCCCTAATTTTTTCTAAGTCTCATGTGTCCTCAGTTCATGGCGACTATCATAAGTGGTCCTAGTAAAGCCCTCTCATTTGTTTATTCTCTTTTATCCTTCATTTCCCTCTCTTAGTCCTTAATCCAGGCTATCATTCAGATATGCTTAATGTGTATCTTTTTGTACATTATTGCAAAACCTGCATTGTTTTACTGTGTTTTACAAAAGTAATAGTTTGTAACAGATTGGAAGTTTTTTGAAAATAAAAGATCATTCACCATTGACAATTTGAGGAACATTGCTATAAAGTATTCCCTCTTCTGGATTAAGCCATTTGCCTTCTTTTGATATCATTTAACTTGTCCCTCTATGCTTGAATTTCCTGTAAACATGTAGTTAGTTCTAAAAACTTGATTAGATTCGGGTTCAATTTTTTTAGACAGGAATATTTTATGTGTGATGCTGTCTTCAACATGAAGCACATAATATTTGGTTCTTCCACATTTATTGGTGGTGAAATTGATCACTGGATTCAAATGTGTTGGCCTGATTCCACCATTATAAAGTTTCCCTCCAACCTTTCATCTGATAGTTTTAGCATACATTGATAGCCATTGCCTAGTCCATTTATTGCATTAGGAACTACAAAGAGATGATTTTTAAAATTTTAGTATCCTTCTGCACTGATCAGCTGGAAGTCTTATCTAAAGAACTTTTCCTCAGCAACTATTTTGTTATCCTAAAACGCATTTTGTAAATAAAGGGCAGGATAAATTCTTAGATCTTTTCTCTTAAGTATCAACTTTCAGAATAACGGTTACTGCCCTAGCAACCCTTCTACTGTATAGTGTTTCTTCGTTTTTGTCTTTAGTATGGTTAAGATTTCTTGTTTTTTTAAAATCCATTTGATTTGTGGTAAGTCCTTTGTAGTCATTTATATGATATTCATTTGTCCCATTTAAGCAGTGAGATCCCTTTCAACTTGGCTTCTGTGTCCTTTTGATATTATCCCATTAGTCATTTGATAGATTCCTTCAAGGTATTTCAGGCTTATTTGGTGGAGATCCTGCGACAGATCAGATGTTCATCTACTTTATTCATAAAACTAACTTTTAGTTTTCTTATATCTCTCTTATATGCTCATTTTCTATTTCTTTAATTTCTGCTTTTAGCTGATTAGTTTTCATTCTTTCTTCTTTTCTAGTATAAGCATCTAAGGCTGTAAGTATCTGTTGATGTACCACTTTTGCTGAATCCCACAAGTTTTTATGTGCAGTATTTTTATTTGTATGTAGTATATTTTATATTGTTTGCTATATGGTACTTAAAATTGTTTTTAGCTTTAAACTGTGAATTCTTTGACCCATGAGTTATTTAGTTATGTAGAGTTTTACATTTTACAATAGTTTATGTATGCATGTTATGGTGTTAAGAGTTTGTTTTCCTGTCATTTTTGTATATATAGAGGAATTTCCCCCAACTAAATTATAGATTTCTCAAAGCAATGCTGTTAAATTTTTTGTGTGTCTATTTGACTATGTTTCTGGGCATGCAGTAGATGGCATAATGTTTATATGTTAGAGAATTAAATGAACTATCATTTTTTGTGTTTTCTAGGCACACAAGAATTAAATTCTGAATAATTCTACAGGTAGGATGGACAGTTACTTTAAAGCAGCAGTCAGTGACTTGGACAAACTCCTTGATGATTTTGAACAGAATCCAGGTTTGTTGGTTTTCCATTTTTGCCATTAATATAATTTTAAAATGTCTGTAGTTAATATCTTAGCAAAATGTGGTTTCAATTTTGGTCACATGGTTATCTTCTGTAAAACATTCATTTATCTCATTATCATGAATTAGTGTATTCTTACACTGAATAGAACCGATAGCCAGAGATAGAAGTAAGGAACTAGAAGGTTCTCTCCAGATACAAATTTAGGTAAAGAAAGACCTTTAAAATCAACGTATGAACCAGCTAAACTGCAACTTGAAAGCTCTATATAAATTGCTATTTCATTATTATGAGAGACAGTATTTTCCTCATATTAGAATGAAGGCGAGGAAACCAGAGGACAGAACAAAGAAGTTAGATTGTTTTTCAGCTCTTCATTAATCTGGTTTTTTCCAGTGCAACTGAGTTATTTTGAGTGGAATTTCCGTCATAGTATGACATCTACATTGAAAAGTAAAAACCCCAGGTAGTTTAAATCCAAATAAAAATAATTTTGGAGGATATTACCATTTTGCAAGAAAGTAATCTATCTCTGGTCTAAAAAAAATTTAGTTCAGAAGTCTTAGAAACCATAATATCTTTGTAATAATTTTAATTTGGGTTTCCTGACTAACATTATATTTCTATTTTAATTAGATGAACAAGATTATCTCCAGGATGCACAAAATGCGTATGATTCTAACCACTATTCAGTTTCTTCAGAGTTGGCTTCCTCACAACTAACTTCAGTGCTACCAAAGGATCAACAGTGCATTAATTGTTGTGCCTCATCAGAAACAGGCTGTGAAACAAATGAGATTTCCCTGAATGAAAAAACACTTGAGGGACTGACATCTATACAAAATGAAAAAAATGTAACAGGACTTGATCTCCTTTCTTCTGTGGATAGTGGCACTTCAGATGAAATCCAGCCTCTGTACAAGGGACGATGTAGTAAACCTGTCTGTGATCTGATAAGTGACATGGGTAACTTAGTTCATGTAACTAACAGTGAAGAAGATATTAAAAAATTATTGCCAGATGATTTTAAGTCTAGTGCAGATTCATTGATTGGACTGGATTTATCTTCAATGTCAGAAACTTTCTGTGTTTCTTCAATAGACCATGGTAATGTCATAGAGGAACAAAATGATGACTCTGAATTACAAAACAGAGAAATCAGTGGAACTAAAGAATTTGGTATAAAAGTAGATACATCACTTTTAGATTCATGTAATTATGATGGAAAAGAAAATTTAAAGGATAAAAAGATCTCTAATCAGTTAGAATCAGTTGATTTTAACATGCTATCTACTTTGACTGAACAAAGTTCCAAAATGTTTGATGCCAAAGACAACCTACAACACAAGAACCAGCCATGTGAATTAGTAAAAGCTGATGGCTGTTTGGTAAAAGAGGAGGTAGATGTGGCAGTTGGAGTTGCCACAGAATGTTTAAAAGGAGACAGCACGAGTTCTTTGCCTTGCAGTCTTCCAAAAAATGGAGGTTTATGCTTAAATGATTCAAATTTAAGTGATGAAAATTTCAAATTACCTGACTTATCCTTTCAGGAAGATAGGACTGCTGCATTTATAAAACAATCTGCAAAAGAAGACTCAAGAAATTTAGATCTTAAAGATAATAAAGATGTAATCCAGGATCCCTCTTCAACTTCACATGTCTCAAGTGAATATATGTACTCCTCATTGTCCTGTCTTCCAGTACCTGGGTCTTTGTGTGGATCATTAATCGAAAGTAAAGTGCATGGTGATTGTCTACCTCAGAATGACTCTAAAGATAATATACAAGATGCAATGACTATGCATGAAGAAATACAGAAGAATGTCATTTTAAGTGGGGAAACTTTGAAGGAGAGTGATCTCTTGAAACAGGAAAAATGTAAAAACATACTTCACCAGCCACTAATTGAAAAGATGGGAGACAGAAAGTTAGATTCTGACCAGATGGTAATTAGAGTTGAATCTTTGGATTACTCTGATAACACCAGTTCTTCTGCAGCTGCAGAATCTCAAATAGAGCTTTCTGATGCCCCAGAGTCTCCAGATCATTGTGAAGATCTTACTTTTTCAAGCAATGATATTGATGGGCAAGACTTGGATTACTTTAATATTGATGAAGGCATGAAAAGTGGTGCACCAATTAGTGATGCTGAACTTGATGCTTTTCTGAATGAACAGTATCTTCAGACCAATTCCGTAAAATCATTTGAAGAAAATGTAAATGACTCAAAATCTCAAATGAATCAGATAGATATGAAAGGCCTAGATGATGGAAATGCCAGTAATATATATTTCAATGCTGAAGCAGGAGCTACTGGGGAAAGCCCTGGTATTAATATAATTTGTGAAACAGTTGATAAACAAAATATAACAGAAAATGGTAGCCTTTCTTTAGGGGAAAAAAGTACATTTCCAGTTGAACAAGGGTTATCTAGCAGTAAGTCTGAGATTACAAATGAAGTATCAGTCTCTAATATTAACAGTCAGTCTGTTCATGTTGGAGGGGCCAGACCTAAGCAATTGTTTAGTGCTCCATCAAGAACAAGGAGTTCAAAGGAACCAGATAAGCCAGATGTTCCAAATATGCCTGAAAGTGAACCCAGCATAGGAAATACCGTTGTTCCAACAACTTGTACTACAGATTCTACTACTGATCCTCAGGTTAGCTTCAACTCTAATTACATTGATATAGAAAGTAATTTTGAAGGTGGATCTAGTTTTGTAACTGCAAATGAAGACTCTCTTCCTGCAAACACCTGCAAAGAAGGCCTGGTTTTGGGCCAGAAACAACCTACTTGGGTTCCTGATTCAGAAGCTCCAAATTGTATGAACTGCCAAGTTAAATTTACTTTTACCAAACGGCGACATCACTGCCGAGCATGTGGTAAAGTAAGTTATAAAAATCTTTGTCTTTTATTCTTTCAAGACATTTCAAATGAAATACAATGTGACCAAAAAGCTTATTAATTGATGATTAAAAGATTCATTAGTTTAAAATCATTGTTTTTCACCTACATGGAAATATATAAAGCACTGTCATTTTACAGATTGCTTGAGGGTTAAATAACTGTCACATTGTCATGAATATTACATGTTGGGAAATGAGGAACACTAATTTTTGTGAAATCTAAGAATACATGTCTTTTTAACAATATGTCAGATGTACCAAATTCAGTCAGTTCCTAGTTTGTCCTTGAATACTTAATTTCAGGACCACTCTTGCAGCTAGTATCATGGTCAAAACTTGAAGTAAACACTGAGAAAAAAGGCAAATTGGCTTGCATAAGGTTCAGAGCACTGAAGCTGTCTTTATTTGTCGTCTGATTGCCTTAATCATCTATAAACTCTTAAGAGTTGCCTGTAGAAATAACATTGCATTTTTTCATTTTTCAGTAATATATTGGTCTCAGATCAACCCCACTCTCTTTCAGAAAAATAACATTTTACTTTTTTTCTTAATTGAGGTATAGTTGATTTACAATATTGTATAAGTTTCAGATATACAACCTAGTGATTCACAACTTAAACTCCATTTATAGTTATTATAAAGTACTGGCTGTATTCCCTGCACTGTACAGTATATACTTGTAGCTTATTTATTTTATACATAGTAGTCTGACCTCTTAATCCCCTACCCCTATCTGATATGCCCCTCCCACCTTCCCTGTCCCCACTGAAGACCACTAGTTTGTTCCCTCTGTGAGTCTGTTTCTTTTTTGAATAACATTCTACTTTTAAAAGTTGTAAAGGACCAGAGAAAGCTTTTTCAATTATTAACTTATTCATTAAAGAACATTTTTGTTCCCTTCCAATTAACATAACTGATTTAAAGGAAGTCTCATCAGAGATATAATTTTAAATTGCAGAAACCTAATTTCAGTTTAAAAAAAAAGAGTCATTTTAATAACTACCTATAGTGATTAGAAAAATTGTTTACATGATCAGAAAAATGGTTAGAGTTTGGGGGTCTCCCCTTCCCCTGCCTCCAGTAGGTATAAACGTGCTTAAAACAAAACCAAATTTGATATTTTATTCTTCATAGGTATTTTGTGGTGTCTGTTGTAATAGGAAGTGTAAACTGCAGTATCTAGAAAAGGAAGCAAGAGTATGTGTAGTCTGCTATGAGACTATTAGTAAAGGTGAGTATTAACCTGACATATTTTCTTCCAATAATTGCATATATCTTAAAAATAATTGGATTGTGACAAAGATAAACTTCTTTATTTTCTTAAGGCGAGGACCTAGTGTTGACTTATCTGGCTTAGGTGGGACATCCCAAGGCTTGGTTTCTCTTCTTTTTGTTCTACTCTCACAATTATTACTACCAGTCTGGAAAGGAAGCATTCAGTTTCTGGAGTGGCAGTTCATTAACTTTTAACAGGTACCAAGTCCCTAAATGCTACATTTCACCTGCCTATTTGTTTTTGTCACCATCATTGTCATCCTCATCCTCATCATCTTAATTTAAACATTTATAGAATATCTACCAGTAAGTAGTATTCAGTCTTATATATTAATAGTATGAGGCAAGATAATAGGTTCCACTCTGTAGAAAAACAACATAAAGTGGGAATAAAAGATAAGGTAGTAATATTTATCATTTTTATATAAATTCATAGGACTGTCATGCTATTTGACATTTTTCTCATTTTTTTTCCTTCTCAGTTTTAGAATTTTATTTTCATGTGTTTCCCATTGCTTCTCTGGCTCCCTAGCTAGCTTACTGTTACCAGCAATAATCTTGGTGGTCTTATTTGTGTTCTCACAGTTGTATGTGTTTGTGCGGGTGTACACATGTGCTTGTGTTTTTTTCCTCAAATACATGCTTGTTCCTTTGAGTACTTCTTGGCATTTCCAAAGACTTGTTGACAGTTTAATTCCCAAGAAATATTTCTTGGGACTTTCTAAGACCAGGCCTGTGCACTAGTTCAGGTACTGCTTCCTGTTAGCCAGGAGAATAAATACCTGATAATAATTTGTTTTTCTCTTTTGAATGAAGATAAATTTTTTCAGCAATTCTTCAAAAAGCTCTGATGTGAGTCTGTTAGCCTGAGGTAAGCTGCTTTACTCCCTGCTGTTGACCTCTGCTCTGGAAGATGATAGAGTGTGAATCTTTTTGTATTTCCATATTACCACCAATGTTTATGAAGATTTTAGTTTAAGTGCTTATAGTTGTTTTGTTTCTTCTTGTGCTGCTTCAGTAGCCTTTAAGACTACTGCTAATGTTGTTAGTCAAGTGACCTGCTAGACTTCAGAAATCTTAGCACAAGCTACATATTTATTTTTCCCCACTTGAAAAATAAAATAAAACAGCCATGAAGATTTGAAACATTATTTGAGTTGATATGTCAGATTTTTAGTTGAACATTAAAACATACTCTGACTGTAACGATCTAGGAGAGGAGAAGATATAATCATTAAAGAGTCTCAGTAGGATACTGAGATCAAGCTTTGGTTTAACGAAGAAAATATTTTGCATGGATTTATCTATTTAGTTATCTGTTTTATTTATTCTGTTTTGGTATCTTATAGTAATTAATTTTATTTATGGTTCTGTTTATCACTAATTTATACACCACAAGAAAACAAAAACAAAAGTTATTTTAACACCAACTGAGGGAATGAAAATAGTACACATGGTCATTTAAAAAAATGTTATTAAATAAGAGGGGAAAGCTGGTTCAAGGGTTGTAAGACAAATTACTTGAAGAAAAGATAGTTTGATTAGAGATTTGGGATAATGAGGAAGTTGTGCTGAGACTCTGCAAGTTTCAAAGAAGCATGCATGTGAGTGCCATTATAGAAACTTAGGGCAAGTTGGAAATTACTTTGAAACTGAGAATACTATTTGGATTTTATTTGGTTAGTGGAAGCCATTTCATGGAAGTGCTAAATCATTGGCACTTGAGGAAGATTATCGTAGCAGTGGCAGCATTTATAACAGATTAGTTTGGAGAAAGGCTGAAGGGAGAGCTACCAGTGCTGTTCCATGTTATTTGGATGAAAAAATCATTCAGCAATATTCATACACTGTTCTGCATTTTGGAGCTCCAGCTGAGAACAAAATATACTCCCTGTTCTTATGGAGCTTTTGATCTTATGGAGCTTACAAATGTGGGGAGAGGCGAACAGGAAACAAAGAGACTACCAGATGGTGATAATGTTCTAAATGAAAATAAAAGAATGTTAAGAGGGATAGATAGTAACAGATTGGTGGCAAGAGGTGGTTATTTTTAAACAGTGATCAGAATAAGAGTTTATGATGATATGATGTGTGAGCAGAGACTTGAAGGAAGTGAAAGGATAAAGCAATGTGGAAGAACATTTCAGGCAGAGAGAACAGTAAGAGCAAAGACCCTAGGCAAGAAGGGTGCTTGCTTTACTTTTTGAAGAACGGGGAGGCCTATGTGGAATATGATGAGCAAGTAGGATTTTAGTGAGAAATGATGTCAGACGGCTAACTGGGAAAGCAGAAGAGGCAGAGATGCAGACTATGTAGTGTATTGTGAGCCATTGTAACAACTGAAATTTTCATTCCAGTTGGGAAGCCATTAAAGGATTTTAAACAGAAGAATGATGTGATATGACTTATGTCTTAAAAGAATTACTAGGAACTATGTTGGAAATAGAGTCTAGGGGTACAAGGGCAAAAACAGATATTAAATAACAATGATTTTCTTTAGTAGATATCAAATATATGCCAAAATAATATGGAAATAACTGATTGGTAGCTTATACTGAAGTAGAGCACTGCCAACCAAAGTAAGGATATTATCTTTGCCAAGTGCCACTTCTTTTTCTTGTTTAGCCATTGATTTTTTCCCCTTATAATTTAAAAAATACAATATTTATCATAACTGACTTTGGAGTTCAAAAACATCTGAGATTTTAATTTTTTTTCCCCTTTATAGCTCAGGCATTTGAAAGGATGATGAGTCCAACTGGTTCTACTATTAAATCTAATCATTCTGATGAATGTGCCACCATCCAGCCTCTTCAGGAGACTCAAACACCCAGTATACCCTCACCTACAACTTTACCAATCTCAGCACTTAAACAACCAAGTGTTGAAGGTAACTAGAAGAAAATGTTGTGTCTAAAGATAAATTATTAAAATAGAAATTTTCTAGTGTTGATAGGAGCTAGTGAGAAAAGAGAAACCAGACTAGATATCAGAAGGAATTTAATACAGGGAACTGGTTATACACATACGTCAGAAGGGTGGAAGAACAAAAAGGGCGTGCTCAAGTGGCTCAGAGATTCATAACTGCAGGAAGCAATCCCTAGGGTTGAGGGAACAAAAGGGGAGAGACAGTGCTACTAGAACTCAGTGCAGAAGCACCAGGAGGTGCTTGGTTCTCAGACCTGGGATTCAGGGGTTAGGGTACCACATCACACGCTGGTGCTGTGACTTCTTAGAGGAACACCAAGTGGCAAATGCTGGGACCATCAAGGTGCCTTGTAGGGTTGGTGTTCACATGACTTGAGGGCATGTTCCAGGCTTGATGTAAGGAGTACTGAAAATCATGGGACTTAGAGGTATATCTGGTGATGCTGCTGCTGCAAAGATCCTGGCAGGATCTAGAAACAAAGAATTCCTTCTCTTCCTACCTTCCAGTCTCCAACCAGTGCCTATCATTGATGGAACATGACCAGAACCAGTTTGCTCTGGGAGTTTGGGAGTTTGCACTTCCCAGACGTCCAGCCTGGCATCAGAGAGTTCCATGTAGAAGGGTGGGCTTGGGTTTGAGAATTAGGAGGTAAAAAGTTGGCATATCTCCCTTTCCTTAAAAAAAATTTTTAAATGAATATTTCACCACAATAAAAAGTGTTTATTAAATCTTTTGAAAAACTTCTAAAAATTTAAAAATCTTTGGGCTCTCTGTTCTTTTTTTTTTATAACCTATTGTAGTTTAGGATCTTGAGTAAAGCCTGTGTACACTTTAAACAAAAACTATTAGTCTGTAACTTGCTAGAAAAAGAACTGTAACTGTCAGAGACAAATTCAAGTATTTCTGTCAACTCTCTTGGATTTCAGTTTATCTCTCACTTAGCTATTTTCCGTTTATCATAAATAATAAGATTCAGCATATATGGTTGTATATTATAGCTCTAAAGATGAATGAATCTGCCTTTAAAATATTTATATATTCTCATATATTGACTTTTAAAATAATTAAATTATAAAAGTACTGCAAATACAAGAAAGATACCTTATTTGTGTATTCATATTGCAAAAATTATATGATTCAAATTTTTTCAGTGTTATCTGTATTATGATTGGAAGGTAGATGTTGATTCTGTTGATGTTTATATGTTTTTTGTTTTATTGAGTTATAGTCAGTTTACAATGCTGTGTCAATTTCTGGTGCACAGCACAATTTTTCAGTCATATGTGAATTTTCTCCATGAGCTACCACAAGATCTTGTAAATATTTCCCTGTACTATACAGTATAAACTTGTTTATCTGTTCTGTATATGCCTGTCAATATCTACCATGATGTTTATATGTTTTTAAATCATCTGGCAGGAATTTTCATAACCTTCCTCCATGGATGCTTTTTAACAAAAGAGAACAAATATTTATGTAGATATCTAGTTACTTCTTCCAAATTTGAGAGGAAAATATTAATAAATATTAATAGATTTCAATATTCACATTATAAGAACAAACATGTTTTACTCCTCTTGTTAAGTAAATTAAAAGTAGGAAATGAACTCTGATACACAAGAGATCCTGTTTGTTTTTTAGATTTTTTAATGCTTCTTTCTTTTGTTCTTCACATTTTTTCCTTTGCTTATCTGCCATGCTCTGATCTATTCCACTTTCCCTCCCTGTGCATTAGTCCCTAAATTTTATTCAGTCTCCACATTCACAAACTTAAGTCTTAATATAGGCTTTAAATCTGCCTTCAGTGCCTTTAAGATGTAACCTCTCCTGTCCACTCTTTTTGTATGTAGTAGGGCCAGCCCTGCCTTTGTATGAATTGGAAAAAGACTTCCACTCTGGGTAGATGAATCCCAAAAGGCCATTTTTCTAGGCCTTTGAAACCCTGAGAATGCAGAGCTTGCCAATGGATAGCAAAAAGCTTCTGAAAACGTTTCCTGACCCATTTAATATTATCATTGCAATATTATCAAATTAAAATGCTTTACTTTCTAAACTGATTCTAGGATTATGCTCCAAAGAACAGAAAAGAGTATGGTTTGCAGATGGTATACTGCCCAATGGCGAAGTTGCAGATACAACAAAATTATCATCTGGAAGTAAAAGATGTTGTGAAGATTTTAGTCCTCTCTTACCTGATATGCCCTTGGTAAGGAATCTAAAGAATGACTTGTTAATTTAAGAAAATTTTATTTTGTAGGTAATTCTTTGTATGATTATTAGAGTACTTTTTTTTTTAATGCTGTGAGCTTCATGAAATGAGAAACATATATAGTGAATATATTTTATATTTTACCTTTTTAAATGTCAGTTTAGGGCAATGATTCTTAAACTTTTTGATTGCAGGATTCCTTTATGCTCTTAAAACTTATTGAGAATGCCAAAGAGCTATAGATTATATGGGTTATATCTATCGATAATTATGGAATTAAAATTGAGAAAAATTTTAGGAATTAATTACAAATAAACTTACATCAAAAAACTTATTATATTAATAGAAATAATATTTTTATGGAAGTTTTCCAAAAGTTTAGTGAGGGGAATAACATTGTTTTATTTTTTTGTGAATGTCTTTAATGTCTAATAGAACATAGATTCTCACGTCTACTTCTAAATTCAGTCTGTTGTCGTATGTTGTTTTAGGTAAATTATATGAAGAAAATCCTAAGACCTCACTGACTTCCTAAAAGGGTCTTGGGGACTCCAGGGATCCTAGACCACATTTTGATAACCACGGGTATGAGGAAATAGAACTGAGATTTCGTAATTGAATTTAGACTAATTTGTTTAATGCTTTTTCAGATATTCAGTAAAGTATGTAATGGTAGTTACTTTCCTCATACCCATAAAGGAGCAAAATACTCATAGAAGCAAGTACTAACGTATGAAGTAGGAATGCTTTTATTCATTAAACAAATATTTACTGAGCATCTACTCTGAGCTAGTTACCCTGTTCACCCTGGGTACATACATTAGACAAGATGGATATGTATCCTGCTCTGTATTCACATACCATTTAAACTTACTTTGTTTGTCAGTAAGAGCTCATGAGCTAGATTTTACAGGTAGCCATAATTACCAAAAGTATGTTTCTTAGCTAGCACATATTCTCAATCAACATTTTAACAAAATAGCAGTTTTACAGAGGCTAGTATTACTTGAGTTCATAAATGTTTCTCTATTGACTCAGCTTTGGCCAGTCTAAAAAGAAAGGGGCTTAAATGAGGCAGACTTGAGGGTAGTTTATTCCAAGTGGTTACTTTTGTGGAATATATCTACCATTCTGCTTACTCACCACTCCCTTTCCTGCCGTCCCCAACTTTCCTCTCCCTTGCTACCACCCAACCCAGGCATTTTTGGCTATCAAGAGGAGGAGCACCTTGGGGGGAACTAAGCTTGCTCACTTTGTGTAAGAGTCCAGAATCCTGAAGTTTTCTTTGCCTCCTTTTTCCAGTCTATAAAATTAAAGTCTACCTGAGCATACAGGAAAGCTAAACCTAAGCTCCTGAATTTAAAGAAGCAAAATTGTACTATTTCTTGGGAAATTTGGTTTCTGAAGAATTTCTGAGTCCATTTTGGTTTTATTTGTTCTTATTAAAAAGATATTATTTTACATTTGAACAGACTACGAACTGATTTGTTTTCTTAATTCCATATTTTACAGATGGTAAACACAGAGGATCATGCCTATTCTACTACAGTAGAAAAAACAAACAGTGAGATAGGGGATACTATAAGAAATGAGATGATTCGAAGTCCTATTTCTCAGGTTCCATCTGTGGAAAAACTGCCCACAAACACAGGAACTGAGGAGTTACCTACTTCTGGTTCTTTTGTACTAGATGATGATGTTTTTGCAGAAACTGAGGAAGCATCGGGTCCTACTGGTGTCTTGGTTAACAGCAATTTACCAGTTGTTAGTACTTCAGATTATAGGTTATTGTGTGGCATTGAGAAGAATGTTTGCAATAAGATTAGTCTTCTACCTGATGATGAGGACAGCTTACCCCCTCTTCTGGCTGTATCTGGAGAAAAGGGATCAGGTAGGATAGCAGTTATTTAAATTTAAAAAGGAGATTTTTTTAAGGAAGAATATATTGATGAATTTTGATGTATGAAATACATTTTTTTAAACTTAGACAATTTGCCTGAAATAAGTACAATGGCTTAGTAACTTTAATTTACAAAAAGTCTTACTATATAAAAACAAATTCTGAAAAGATCTGAACTTTTGAGTTCAATTGTTGTTAATAACTTATCTCATCTGGGTCCCTAATTTAGAATAAGATAAAAGTCTAATACAACAGGGAAATTCATAGTCTTTTAGTCCCAAAAATATTTCCATTGTATTTGACTCCATATCTATTTTTTTTTTTTTTTTAAGGAGCATAGTGCCTTAAAAAAAGAAGAGTATTGGATTGATGACAAAGCTAGGAATTTTAGTTCCTCATCTGCTAGTGGCAAAAAGCCCTGTTCTTTGTATGCCATGTATATTTTCCTGTTGATTGTCAAGCTCTTTTCGCCACTTGTCACTGACATAAGGCAGCAAGCAGCAAGCAGCATGTATAGCTTGGGTCTAGACTTCTTTCACAGTTGTAAATATCAGAATTTATAACTGGAGTGGCTGGCAGACTGGAATCCACTTTATAAAAATGTTTGTTTTAAAACTTTAAAGGTGCAAATATTACATCAATATGCTGTTTAATCAACATATTTGTGCATGTACCATATATAATATAATTGATCAAGATTTATATGTATGACAATATTAATATCTTTACATAAATCAAAAAGTAAAAATTAGTATATAACAATTGTCCAGATGTTGGTTGATTTTATGAAACCTGTTTGCTTTTGCTTTTAAATATGATCAAGCCATTGGTGGATTTATAAATCCATTTTTTTCATTGCAAGCATATTTAACAGAAAGACATATTTATTCTAATATGTTACTTTCATGTTTTAGTGCCTGTAGTAGAAGAACACCCATCTCATGAACAGATCATTTTGCTTCTTGAAGGCGAAGGCCCTGTTACATTTGTCCTAAATGCTAATCTACTTGTGAATGTCAAATTAGTATTTTGTAAGTAATGATTCATCTTTCTTTGCCTAATTGGTAAGCAGGATTTCTTAATTATATTTAAAATTTTGACTGGTAATTGTGAAAAATAAGCAGTATTAGATACTAGTTTTTCAGCTAAATATTAATATAAATAAATTTTGCAGGTTTATATTCAGTGGGACTTAAAATAATAGCTTAAAGGTTTTTACTGGTTTCCCTCATTCAGTCCTAGTTTAAGGCCATGGGCATATAGCTGTGTTGTATTTTGATGCTCATTATACAACTGACCATATTTCATATAGCTTTTAGATAAATTGAAATTTGGCAATTGAGATAAGCAAGAATCCGGATTTAGTAACAATAAAGACAGTATTAAAGTAAATGACATTAGGCTTAATTAAAAGGAAGTTTGACACAACATTGTAAAATGACTATAACTCAATAAAAAAATGTAAAAAAAAAAGTAAGGAAGTAAATAATTCTCAGTAATAGATAATCCTCAATACTCAATAATGCATCTCTTAGCTTTTCATTCTCTTTGAAACTAACCTGATTCTTACCCACTACATTTCAGCATGTCAGTGCATCTTTGTTTTAGTGGTATTTATTGATTGACTCCATCAGATAATTTTTCATCCTTTCTCTTTTTTACATTAATCTTATACAATTCAATTTAAAGTTTTTGTATGGAGGGCTTTGGGAAAATAAGGAATTTGAAAAGTTGTGCTTCATGCAAAGGGTAATTATATTTAATTTTTTTGGTTAATAGAAGCTGACACTTAAACAGTTGTATGCTTTGTCACTTAAGATTCCTCAGATAAATATTGGTACTTCTCAACCAATGGACTACATGGCTTGGGACAGGCAGAAATTATTATTCTACTGTTATGTTTGCCAAATGAAGATACTATTCCAAAGGACATCTTCAGACTATTTATCACCATTTATAAGGATGCTCTAAAAGGTATAGCATTTTATTTTGAACTGTACAGACCAGGGGATGGATAAATTAAGGGCATTTTTGCTTTTAGCTATGCTAACTGTACTAAAGATTTATTTTGTGAAGAGATTGCTGATTACTTAAACAAGTTTAGTCATCATTTTCAATCTCCTTAAATCTAGCATTTTATATAATTAATATATTTACTGTTTTTTTCTTTTATTTTAAAAGTGGAAATAGATTTACTTTCCTGATCTTTTTATGTGTCTATACAATCGTCCCCCTTTATCTGTGAGGGATAAGTTCCAAGATCCCCCCTAAAACCTCAGACAGTACTGAACCCTATGTATACTATTTTTTCTATACATACATACCTATGATAAAGCTTAATTTATAAATTAGGTACAGTAAGAGAACAATCCGAATTGCCAGCATCACTCCTCTTGAGCTTTGAGGCCATTATTAAGAAAAATAAGGGTTACTTGGACACAAGCACAGTGATACTGCAACAGTTGATCTAGTAACCAGGACTACTACTGAATGACTAATGGCCGGTAGCATATACAACATGGATATACTGGACAAGAGTTCATGTTGTGATTCACATCCCAATGGGATGGAGCAGGACACTGGGAGATTTAAAACTTGCTGTTTATTTCTGGAATTTTCCATTTAATATTTTGGACCACAGTTGACCAGGAGTAACTAAAACCATGGAAAGCAAAACTGCAGATAAGTGGGGACTACCATATACTTCTCTGTCTATATAAGATTTGGGGGGCATGATGACTTTTCAATCAACCACGCAGTATGGAGAAAAATTTTAAAACACCTATAGTTAGAAACATTCTCAAATTTTTTGTTCATAATGTCCAATCTCTAGGAATAATTGAGCTTTATGCTCACACAGTAATTAGTGCTTCTTGAAGAGTGGAAATAAGGGGAAAAAATATTTTACATTCCTTTTAAAAATTAAGAAAGTTTATTCAAACTCAGAATGCTGCTTCAAAATAACTTAAAACTTTTTTATTAATGACTTTATTTCCAGGAAAATACATAGAAAACTTGGACAATATTACCTTTTCTGAGAGTTTTCTCAGTAGCAAGGATCACGGAGGATTTCTATTTATTACCCCTACTTTTCAGAAACTTGATGATCTCCTGTTACCATGTAATCCTTTTCTTTGTGGAATTCTTATCCAGAAGCTAGAGATACCCTGGGCAAAGGTTTTTCCTATGCGTTTAATGTTGAGATTGGGTGCAGAATATAAAGGTAAGTTTTAGAATAGTCAGTTAAATTACATAGTGAGTTCAGATATACTGAATATAAATAAGAATTTCAAGGATTCATTAAAATAAAAGTTCAGTGGATTAATGGGACTACTCTTGTTTTGATTTACTTTTAAAATTACAAAACAGCCCTCTTCTACTACAAATTAGTCTAGGCAACCTTAGTATGTCATGTATTTCTAGATAGTCATAATTATCATATTAACTTACATTAAAAAAATTCTTTTTGAATTTCACAACAAAACATAGAAAACCCTGAAAAGTTTTCTTAAAAGTATATACTGTAGGGAGTTCATTTTATTATGCTGCCTACATATTAAGAAGATAAATTATTGCCCCCTGCTCAATTTGTCTACATCATAAAGCTAAACATAAAGATTGTGAAATAATGGTGTAGGTTTCTGTATATGGTTATTTCTAAGTTGAAATAATTTCTGTGTTAAATTTTTTGAATTTGTACCCTTTAGTTATCCTTTACTTTTTTCAAGAATAGTTTATTTATTGCATGTGAAATTTCATATATGTTTCACTAGTTATTAACTTAGTGACCATAAGCAGGGTTATTAATCTGTGTCTGTACCTTCCCATGTGTAAAGTGGGGATAGACATACCGGCATGATTGGTTGTTATAGGATTTAAATAGGATAATATATTAAAGGTCCCTGTTCAATGTAGCATTTAGTAGATATATAGTATGAGTTGGTGTGATCTCTTATTGTCTAAAAAAAAAAAACTAATTGAGTAGTATTTATCTATAATGTTTGAAAAATGAGAATTAAAGGTAATAAATTTGACTTTTTTTTGTTTTTTGTTGATGGTAACTAGTTTTCTGTTCTTACGTATAGCATATCCTGCTCCTTTAACAAGTATCAGAGGCCGAAAACCTCTTTTTGGAGAAATAGGACACACTATTATGAACTTACTTGTTGTGAGTAATTGAACTATTTTATTAAATGTTCTTATATTGTTACTTTAAAATTTATTTAGTAAATTTTACATATTTATATTTTCCTATTTGGCAAATTTGTATTAATGAAAGTTCATTTATAATAATCCTAATTCATTTAACATAAATGGGCTCTATTTTTGATGCAGCACCTTTTTAAAAAAATTTACTGAAGTGTAATTGATTTACAGTGTTAGTTTCAGGTGTACAGCAAAGTGATTTGGTTATACATATACATACATTTATATTTTTTCTCTTCAGATTCTTTTCCATTGTATGTTATTATAATAAATTGAATATAGGTCCCTGTGCTTTAGATGAAGTGCTTTTTAGAACACATCTCCTAATTTATGTGTACCTGATTCAAATTGCCTTTTGATTCATTACGCTGCAGTGCTTAAACATTTAGATAATGTGAGATCTACACTGTTGTTGAAGCCTTAGTAAAAGTTACTAAAAGTCAATCAGTTTGATGATTTTGAGCAAACTGTGGCCTAAGTTTCCTCATTTTTAATAGGAAGAACTGGATTAGATGATCTCAGGTTCCCCTCCAATTTCTATAATTTTCTGTTTAAAACAGCTATCATAGAAGAGTATTTCAGTGGACTTGCTTTTACTTATACATGTTCAGTTTGAAGACCTATTCTATTTTGGAAGATCTGTAATGAGAAAGAGGAGATCACCCCCCAATACTACAGAATTCTTCCTGAGAATGATATTCTTTATTACTATTGTGGAGCAGCTGGAAGGATTAGTTGGTTTTTGAAATTGGCATTGCTTTCTGGATGGCGTTTTGATAATTATGTATTACAAGTTTTAAAATGATGGATACTCTTAAAAAATGATTTAATGAATGGATAAATGTTCATGGATAGTACTTTAAGGTTTATGGAAATATTTTTTGTAGGACCTTCGAAATTACCAGTATACTTTGCATAATATAGATCAGCTATTGATTCATATGGAAATGGGGAAAAGCTGCATAAAAATACCTCGGAAAAAATACAATGATGTAAGTATAACTGCTTTCTTCAAATTCTGAAGATAATTGTTGAACATTAGATCTCTTAGAAGTGTGTTAAATTTGTTTGTTCTGAATTGGACTTTCTAATATATAATGACAAAAAAGAGTTATTTTTGAAATTTTAGATTTGTTTTCTAATAGGGAATTTGTTTAATCCTATTTTTTTCATTTTTTCCTCACTGTTTTATGTCTTTTAATTAAGGTAGTTTTATCTTAAAACATTTGTTTCTCTCACATTCTCAGGAGGTTGTCCAGACTGAAGCTTGATGAAAGTGGTCAGAAATGTGACCCTTTGAATTATTGTAATTAATAAAGTCACAGAATATTAAAAATGTTTCTAAATGAGTATTATTTTTTCTCAGGTAATGAAAGTAATAAATTCTTCTAATGAACATGTCATTAGCATTGGAGCTAGTTTTAGTACAGAAGCAGATTCTCATCTGGTCTGTATACAGAATGATGGAGTTTATCAAACACAGGCCAACAGTGCAACTGGCCATCATAGAAAAGGTGAGTGTTTGTTCCTAGTGTTGATCCATAAAACTACCTCAAAAAGTAGAATTCCTTTCAAAGGGTATATATATATATATTTTACTTATTTGTACAATTGATGCTGATAAAACAGTATGCTTTACATTTTTAGCTATACAAACAAAAAATTGCTTCTAATTTGTGTAGGGTTTTTTTGTTTGTTTTATTTTTTATTTTGGGCAACATTAAGTTTAAAGACTTGGAATACAGTATTTATTTTGATGTCTTCAGGTTTAGGGTATCCCATATGGTAGGTTTCTTGTTTTCAGTAATTTTTCTCTGGAGCAAGGTGTTTTTTACCTTTGTTTGCTCTCTGCTCTAACTCCTCTTGAGGGAGCACAGGGTAGGTAAGGATGAACAATGATTTAAAAAACTGTAAGTGGCTGAGAATATAAAAATGGTAAAGCTGGTGATCTCTGTGAGTGACATTACTCTCATTTCTGGCTGAATGGCCTCAGTGATTGCTCTGATTACCAAATCCTTGCAGTAGAAGGCCTAACAAATTGAAAGTTAAGTAGAAGTAAGTATTCCATAAAACTGATGCATTGTTTTAAAATAATGCATTTAAAATAGTCAGACATTCTGGCTGTTAATAAAATTTCTTCCTCTTATTATAGCAGTATGTATATTCATTTTTAGTAAGCTTGGAAAATATATTTCACGAAGTGGTAAAAGGGAAAAAAGTGCCCAGATACAGCCTTTGTTGACATTTTAGTATATTTGCTTCTTATATTGATATATATGTTAAGTAGGTGATTTTATACTGGGTATTAACTAACCTTTATGCAATATTTTTCTTAATTTTGTTTTGTTGGGTTATGGGCATAGCATTTATCAGGTACTTAAAATGTGCTATACTCCACATTATGCATTTAACAAATCTCATATAACATAAAAAAAGAGCAGGCTAAGATATAAATAATTGTACTTTTTTTTTAAATCAGTGACAGGTGCAAGTTTTGTGGTATTCAATGGAGCCTTAAAAGCATCTTCAGGATTTCTTGCTAAGTCCAGCATAGTTGAAGGTATGAGTTTCATCTTTCAGACTGTTTTAATGTAAAGATGTTTTGCATTTCCTTCTTAAAATGTATTTGATACTTACAAACCTACCACAAACTTATGTGAAATCATCACTCAGCCCGAGAACTAGAACATGACTAATATTTGGGTCTACCTCAAACTTAGCAACACTGCTTAGCCTGCACTCTCTGCTTTTGCATAGCCTAATGGTCAGTCGGAGGTAAGAGCTCAGGGTCTTTCCTTATCATGTACATACCCTGGGCATGCACACAGCATTGCACATGCATGTGGCCTTCTAAATTCCCAGAAATATGTTAGAACTTTTCAAAGCACTTATGGACATCTCATTCCTCACCTTTTCCTTTAAGCGTTTGGTTGGACTATTGTTTGCCTCTACTCTTATCTGCTGCCATAAGACAGCTATAACATTGATCACTGGCCTCTAATTGTTTTTGACAAATGCTCCTGGGAAAATACTTTTTTCACTGGGCAAGCTTAGAGTCAGGTCAAATAAAGACAGCTTTGTAAGTGGAGTCTTCCAGGAAACTAGCTGGCAAGTCAAAAATGACAATTCTCCAGTAATGAAGTTTTGAAGGAGTTCCAGCCACTGTTGCCCTCTCCAGTAGATACCAAGCTGCTGGTTTTCACCATGATTGCAGGCTGTTGGTTTTTAAGGCTTCTACTAAGCTAGAGAGGAGAGGATGGGAATAAGAAAGGTAAAATGACACAAAGCTTGCTGTTCTTACCAAGATTCTTCAATTTTTCTTAAATAAATACTTCCCAGATTGCTGCAAGTCTTTGATTAATTTCTAGAGTTCTGAAAAAGTTGCTTCTGATACTTTATCCGTTTCCTTGTTCTTTTTTGAAGGAGAGTATTTTCTGAGGTTCTTGGTTTGCATTTTCACTATCATTCTCCATACTATCTCACTTACATAGCTTTATAGGAAATCCTCCCATCTCTGATGCCACACATATGCCTTATTCCTCATTTGAGTAGTGCTCTAGCCAGTCTAAGCCCTTTGATTTATCATATTAATTTTAGGATCAATTTGTCAGGTTCTAAAAGGTCCATTGGACTTTTTATTGGAATTGCATTAAACCACTAGTTCAATTTTAAGGAAATTGGCATATTTTCTATTTTCAGTGTTCCTATCCGTGTACATTGGCTACCTTAAACTTATTTACATAACATTAAATGTCTTCCAATAAAATTTTAAGTTTTGGTATATGTCTTGAACATTTTATCTTGACTTATTCCTGTACCTTACAGAATTTATTGCTGATGTAAATGATATACTTTTATTTATTTATTATAATCTTAGCGTAATATTAATGCCATTATAATTTTTAAATTTATTTTATTGGCATAGTTGATGTACAATATTATGTAAGTTTCAATATTATGAATCACTTGTGAGTCATGATTTTTAAAAGTTATATTCCATTTCTAGTCATTATAAAATATTAGCTATATTCCCTGTGTTATGTAATATATCCTTGTAGCTTATTTATTTTATACATAGTAGTTTGTACCTGTTAATCTCCTTCCCCTATATTGCTCCTCTCCCTTCCCTCTTGCCACTGGTAACCCCTAGTTTGTTCCTGTATCTGTGAGTCTGTTTTTTGTTATATTCACTTGTTTTATTTTTAGATTCCATGTATAAGTGATATCATACAGTATTTGTCATTCTCTGTTAGATTTACTTGGCATAATACTCTTCAAGTTCGTTCATGTTGTTGCAAATGGCAAAAATTAATTCCTTTTATGGCTGAGTAATTTTCTGGTGTGTGTGTGTACACACATACACCAAATTTTCTTTATCCATTTATCTGTTGATAAACACTTAGGTTGCTTCCATTATCTTGGCAATTGTAAATAATGCTGCTATGAACACTAGGGTGCATTTACCTTTTCTAATTAGTATTTTTGGGTTTTTTTTTTTATTAATACCCAGGAGTGGATAGTATGTGTAGTTCTATGTATAGTATCATATCATCTGTAGACAGTAACTGTTTTACTTCTTCCTTTCCAATTTAGATTCCTTTTGCTGGGTCATATGGTACTTTTAGTTTTAGTTTTTTGAAAAACCTCCATGCTGTTTTGTATAGTGGCTGCACCAACTTACATTTCCACCAACACTGTAGGAGGATTTCCTTTTCTCCACATCCTTGCCAACATTTGTTATGTCTGTTCTGTTTGATGATAGCCATTCTGACGGGTGTGAGGTGATATCTCATTGTGGATTTAATTTGCATTTCTCTGATTACCGATGTTGACTGTCTCTCCATGTGCCAATTGGCCATAGTATGTATTCTTTGGAAAAATGTCTATTCAGGTCTTCTGCCCATTTTTTAATCAGGTTTTTTTTTTTATGTTGAGTTGTATGAACTGTTTATATATTTCAGATATTAGCCCCTTATCCGTCATATCATTTGCAAATACTTTCTCCTATTCAGTAGGCTGTCTTTTTGTTTTGCTGATGGCTTTCTTTGCTGTGCAAAAGCTTTTAAGTTTAATTAGTTCCCATTTGTTTATTTTTGCTTTTATTTCCTTTGCTTTAGGAGACAGATCCAAAAAAAAATTGCTACAATTTATGTCAAAGAGTGTTCCACCTATATTTTCTTCTATGAGTGTTATGGTTTCTGGTCTTATATTTAGGTCATTTGTCCATTTTGAGTTTATTTTTGTATATGGTATTAGAGAATGTTCTAATTTCATTCTTTTACATGTAGCTGTCCAGTTTTCCTAACATCACTTATTGAAGAGGCTGTCTTTGCTTCATTGAATATTCTTGCCCCTTTGTCATAGATTAATTGACCCGAGGTGGATGGGTTTATTTCTGGGCTGTCTATTCTGTTCCATCCATCTGTGGTTCTGTTTTTGTGCCAGTACCATATTGTTTTGATTACTGTAGGTTCATAATATAGTCTGAAGTCAAGGAGCATGATTACTCCAGTTCTGTTCTTCTTTCTCAAAATTGTTTTGGCTATTTGGGGGTTTTTTTGCATGTTCATACAAATGTAAAAGTTATTTGTTCTAGTTCTGTGAAAAATGCTTTTGATATCTTGATAGTGATTACATTGAATCTGTAGTTTGCCATGGGCAGTATGGTAATTTCAAGAATATTACTTCTTCTAATCTATAGATCTTTTAGTTTTCTATATAGCTAAGTACAACATCTATTAATAATGGTAGTTTTGCTTCTTTCTTTATAGCCCTTATGCCTTTATTATATTTACATTTCTTGTTTATTGGCTGAGACTCCCAATGGCAGCAGTGATTGTAAATTCCTTGTCTAGATCCATGTTTTTCAGTAATATCTTTTAAAAATAAGTGAACTTCATAATTCAATTTTGTGTGCCATATCCATCATTCTGATGATGGAATGTGATATATTCAATTATACTTCTCCTTATTTCTTACTACATTATATATGTGTTTTTGTTGGGTTTTTTTGTGGTATGTTTTGATCTTGCTCCAGTTTTCAGGGCAGCAGTTTGCCCTGTGACCTCGATTCTCCGATAGATCTTAGAGATGTTCATTTTCCATTTGTTCAGCTTTTTTTTCAAATTTATTTTAAAAAGTTTTTTTTTTTTATTGAAGTATAGTTGATTTACAATATTGTATTAGCTTCGGGTGTACAGCAAAGTGATTCAGTTATACATATGTAGATTTTTTCAGATTCTTTTCTGTTATAGGTTATTACAAGATAGTGAATAGTTGCCTGTGTTATACCATAAGTCTATGTTGTTTTTCTATTTTATATATAGTAATATATATCTGTTAATACCATACTCCTTAATTTATTCCAACCCTCCCTTTCCCCTTTGGTAACCATAAGCTTGTTTTCTATGACTGTGAGCCTGTTTCTGTTTTGTAAATAAGTTCATTTGTATTATTTTTTAGATTCCACGTGTGATATCAAATAATATGTGTCTTTTCCTGTCTGAATTCACTTAGTATTATAATCTCTAGGTCCATCCATGTTGCTTCTGAGTAATATTCCATTGATATATCTACCACATCTTCTTTATTCACACACCTGTCGATGGACACTTACGTTCCTTCCATGTCATGCTTAGTGTAAATAGTGCTACTGTGAACACTGGGGTGCATCTATCTTTTCAAATTAGAATTTTTGTCTTTTCCGGATACATGCCCAGGAGTGGGAATGCTGAATCATATTGTTAAGTCTATTACTGTTTTTTTTAAAGGAACCTCCATGGTGTTCTCCATAGTGGCTGAACCAACTTACATTCCAACCAACAGTGTAGGATGGTTCCCTTTTCTCTACACCCTCTCCAGCATGTATTACTTGTGGACTGTTTGATAACAGCCATCCTAACCAGTGTGAGGTGATGTCATTGTAGTTTTGAATTGCATTTCTCTAATAATTAGCAATGCTGAGCATCTTTTCATGTGCCTGTTGGCCATCTGTGTGTCTTCTTTGGAGAAATGTCTGTTTTGGCCTTCTTATTTTTTTATTGGTTTGTTTGCTTTTTGATATTGAGTTGTATGAGCTGCTTGTATATCCTGGAAATTAACCCTCTTTCAGTCACATCGTTTGCAAATATTTTCTCCCATTCCATAGGTTGTCTTTTTGTTTTATTTATGGTATGCAAAAACTTAAGTTTGATTAGGTTCCATTTGTTTTATTTTTGCTTTGGTTTCTTTTGCCTTGGGAGACTGATCTAAGAAAATATTGCTACAATTTATGTCCCAGAATGTTTTGCCTATGCTCTCTTCTAGGAGTTTTATGGTGTCATGTCTTGTATTTAGGTCTCTAAACCACTTTAAATTTATCTTTGTAAATGGTATGAGGAGATGTTCTCATTTCACTGATTTAAGTGAAACTGTCCATTCCCAACAATGCTTGCTGAAGAGACTCTTTTATCCATTGCACATTGTTGCCTCTTTTGTTGAAGATTAATTGACTGTAGTTATCTGGTCAAGATGGTGGAGTAGTAGGATCATGAGCTCACCTCTCCTCACAACTACAACAAAACCACAACTGACTGCTAAACAACCATCAAAAAAAGAAAAAAGAAAAGAGTAGAACCTAGCAAAAAAGATCTTCTTCAACTGGAAACATAAAGAAGGAACCACAGTGGGATGGTAGGAGGGGCATGCTTGTGATGTAATCGGGCCCCATACTCCCTGGGTAGGCCACCCACAAGCTGCAGAATAATTAAGTCACAGAGGCCCTCCCATAGGAGTAAGAGTTTTGAGCTGCACATCAGGCTCCCCAGCATAGAGTTCCAACACTGGAAGGAGGAGACCCCAGACCATCTGGTTTTGAAGGCCAGTGGGGCTGAACTCCAGGAGCACCACAGCACTGGGGGAAACAGAGACTTCACTCTCTTGTGAAGTGCATACAGAATCTTGCTCATGCTACGTCCAAGGGCAGGGGCAGTGATTTCATAGGAACCTGGGCCAGACCTGCCTGCTGATTATGGAAGGTCTCCAAGGGAAAGTAGGGGACGGCTGTGGCTCACCCTGGAGATATAAAAGTTGGTGGCAGACATTCAAGGAGTGTTCATCTACACATGCTTTCCTGGAGGCTGACATCTTGTCTGGGTCATTAGTACCAAGACCTAGCCCCACCCAACAACTCACCACAGGACTAGGATCAAGCTCCACCCAGCAGTAGGCATGCACCAATTCCTTCCGCCAGGAAACCTGCTAAAGCCTCTAGTCCAGCCTTATCCACCAGGGGGCAAATACCAGACATAAGAAAACAACAATCCCAAAGCCTGTAGAAGGAATCCACAAATGCAGGCAAGACTCTACCCTGGGACTGGCTGGACCCTGGTCTTTGAGTGACAAGAGAGGAGTGTACTGCTGGGATGCATAGGATGTCTCCCACAGATAGCCACTTCTCCAAGGTTGAGAAACTTAACTAACCTATCTGAAAATACAAATAGAAATCTAATGAGGTGGCAGAGGAATATATTCTAGGCCAAGGCACAAGACAAAATCCCAGAAGAACAAATAAGTGATGAGGAGATAGGCAATTTATCTGAGAAGAGTTTAGAGTAATGATGGTGAAGATGTTCAGAGAACTTAGAAGGAGTATAGATGCACAGGGGGAAGTTGAGCAAACAGTTAGAAAATATACAGAATACTCAAACAGAGTTGAAGAATATAATTACTGAAAAGAATAACATACTAGAAAGAACCAAGAAAAGACCAAATGAGGCAGAAGAACGGATTAGTGAGCTAGAAGATAAATTAGTGGAAATCACTACTGTAGAACAGAAAAAAGAAAAAAGAATGAGAAGAAAGAGGATAGTTTAAGAGAACTCTGGGACAACAGGAAGCACACTAATATTCATATTATAGGGATCCCAGAAAGTGAAGAGAGAGAAAAGACCTGAGAAAATATTTGAAGAGGTAATAACTGAAAACTTCCCTAGCTTGGGAATGGAAAGAGTCACTCAAGTCCAGGAAGCGCAGAGAGTTCCACACAGGATCAGCCCAAAGAAGAACACACTGAGGCACACAGTAATCAAATTGACAAAATTAAGGATGAGAAAATATTAAAACTCAGCAAGAGAAAAGCAACAGATAACATACAAGGGAACTCCCAGAAAGTTATCAGCTGATTTTTCAGTGGAAACTACAGGCCAGAAGGGAGTGGCATGATATATTTAAAGTGATTAAAGAGGAAAACTTATAACCAAAAATACTCTATCCAGCAAGGCTCTCATTCAGATTTGATGGAGAAATCAAAAGCTTCACAGATAAACAAAAGCTAAAAGAATTCAGCACCACCAAACCAGTTTTACAACAGACGTTAAAAGAGCTTCTCTAGTCATCAAACTGCAAGAGATACATTGCACCCCAGTGTTCATAGTAGCACTGTTGATGATAGCCAAGATATGGAAGCAACCTGAATATCCGTTGACCAAATGACCAGGTAAAGAAGTCATGGTATATATTTACAATGGAATACTACTCAGCCACAAAGAAGATTAAAATAATGCCATTTACAACAACATGGATGGACCTGGAGATCATCATACTTAGTAAAGTAAGCCAGAAAGAGAAAGAAAAATACCATATGATATCACTTATATGTGGAACCAAAAAAAAAAGAAGAAGAAGAAGAAAAAGGGACACAAATGAACTTACTTACAAAACGGAGATATTTTGGAATTGAGGGAGAAGGGGGTGTGATGGGATAAATTGGGAGTCTAGGATTTGCAGATACTAACTACTATATATAAAATAGATTAGCAACAAGGACCTACTGTATAACACAGGGAACTATATTCAGTATGTTATAGTAACCTCTAATGAGAAAGACTATGAAAAGGAATGTATATATATGTATAAGTGAATCACTCTGCTGTACACCACAAATTAACACATTGTAAATCAACTATACTTCAATTAAATAATTTTTTTTTAAAAAAAGAATATACTTTATCTATTAAGGAATCACAGGCAGACATCTGAGAGCCCAGAAATGGGGGTCGTTGGACTTCGAAGGATGTCAGTTGGCCCCACACAGCCCAAACTCCTTTGAAGGTCAAGGTGTTTGATAATTAAAATAACTGCCAAGTATTGAAAGCCTTTTAATGCCAGGCACCATATACATTATATCTGTTCTTCATAATAACCCTAGGACAAAGGTAATTAAAAAAAGTAATTGACTATAGATATATGGGTTCATTTCTGGGCTATTCTGTTCTGTTGATCCATTTGTCTGTTTTTGTGTCAATACCACGCTGTTTTGATTACTGTAGTTTTGTAGTATTGTCTGAAGCCTGGGAGGCTTACGCCTCCAGCTTTGCTCTTTTTTCTTAGGATTGCTTTGACAATTCTGGGTCATTTGTGATTCCACATAAATTTTAGGATTATTTGTTTTAGTTCTGTGAAAACTGTCCTGGGTAATTTGATAAGGATTGCATTGAATTTGTGGATTGCTTTGGGTAGGATGGCCATTTCTCTCTAGGTAGTATGGCTCTTCCAATCCAAGAGCATGGGACATCTTTCCATCTTTAGGGGTTACTATATATAGTATCGTCATCTGCATATAATGACAATTTTACCTCTTCCAATTTGGATACCTTTTATTTCTTTTTCTTGTCGATTGCTATGGCTAGGACTTCTCATACTATGTTGAATAGAAGTTAGGTTTATACTTTGATATTTTACCGTTTAGATTTTTTTCCTGTTATGAGGATGGGAGTGACAACTACTAATCTTTTTACATGTTGGAGCAGACACCAGAAGTCATTAGCATTTTTTGTAATATAAGTCAGCTGGCGTTCATTTATCTAATGATGTTCACCTTTCATTTATCTGAAGCTGTCTTTCTTTCTTTCTCATTTTTAAAGGTATTTTTGCTAGATATAAAATTCTGCTTGGAAGGAAATTTAAAGACACCTTGAGACAAATGACAATGAAAACACAACCACACAAAATCTATGGGATGCAGCAAAGCAGTCCTAAGAGGGAATTTCATAGCAACACAGGCCTTCCTCAAAAACGAAGAAAACCTCAAATAAACAACCTAACCTACCACCTAAAAGAATTAGAAAACAAAGAACAAACAAAACCTAAGTTAGTAGAAGGAAAGAAATAATAATCCCCCTGAGCTTGTATAGTCATTATTTTGTTACCAGATGGATCTATGGAAATCCTAAAGTGTTTATAGTCTGGCAGGACTCATTCTCCAAATCTATTTTGCCTGCAGGTTTTGTAAGGGCTGTGTTTTGGCTTTGCTGCAGTTCAGGTTAATGAGGTGCCAATGTCTATCTTGTTTGGTCTAGACTACCAACATCCCCCAACATTGCTTGACTTCTAGTATCTCTGTTCTGTTCCCAACCATATATAATAGCTCTTCTCTGTTAGGCCTCATCTAGTGTCACTCTGTTAATATTAGAGTTCCTCATTTCCAGTCCAAGGACTCAAAGAGGACCTTTCACACAGTCTTCTGGTGTTCCCCTCCTCAGTGTCTTGAGCAGATTCTAGGTTTCCCTAAAGTCTTGTCTCTGACTTCTCAGCCCAGTAGGGCCACTGTAGGCTTAATGAGTCACCATGAAGAAACTTGCCCCAAGCAGAGGGCCTGGGCAATTGTGGGCTCATTTGCTGAGTTTTCCTGTACATATCATGGTATTGCACTTCCTGTTGTCCAATACCTGAAAACAGTTGTCTTATCCATTCTTTCTGCTTTTATGGTTGTTTGTTATGAAAGGGCAGTTTGCCAAAGTTATTTCATCATAGCCAGAAGTAGAAATTCTTACCTTTATTTGTTTAACCATTAAAAAAAAAAAAGAATCCTTAACATTGTGAAATATTTTTTGTATTTCCTAGTGGAAGAGAACCACCAAAATGATTTAACAGATGATTTAAAACTTAAACAGAACACATTTTGATAGCAAAATTTATGGCTTAGATACATAAATTGATATTTAATAAAAGAAATGTGAAACATAACTCTCATTTTTTAGATGGCTTAATGGTACAAATAACTCCGGAGACCATGGATGGCTTGCGGCTAGCTCTACGAGAACAAAAGGACTTTAAAATTACATGTGGGAAAGTTGATGCTGTAGACATGAGAGAGTATGTGGATATCTGCTGGGTAGATTCTGAAGAAAAAGGAAACAAAGGGTAGGAATTTTTTGTTACCAAGATGTAATTGATTTGATCGAAGGGAAAGGATAAAAACATCCTGTTAACAAAATTAAACATTTTTTATAAATAAATACAGAATTGTACCATTAATTTGAATGCTTATACTCTAAGTAATGAACGCAGTCTGTTTTTTCAAACACGTACCTAACCAGCATCATGTGTGTTTTCTTGGCCAGAATACTGTAAATTACTAAAGGGTGGTCATTTTGGGAGGGGGCCAGTGAAAAAACTGTGCATTGTGTAGCAGTGTGGACTTTGATACCAGGTTTGAGGAAAGATAAGATACTTTGTTGTATGGTACCTTGAGACACACATATATTTTCACTCCAGATTGCTTTTTATACACCAGAAATGAATCTCCATGGAATTATTTCAGGATTATTTTTGTCATGTAAGTCATGGATAACCTTTGGATACTTATTCTATATTATATTGATTCGCTGTATATACAAATAACTGAATTCAATAATATATGCATTAGAGACCTTACAGAATATTACTGCCACTTCCTCCTCTTTTTAGTTACCCATTTGCTTTGTTTTATGGAGATTGGCTTAAGGGGTCTGGAGCAAAGAAGTAAGAAGAGGGCTAACACTGAAGGATTCCAAAATAGAGTTTTTGAAACTCATGAGACAAGTTTTCTGTTAGTAGACTATTTAAGTTATTTTAAACCTCAGATCTGAATTGGGTGTATGAAAAAAGATGTAATTTGCTACACAATCAAGAAATCTTGGTAAATGAATATGAACCAGTTTTGATTATTTTGTATATAATCGAGATATCTTATTCCTGCTTTAAGTTCATAGCTTTCATAATTTTTCTCCTTATTCCATTTGTTCACATCCAATAACTCATTTCTTAGAAATTACTCTGCTGCAAACAATTCTGTTGTATTGTGTTTTATTCTGTAGCGTTATTAGTTCAGTGGATGGAATATCATTACAAGGATTTCCAAGTGAAAAAATAAAACTGGAAGCAGATTTTGAAACTGATGAGAAGACTGTAAAGTGTACTGAGGTAACTGAGAAAGATGATTCCTTCCCTTTACATGCTGTGTTTGGATATGTTTTTGTTTTTGTTAACTTGGAGATTTTGCAGGACTTAACCTCTGAATGTTTAATTGCAGTTCATTACACTTTACGTTACACCTTGAGACACTTATCTCTACCCCAGCCTTGCCTTCTGTACACCAGATTTGGATTTCCACAGGATTATTTCAGGCTATTGTATGGTGGTACTGCCTGTCAGCTCACAGTTAAATTTTGGCAGCATTGCCATCTTTGTTTGTACAATAATATGTTATATGGCCATAATATTTTCATTTTCCTCTTATTTTACAAAAAATAAAATATTTTATAGATATCAGTTTATAATCAGCATTCACATAGGAAAGTTATTTTTACATGTTTCAATTTTTTTTTAAATAAGAGAATATGAAACTATAGCCTCCCACATCCTTAGTCCTCCTCCATATTCCCCCTCATTCTATCTCTTGGGTCAGACAGTATTACTAATTTCTTATATATTCTTTGTGATTTTATGCATGTACAAGATAGAAACTATAGTGGATACAGAAGTTACGTTACATCAAACTCTGTTTGATCTTAACTTCATTAAGATGTCCTTACAGTAGGGTGATCTTATGGGGTTGACTCATTAGTACCCTTCTTTATACTGGATTAACAAGGCTTTTGTCGCTACAGGTTAACTTTAGGCAAAAATAGCTAAGTCATTCCCATATTCCCTAACTTTTAGTTTTAAGTTTTTACTTAGAGCATAGATCAAGCTCTATATATAGAATGCTCATAACTAGTGAATTTCATGGCACTAATACTAGAATTTTACTCATAAAGTTGAATTGAAAGTAGCAGTTGTTGCATTTTTAAACCTACTTTTAATCTTAATCATGACTTGTTTCCTAATTAAATATATTTCAGGTGTTCTACTTTCTAAAGGACCAGGATTTCTCTATTTCAGCAACACGTTACCAGTTTGCAAAAGAAATAGCCATGGCTTGTAGTGCTGCACTGTGCTCTCACCTAAAAACTCTCAAGAGTAATGGGATGAATAAAATTGGCCTCAGAGTTTCCATTGACACTGATATGGTGAGGCATGTTTCTGTGATGTATTTTTGAAATGAATATATTATATATTAAAACAATCAGAAGTGTTTTCTTTAGCCTTTTACTTTGCAATGACTGAAGAGAACTAAAATTTGTTGAACAGTAATGTTTGCTACGTACTTCACATACATTATCTCCTTTATGCTCCACAACTAGGGTCAGCAATCTTTTTTTTTTTTTTTTTTGTAAAAGGCAAGACAAGTAATTTAGGCATTGTGAGCTCTCTGATTTCTTTCACAGCTACTCAACTCTGCCATTATTATGTGAAAGACCCTATAGACAGTAATGTAAACTAACGAGCTCAGCTGTGTTCCAGTGAAACTTTGTTTACAAAAACAGTTCGTGGGCCAGATTGGTCCCACAGGCTATAGTTTGCTGACCCCTGCTCCACAACATTCCTGCTTGATAAGTAGGTTTATAAATTATGCTGACTAGATTCTATAGTCATGTGATTTAAAATTAACACAAGTCTAAAGGTGTTTTAAAAAAAAGGAAAACTTTCAGTGTTCTCCTTCCTATGTAGGGAGAAACCTGGTTCTTCCCTACAGTGTCTTTCTTTTCCTACTCACATAAAGTACTTCTGGTCATCAGGTGTGTAGAGGGTTTTCCTCACACCAAGAAGCAACTCTCAGACACCAGCAGGGTGTCCAAGAATTCAAATCAATTCTGACTGAATCTGCCCAGAGATAGCATCAGATCCTACAGGTCTTACAAGACTATCTCTCCCCTACTTCACATGCTGGTCGCAAGCCTAGATTATCACCTGAGCTTCTGACCAACCAGTTATGAATCAAAAGTTCCAATGAACCCCTTCTCCTTGGGTTCGATTAATTTGCTAGAGTGGCTCACAAAACTCAGGGAAACATTTGTTTACGTTTGCAAGTTTAAAGGATATACAGATGAACAGCCAGTTGAACAGACACATAGGGTAAGGTCTGGTAGGGTCCTGTGCAGGAGTTTCTGTCTCCATGGAGTTGTGGTGTGTCACCCTCCTGGTGTGGATATGTTCACCAGCCTAAAAGCTCTCTGACCCCCCTTCTATTGGGATTTTGTGGAGGCTTCCTCACGTAGGCATGATCAATTATTAACTGCATTTTTAGCCCCTCTGCCCTCTCTGGATGAAGAGGGATAGGGCTTAAAATTTTAAGCTTCTAATCACGGGCTTGGTCTTTCTGGTGACTAGCCCCCATCCAGGAGCCCATCCAGAGTTGCCTCAACAGAACAAAAGATGCTCCTCCTTCTCCTGTCACTTAGGAATTTACAGTTTTTTAAGGAGCCCTGTGTCAGGGATAGGGTCAAAAACAAATATTAGAATAAGAGATGCTCCTGGTATTCTTATTACTTGGGAAATGACAAGGGTTTTAGAAGCTCTGTACCAGGAATTGGGGGCAGAGACCATATACATTTTCTGTTATCTCACAAATGTATACATAGCAGGACCACCTCATTAAACATTTCCAGGAAGCAGCATTCACACAGCACTCTATGTAATTGATGACCTCTAGAGAGATTAATTCCAGGCTACAATGTAAATGGTTCAGTAGAGTTGTGTAAGGTAGTAGTCCTGGAAAGTTCTCCTTCCTATCCTTCACTCCTAACCTTTTAGTCCACTTCCATACTCCGCCTCGTACTCCCTTCCTTGTCAGGCAATCAAATGTTATCCACTTCTATGTATTCTTTCTAATTTTTTGTATGTATGAGCAAATAAGTTTGTATGTCCTTTTTGTCCTCCCCTTTTCACTGTTATCTTTTAACCTTGCCTCTTTAACTTAATATATCTTAGAGATATTTCATATTACCACATACTCTTTTTAACAGTTGCATAGTAGTAGTTGATTATATAACTGTACCATAATTTATTTAGTTCCTTTGCATGTTTGGTATGTACTGACTGATATTAGAGTATCCAGAATATTTTGCTTTTACGTAAGTGTGAGTATATGAGAAACATTCCTAGAAGTACAATTGCCAGGTCCAAGTATGTACTCAATAGATATTACCATATTGTCTCAAATAGAGGTTATGCTGGTTTATATTTCTACCACAATTTGTGAGTGTTCTTTCACCCACATCTTTATCAAAGCAGTGTATTATCAAACTTTTGAACTTTGCCAATTTGATAAGTGAAAAATGGTACTCCAGTAATATTTTAATGTGCATTTCTGTTTCCTACATCCAGTATAATAGATTTCAGAGCAGGTTTTTCATTAGAATGGTTAATCTAAACATGAACAATTTCACATGCTGAAGGTTTACTTTTCTTCAGGCAGGGTGTGTTATAGTTCTTACTGGAAAGAAGATATACATTTTTATCTCACTATTAAAAGCTCCTTTTTCAAAGAAGCGTCTCATAATTATTTATTTCAGTAAGCACTGTTAAGTTTTTTAGTCATATGTAATTTTCACCAGCAAAATTAAATTCAAATATTTTATTTATGACAAATTCAAAATATTTTTAAGTATTTTTTTAATTACCATGGGGTTTTTATTTTAGTCATGTTGGTAATTATTCAAAACCTTGGTCCTCAAATGTGTTTACATGTTCACTGAGAAGAAACCTGAAGTATGAAGTAGTAGCAATTTTATTTTCATAGTATCCATGGGAGGGACAATTATAATTTATGTAGAAAATGAATAAAAGAAATATAGAAGAATGTAAAACATTATTTTATGAATAAAATATCAGGTATATGCTTGCTTAAATTGAATGATATTTTTAAATAATTTAATTATTTTATATTCATCTGCTAAGCAAAACAGGACTGCCCAGTTTCTAGGGTTGACTCATCACGATTTTTTTTTTCCAGGTTGAATTTCAGGCAGGATCCGAAGGCCAACTTCTTCCTCAGCATTATCTCAATGATCTTGATAGTGCTCTAATCCCTGTGATCCATGGGGGGACCTCCAACTCTACTAGTTTACCATTAGAAATAGAATTAGTATTTTTTATTATAGAAAATCTATTTTAGTGAAAGGTTGTGAGTTGTATTATATATTGCAAACTGATTTGTTAAACTAACTCCAGCACTAAAGCTAAAATGCCACAAACACTAAAAGTAAATATGTTTGATGTTTGAAAGATGCAAGCTTTGCTTTTCAGGCAGGAATGATCTCTTTAAATCATTAGCACAATATTTAAATCTCCAAAAATTTAAGAGATCCAGTTTTTGAAGCTTTACACAAGTAGTAAGAAAGACAAGTATTTCTTCTGTCTTTAAGAAATCTGTAGCATTTATTGCGTTATTTAAATGCTAAGCCAAAGTATCTGCACTTAGGTATACCTCTTTATGCCAAGAATGATTTTAGATTTTAATGAAGGATCTTTTCAGATGTAATCTGATGAGAGAAATACTTGTTTTGTTTATATGCCAGTTAGATTACTGGTTTCTAAAGTATGTTAAAAATGTTTCCATGGCACAGACCAGTTTCCAGATCTTAGACTTATATGATAATTCTTTGAATAAGGCAGATAACTTATTTGTATAATTGGAGTGGAGACCTACCTCCAATGATTAGATAAACTGATTGTTTGCATTAAAATCAGAATTATGCCTTTTTTCTTTTCAAATTATATATATATAGTTTACTCTTGATTAAATGGGTATTCTTAAAATAATTGTGGGTGCTTCAGGATTTTGTGCTTCTATATTTAAGTATATTGTTTTTATAGCGAGACCATGTGATTTGGTATGTGTTTTATAAAGCTTTAATAATTTATAAATAGGTAATATTTTTGTATTGCAGTGCATTATTTTTCCTCCTTTCCTTCCAAAGTATACCACTGTATATACCACTTCTAAGAGTGATTGACGACAGGCCAGATGACCCTTGAAGTAGTCATTATGTAGCAATAAATGAAGCCTGCAACAGGTTTTTTTGTTTTTACTTCTCCTTTAAACCTTAGAAGTTGCTTGTCGACATATTTTCATTGACATCAATGTATTAAATATAAATTTTAATGAACTACTTACTTTTGCATATTTAAATTCTTTATATGGTAGTTATTTTTTATAACAGGATATTAACATGAGTTAAATTCTGTGTACTTGAAACTTACAGAGTTTTCTTTACTTCAGATAGCAAAATTTTTACAAGTACGTTGTGTTTGAAAAAAAAGTAAAGGTCATATTTTAGTTAATCCTGTCATCTAAGTTATATAAAATTTAATCATTATTTTAATGCTTTTTTTGTTCTTATGTGGAATATATGTTTTTGTATCAGAAACATCCCTGTATCTCAAGAAGAAGAAACTACACTAAACAGCCCTGTTTTAAGAAAAGTATTTATGAAACATCTCAACTTGAAGACCAAGTCAGGGTTATAACTCAGGACCTTAGGTCTCAGGCTAGGAAAGACTGAGAATTTGAATCAGTTTGGTCATATGGTTCTTACTGAATCACATCTGTAGTAACAGCCAAAGACACAGATGGTGGAAACGAATATTTTGGAAGTAACTACTTCATAAACAATATAAAATGTTGCAGATACTAAATAAAATGGCAACATGTAATAACTTGTGAAATTTTGTTGACATCCTATAAGATAAAAACTGCATCTCAAACTTGATGTATGTTTCTTTATATAGTGTGTTTACTTTGCAGTGTAAGTAATCACATAATCTATGAATACTGAATTTACCTTAAAATAACCAGTGGAAAGTTCTTCCCATGATGGGGGGATAGGTTTAGGTTTCCATAAAGTCTCTACATTTAATAAAAATTGGAACTACGCGCCTTTGGAGGCACATTTTAAAGTATTCTTTGTAGATGTATCATATGTTTCTGACTGTATTTTGTCATGTTCTTCACATTGATACTTAATTTTAATTTTTTTAAAAGTGAAGAAATAGAATGGTTCTTTGTACCCAGTCCACAATGATCTATTTTGGTCTGTGCCTTTTAAGAGTACTGTCTTTCTCTGAATTTGAGATGTGAAGTAAAATTTAGGCTGTTTCTTGCAGCAATCCAGTGGACTTTCTGTGTCTATCTGTTTGCTATGTGCAGAGCACTTTATTAGGCTTCATTGATTGAAAGATGAATAAAGTAGTTATTTCCCTCTTGGAGCTGAATGTGTGAAGCAGATAATTAACAAAGTAAAAGTAACTGCTATAATAGAGAGATGAATTTTCGAGTAACTCGATGGAAAACAATCCAGAAGGATAGCCATACCAATAATGAGAAGGTAACCTGAGGACCTAGTAGATAATGGGCATTAAACTTATCTAGGCAAGAGCTGAAAATCTGAAGAGTATAGATAGGTAGTATGTCGGAACATTGAACTTTCCCTTTTAAGGCAATTTACTTTAAAGAGTCTTCTGTGTTGTGTGAATATCTTACTTCATAATTTAATCATAAAAGTAGTAGCCTGGCTAGGGTGTATTAACTGCTTAAGTTTATAACAGCCTGGATTCAAATATTGTTTTATAAGTAAAGAATACAACTTATTTTAAAATAGCAAGCATAACTTTGATAACTTGACTCAATTTTTAAAAGAAAATACCTTGACATAAACCAGAAATCTCTAAACCTCTAATTTTTTTCTTTGTGATTAAAAAAAAAAGTTTCATTTATGTAATACATAAACATTCAAAAATCAGAAAAAATGTTAAAAATTTATCAGTGTAAGTTTTACCACCCACTTTGTATGTATCCACCTCGTTCTTGTCTCCAATCTCAACAAGTAGTCATTTGTATTAGCTTCTTGTATATCTTTCCAAGGTTTAGGTGCAGTAGTAGCAGCAAATACAAATAATCTATTTTTATTTTCTCCCTTCATTTTAATACAACATATAGCATGCTGTTTACATGTCATCTCCTCAATTACCTTGAGTTAGGTGGTTTATATTTAGAATATTGAACGTTTCATTGCTTCTAAAATCACTATGATTGATAAAAAGCAATCTTAATTGCAGAAAGGCATGAAGAAAATGCATTATTGGAATTATGATCACATATTTCAGTAGGGAGAGTATTTTTCTCAAAGCAAATTTTTATTACTAAAATATTTGCAAGGGTTTTTTTATTTGAGCTATATTCAAAACCTTTATTTTTTTTCCTACTTAACACTAAGCCTCACCATCTAAATTCTAACCTTTTACCACTTAATTGACACTTTTTTTTCACATCAGATTTTCAGTAGTTTTCTATCTTCTCTTTATATGCTGTTTTGAATTCAGCTTGGAATGATACACAATTTAATATTTAACACCTTTTGGGAAACATTTTCTGCATTTACAATGATAAAATTACAACCATATTTTCATGCTTTTTGCAAATGAAAAAATAGGTCTAATTCAATTGCTTCATTATGAACCTCTAAATATAATAAAGGTTTTTTTCTTCTTCTTTTTTTTTTTCTTTTGGTAAAATAAGGTGCTAGCCAGCCTCCACGATAGGCCACAACAATCTCCACCCCTTGGTGTTCACACCTTGTATAGTCCCCTCCCACACTACCACAATTGGTCTTCGTGACTAGTAGGATACAGAAGAAGGGATGGGATGTCATTTCCAAGATTATGTTGTAAAAGATTCTATGGCTTCCATCTTTGGTGCATTTCTCCCCACTCATTCTCTTCCTTTCATCCCTCTCTCCCCACCTCTCCTTCCCTGTCTGTCTCTTTCTCTTTCTCCCTCTCTTTCAATTGAATCACTCATTCTTTGGGAAGCCAGCTGCCATCTGGCAAGCAAATGAAGTCTCCTGACAACAGCCACATGAGTGGAAGGGGATCCTCCAACCCCAGTCAAGCCTTCAAATTGCAGCCCCAGCCAACAGTTGGACTGGAACATCATGAAAACCACCCAACTAAGCCACTCTCAGATTTCTGAATCTCAGAAAACATGTAAGATAATAAATTGTCTGTTGTTTTAAACTGCTAAGTTTTCTGGTGGTTTATTACATGCATTAACTAATATTTGATAACTAAAACAGGATACCTATATCTTAGAGCAGCTGTAAGTAAAAATTGCTCAAAAAATTGCTTTGACTAAATTCAGCACAGTTCTTATCAACATTTATGGATTCCATGCCACAAGCAGTATGTGCTAAGTGCACAGAATACCAAGAGAAAGAGTAGGGTTTGGCCATGTAAAAACAAAGATGCAATTGTGAGAAACTTCTTGTTTCTGGAAATTGCATGCTAGGATATTTAGAGCTATGCTCTTGCTGAAAACCCAAAGCTGATTAAAATACAAAAATCATCTTAAAATATAAAGGAGATTTATAAGACAGTATGGAAAGTCCAGTCCAAAAGTAAAGAGAAAAAGAGAAGTTAAGTGAGCCTTGGGCCTTAATGTGACAATCTAATGGGGTATAGGGGACAGATACCAAAGTTCAAGGCCCACACAAGGTGGTGAGTCTAACAGGAATTGTGAATCTACCAGAAGAACTCTACAATAGGCTGAGACTCCCTTGGAGGGTTTTGGCCTTTGGATGTGTATGACCCAGAGTATAAATTAGGTAAAATAGCCAAGTTTGGAAATGCCTGCATCATCCAAAGAATCTTAAGCATTAATTTGCTTTAAGGTTGTCCCCCTCTGGTGATGCCTCCTCCAGGTGCTAGGAGGAATAAAAATGTAACTTCTCTCCACAGAAAAGTAATGGCCTTAATTGTAGGCCTCAAACTACTTTTCAAATGCAACATCTACTAGCACACAGTTAAAAAAAAAAAAAAAGGCACATAAAAATACTAGACTCCAGAAGCAAGAATTAGTAGAAACAATTAAACCCGTATAGTCTTAGGTACTAATGCTTTCTGTGTTTAGAGAAAGTCGTGTGAAGTACCTGTAGAGAACAGGAAACTAAAAAGTGGTGGAGCTGATCTGGGAAATAGCTAAATACAAATGCTGCAAGAATATGTAAAAAATGAACTTTAAAACTCCATAAATAGGTTTAATGGCAGAATATGGGGAGGATTTATAAACTGGAATATAAATCAGGAGAAATTATCCAAAATGCAGCATGGAGAGACAAAAAGATGGAAAGATGGAAAAAACACATACAGAGGATATGGTGCAAATTCCTAACATCTGCTTAATTAGCTACAGACAGAGAGGGGAGGTTAGGACAGCAAATATTTTTAGATATAATGTAGACTTTTCAAAACTGATGGAAGATGTGACTCCACAGATTTAAAAAGCCAGACAAATATCAAACAGAATAAACAACAGTCTGCTCTCTCTAGTCAGAGGACAGAGAAGGGGGTTTGAGATTATGATACAGAATCTTTTTTAATTTACTTAACCTTATTCCAGGAGAGATGCAGAAAAGCAGCAGCACCACTCCCTCCCCACCATGTGTAAACCCTGTGGGGCAGTGTGGACTTTCCCTGCCCTGCACCAAGCTAGAGACAGCAAAAAGGCAGCACCCAATTCCCCCTCTGGTGCAATGGTGGCAGATTTGGCAGGGCAGAACTGGCAGTGCTGTATGGAAGTGGAAGCCCTGCCTTCTAGCCAGAACATCAAGAAGGGTGACCTTAGAACCAGAGAGTATGAGGAAGACCATAGGTAGGAGGGAATTGAAGAAAGGGAGCTTCTAAATTTGGATATAAAATCCTGAGATCACCCCCACACTGTGCATGTGTGAAATTGACCAGAAACAGCCAAGCAAAGGTTTTGAAGACCGAACTATAATGTAGCTCACTATCCAGTTTCAGACTAGCCACTGGGTGGTACACAATTAGGGCAGATTAGAATGGCAGTGCAAAGTCACTGAGACCTAAATTATTGGAACCATAGCCCACAGAAAGCAGGCTAGGATGTGCGGTCTGAACTAACTGAATCGACTGCCAGCTAAAACAGACAATCCTTTAATGAAGATTTAAATAGGACTGAGAATTGTGTAATACTCAAAATATCCAGATAATAATCCAAAATTATTTAAAATGCAAAACACTAGGGAAATATAAACAATTCTCAAGGGAAAAGATAATGAACAAAAAGCAATTCTGATGTTACCCAAATGTTGGAATTATTAGAAAAAGACTTAACATGAGTTATTTCAATCATGCTCTACAAAGCAAAGTTTAACACTATTGAAATCAATGGAAAGATACAAGTCCTCACCAAAGAAATCAAGGCTGTAAAAAGAATCAGAAATTTTAGAACTGAAGACTACAATTTAGAAAACTTACAGGAGACTTAATAGTAGAATGGAGATGATGGGTGGAAGGGTCAGTGAATTTGAAGATACATGAGTAGAAACTATCCAGTCTGAATAACAATGAGAAAAAAAAGTGGGAAAAAATGGAGAGCCTCAAGGACCTATGGGGCAATACTAAAAAGTCTGTACCACATCTTGCGGTAGTTCACAGCGAAAAAAAATGTGACAATGAATATATGTATGTTCACGTATAACTGAAAATTTGTGCTCTACATTGGAATTTGACACAACATTGTAAAATGATTATAACTCAATAAAAAATGTTAAAAAAAAAAAGAAACAAAATGTGACAATGAGTATATGCATGTTCATGTATAACTGAAAAATTGTGCTCTACACTGGAATTTGACACAACATTGTAAAATGACTATAACTCAATAAAAAATGTTTTAAAAAAGTCTGTACCACAATAAAATTTTTAAAAAATTAAATCAAACAAGATGAACGTTGTCAAGGATATGCATAACCAGAAACTCTCATCCACTGCTGATGGGAGTTTAAATCAGTACAAGCACTCTGATGAGTAATCAGGCAATACCTGGTAAGGTTGACTAGACGTAAACCTGAATAATTAAAGAATCCCATTTCTCATTATCTTCTCTTGGGAAACTAGCACATGTGGGTAAGAAGATATTTATTGCACCATTTGTACTATTAATAAGAGAAAATTGGAAAATGCCCAAATGTTGTAGATTCATGTATTAGAATTCTGATCTAGATGTATATATATCAACACTGATACATCTTAAAAACAATATTGAGGGTTTTAAAACACATGCAGAAAGTTATTTACAATATGATATCATTTTGGAAGTATTTAAACTCACAAAACAATACTACATATTGTCACTGTATCTTTTATCTGTAAGGATGAAACGTGGACTAATAAAGAAAATATCCAACAGAAGAGAGAGAGCAAAGGGAAGCAGGAAAGGGCTGGAGAAGAAAAGAGTGCCGGTACTTAGTCTGATACATGTTTGTATTCATGTATTTACAAGGTGCAATTGTGTTAATATTTGTTCATTCTGGGTGGTGGGTACATGGGTCTTTGACATATTACCTTTTTCTTTTTTGGCCAAAATAAAGATTTTACAAGACCTCTATTTAATTAAAAAACAATATTTTAACTGTCTAGTATTTGTGTCATAGGAGCCCAAAAGAAGTGGAGAAAGATTGGAAGAAAAAACATTTGAAGAAATAATCACTGAAAACTTCCAAAATTTGGTGAAAGGCATAAATTTATATACATTTACAAAAAATTATATATTTACAGCAGGTCCACTGGCACAGCAAACTCCAAAAAGGGGAAGTATAACCATACCCAGGCACATCACAACCAAATTGATGAAACTAAACATAAAGAAGAGGTTTTTTTAAACAGCCAGAGGAAAATGACACTGTACATATGGGAAAACAAAGATGTGAATTATGGCAGATTTCTCATCAGAAATCATGGAGGCCAGAAACAGTGACACACTGTTTATAAAGTGCCTTCAAAAACAAAAAACAAAAAAATTATCAACCCAGAATCCTTTAACCAGCAAATATGTCCTTCAGGAATGAAAGTGAAATAAAGACATTTCAGAAAAAGGAAAACTAAGAGAATCCATTACCAGTAGACCTGTCTTAAAAGAAATGCTAAAGAAATTTCACAGGGAAGGGACATGACAGCAGAGAGGACTCTGGAATGCCAGGAAAGAAGGGAGAGCAACAGTAATATCTGAGTAAACAGAATAGACTACTTTTTCACCTTTTAAGTTTGTTAAAATACATATAATGCTGAAATAAAAAATTTATAACATTGTTTGATGGGATTTTCAATGTATATAAACCTAATATGTATGAGAACTGCATCCTAATGTGGAGGTACTAAAGGACCCTGTACGGTAGTAAAGTTTCTATATTTTTCTTGAAGTGGTAAGAAATTCTAGGTAGATTACAAAAAAAACTTGGTATACAACATCCTCTACAGCAACCATTCAAAAAAATATGCATGGAGACGGATTTTTAAAAGCCAAAATAACAAGAGAATTCTGAAAAATATTCAAATAATTCAAAAGAAAGCCAGAAAGGAAAACAGGAGTGAAAAAGAGAAGGCACAACAGAAAATTAATGATAAATGGTACACTTAAGTCCAACAAAATGAAAGATTAAATTTAAATGGTCTAATATGGCTATTAAAACACATAGAGTAGGTTAAAAAAAAAGACAATTACATGCTATCTATGAGAAACCACGTGAAATATCATGGTATATAAAGGTTAAAGAGTAAAAAGATGCAAACACTAAAAAACAAAATAAAACCTGGAGTGGCCATGTTAATATCACATAAAGCAGACTTTAGTAAAAGGAAAATTGCCCTGAGGCTTATTATTGTATTTATTGACTGGGTAATAAGACAGTAACTCACCCAAAGTCACACATCTAGGAACTAAATGAACTGGAATATAAGGAAAAATTTTCTAGCAATTATGACTCTCCAATAACTTCCAACAATGAAGTAAGCTATATTAAATTTATTACACATATTTCTGATGATTCTTCTTATAATTTCAGAAAAGGAAGGAAGTATAAAGTTCATCTAATCCAATGTCCCTCCTTTTACTAATGAAGAAAATGAAGCCCTAGTTTTAGGAACTACTTATAAAGTTAGAGGTCTCATAATTGAAACTAGCCCAAGTCTCATTCTGACCAATGCCCTTTTCAATACACCCAATGTGCATATTCTAGATGATGACTAAGATTCATTTTTAATCCCATGAATCTGTGTTTTCATGATTCACTTAGCCCTGTAAGCAAACACAGCTAATTGGGTGAGTGACAATAATGCCTGATAAATTTGTTAAATTAAAAAAAAAAAAAACTTAAAGCAGCTAAAGGAACTGAGATATAAAATATTTAAATTCCCAATTCTCAAAAACACTGACTAAATTCAAGCCTAAGGGCCATTGAAAATTCATTGAATTACATTAGTTTTTTGTTCATTTTTAATCACAACTTAGGGAATTTATAATTAATAGGATCCCTGGTTTTAGCACTAAATTATATTGCAGAGAATCCCAATTTGGCAGATGACATTTAAGCATCTTCTGGTAGAAAAATGTCTGCTGAACTGCAGAATAAATCCAAGACAAGGATCAAAGTAAGTGGAAGCTACCCATGTAGGCATATTTAAAAAGAAATCTAAGGCAACCAGAGAGTAAAAATTAGGAGAATTAGCAGTTGGGCTAGCAGAAAACTTGTCAATAAGAAAATAGAGGCCAGAAAACTATAAGATAGATAGATATATAATATATATATATAGAATATTGAATATAAATTAATATTTATAAATATATATTTAAGTGCTGAGTCTAAAGTAAATTCCAAGGCCAGCTACACTCTTATTCAAGAGTGTACACTGAATCGAAGGTCATATTTCCACAGATGACCTCATCTTATCCCACTCCTCTAATACACATAATCTTACCACCTCTACCCCAATTGGGTTAATCAGAACCAATATTATACCATTTATTCCTACTTATATATGTCATCAAAAGCAGCTCCAAACTGTCAGATCAATGCCCATTTTTCAAATTCTAATCCTCATAAGGCTCTTCATCTTCAATTCTTTCTTCAATGTACCATATACCCTTAACGCAAGAAACTCTTCCTTTGTGCAAAAAAAAAAAAAAAGTAATCAGACACATATTTGCCATAAAATTTTCCAAACACTCAGAAGTAGAGAAAATAGTATAATGAAACTCCACGTACCCTTCTTACAACAATCCTCAAATTCAACAATTATCAAGATTTTCTACTTTTGCTTTATCTATCCCTTGATTTCTTTGCTTTTTTTTCCCTTTGATTTTTTTCAAGCAAATCTCAGACAACATTTCATGCTACATATTCCACTATGCGGCTCTAAAAAATGAACAGTGAAGGGTAATTTTCATTGCACCAGTTACTGTAAAATCCACAAAAATACAGACCTAATATGGTGATCAACAGGCCATAAAAACTTTCGTACTGCAACTGATACCATCTGGAAAGTGAAAAGACAACCTGTAAAACGGGAGAAAATACTGGTAAATCAGATATCCTAAAGGGACTTCAGTCACACTTTATAAAGAATTTTTACAATTCAACAAAACTTCCACAAATAACCCAATTAAAAATGTGCAAATAATGTGAATAGACATTTATTCAAGGAAAATATATAAAAAGCCAATAAGCACTCAAAAATATGCTCAAAATTACTAGTCACTAGGGATATACAGACTACAATGAGATGTTACTTCATGTTAATTTGGATGCTATCATTTAAAACACACCAACAAATGGATAATAACAAGCGTTGCTGAGGATCTGGAGAAATTGGAACCCTCATATACTACTGGTGGCAATGTAAAATGGTATATAGCTGCTTTGCAAAACTGTTCGGCAGTTCCTCAAAAAGTTAAACAGTTACCATGTGAACCAGCAATTCCACTCCTATATACCCAAGAGAAATACACCCACATAATTCTATACAGAATTTGTACATGAATGTTTATAGCAGCATTATTCATTAGCAGCCAAAAAGTGGAAACTATGCAACAGTCCATGCATTAACTGATGGACAAATAAAATGTGGTATATGCAAATAACAGAATTTTATTTGTCCAGAAGAAAGAATAAATATGATACAATATGGATGAACCTTGAAAACATTATGCTAAGGAGCCAGTCACAAAACACTATACGTTGTATAATTCCATTGATCTGAAATATCAAGAATAGGCAAATCCATAGAGACAGAAAGTGGTTCCTAAAGTTGGGAAGGAAATGGGGAGCGACTGCTTTGAGTGATGAAAATATTCTAAAGTTGACTGTGGTGCCAGTTGCACAAGCCTACAATTACACTGAAGTGTATAGTTTAAATGTGTAACATTTTTTATCAAAAGGAAATGCAAATCAAATACAAGCCAATGAACTGTATACCTCAAGAAAAATTCTTTTAAGGTCAGTTAAGTCATTTAAATTTAGTGTTTTCTAAAACTCCAAAAGTCTTTTTGATTGAGCTAGAAAAAATCCAGATAAGACCAAAGCCTGACTGAAGACAGACTCAAATAATTACAATTCAAGTCTAGAAAGAAATATATTAAAATCTGAAGAGCTGGGCGAGAAGGGCTGCCATTTGAGGTTTGTGTCAGGTGATGTATTCTCACTTTACAAGTGACAGACTGAGCTGTATTGGAGTTACAGAACCAGAAAAAGGCAGTGCCATGTTGCTAACTCAGATCAGTCTGCCTCCACTGACGCTTTTTCCAGCCCCAGCTTGGCTGTGGAAAGCAGTTATGGAGGGCAAAGAAGGCGGTGGCTGGGAGGATCCAACTGGTAAGTGTTTCTGAGTGAGAAACAGGGAAACAGAAAACTTCAAGTTATCACTTCAGTCTCCTTGTGCTGAAATACTCCTTTTTACGGAAAAATGATTTCACGTCATTTGGCAGGATGTTACCAAAATCAAAAAGAGAAAACACATCCAACTTTGGAAATTCGTACCCCACAACAGCAACTGCTTTCAACCATGGGGCCTCTGCTCTCCTTCGGTCTTCCCTGACGCGGCGCTCTTCAGAACGACCCGTTTTCTGACTGCCTTTCTGAAGAGCAACTCGCGCGACACTTGGACACGAACACCAGCCGCGAATCCCGCGCGCAAGCGAAACTCGAGCGCAGCCTCTGCGCGTGCGCGCCGCTCTAGGCTCCTTCCGCCTCCGCGTCCAAAGCTCCTCCCAGGCGGCCGCCGGAGGCAGCTTTTCGGTCGGCTTCCTGTAGTTTGTAGAGCCGGATGTTCTTGCCACTTGTGACCAGTCAGCGGCGGCGCCCACCGCTTAGCGCCTGCGTGGACTGCGGCTGTCCATCACGATGACAGCGACCGCCGCGAGCCCTGGTAAGCGCCAGTCCCGTGGCTCCCGGTCCCAGACCGAGCTCCACGTGATTGGCTTGCAGTTGGCATTTTCTCCCTCCCGTTGCCCATAGTTGGGGGCCCTTTGGGAGACTTTTGGAGACACTCCTCCCTTTTTCGGATCTTGTGGTCTGCATTCTCATCGTGCGCCCACTATCAATTGGCCTAGAGCCTTGGTTCCCGGCGTGGGCGTTAAGGGGAAAGCTTTTGGGGCAGCCAAGAATATCAAGAATACTGTGCCGTTTTGTAAAGGCATTTTTTAAAAAGCAGTTTTAGGTTCATAGGAATAGTGAACAAAAGACATGGGGAGTCTCCATATGCCCCCTACCTGACATACACATAGCTTCCCCATTATCAACATCCCTCACCAGGGTGGTACTTTTGTTACCCGTGAGCCTACATTGATGCATCATTATCACCCAAAGTCAATACTTTACAGTAGGGTTCACACTTGGTGCTGTATCGGCTATGGGTTTAGACAAATATAGTATGAATGACATGTATGCATGGTAGAGTGTCATACAAAATAGTTTCACTGTCCTTAAAAGCCTTTGTGCTTATCCTCTGCCCCCTAACCCCTGACGGCCACTGATCTTTTCACTGACTCCATAGTTTTGTATTTTACAGAATGTCATACAGTTGGAATCATACAGTATGTTGCCTTTTCAGATTGGCTTTTTTTTTTTTTCATTTAGTAACATGCGTTTAAAGTTTTCCCATGTCTGTTCATGGCTTGAGAGCTCATTCCTTTTTAGCGCACAATAAATTCTATTATCTGGGTGCACCATAGTTTATCCATTCACCTGCTGAAAAATATCTTGGTTGCTTCCAAGTTTTGACAGTTATAAATAGAACTCATATAAACATCAGTGTGCAGGGTTTTGTATGGACATAAGTTTTCAACTCCTTTGGGTAAATATCAAGTAGTGATTGCTGGATTGTATGATAGGAATATGTTTAGTTTTGTAAAAAACTGCCAAGCTCTCTTTTAAAATGGCTGTACCATTGTGCATTCCCACCAGCAATGAATGACGACTCCTATTACTTCACATCCTCATCCATATTTGGTGTATCAGCATTCCGGAATTTGGTCATCCTGATAGGTGTGCAGTTGTACCTCATTTTAATTTGTGTTTCTCTGATTACATGTTATGTGACGCACCATTTCATAAACTTGACGTCTGTCTGTCCTCTTTGGTGAGATGTCTATTAAGGTCTTTGGCCCATTTTGTAATAGATTTGTTTTCTCATTATTGAGTTTTAAGGGTTCTTTATATATTTAGGATAATAGTCCTTTATCGTAGGTGTCTTTTTCAAAGTTTTGGCAATTATAAATTTTCCCAGTCTGTGGCTTGTGTTCTCATTTTCTCAAGATTGTCTTTCACAGAGCAGTTTTTCATTTTAATGAAGTTCAGCTTCTCCATTATTTCTCTCATGGGTGGTATCTATGGTATTGTATCTAAAAAGTCATTGCCATACCCAAGGTCATCTTGGTTTTCTCCTATATTATCTTCTAGGAGTTTTATAGTTTTGCATTTTACGCTTAGGTCTGTGATCCATCTTGAGTTAATTTTTATGAAGGGTGTAAGGTCTATGTCTAGATTCATTTTTTTGCATATGAAGGTCCACTTTTTCCAGCACCATTTATTGAAAAGACTGCCTTGTTCCTTTATCAAAGATCAGTTGACTATTTATGCACATCTATTTCTGGGCTCTCTGTTCTGTTCCATTGATCTATTTGTTTTTCTTTCACCAATACCACACTGTCTTGATTACTGTAGCCTTTTAGTAAGTCTTCATGTTGGATAGAGTCATAACTTTGTTATTCTCCTTCAATATTATGTTGGCTATTCTGGGTTTTTTGACCTCCACTTAAACTTTAGAATCAGTTGCTCGATGTTCACAAAATAACTTGGTGGGATTTTGATTGGGATTGCTTGAATCTATAGAACAAGTTGGGAAGAACTGACATCTTGACAATATTAGGTCTTCCTATCCATGAACATGGAAAATATCTCCATTTATTTAGTTCTCTTTTGATTTCGTTCATCAGAGTAGTTTTTCTCATATTTTGTTAGATTTACACCTATGTATTTTGGTTTAGTGGGTGCTAATGTAAATGGTATTGTGTTTTTATTTCAAATTCCACTTGTTCTTTGCTGGTCAATAGGAAAGCAATTGACTCTTGTGTATTAACTTTGAATCCTTCAACCTTGCTGTAATTGCTTATTAATTCAGGAGTTTTTGTGTTGATTCTTTTGGATTCTCTACAGAGACAGCCATGTCCTCTGTGAACAAAGCAGTTTTATTTCTTCTTTCCAATTTGTATACTTTTTATTTCTTTTTGTTGTCTTAGTGCATTAGCTAGCACTTCTGGTGTGATATTGAAAAGGACTGTGAGGAGGGAGGAGTATTGCTTTTTGAGATCTTGGTTGAAATAGAAGAAATGTGACGTTTACCTGACCCATAATTTCAACAGATGAAATGAGGAATAGTTTGATCAGTCTTATTCCTCTTTGGGAACTGGGTGAGAGTAGGAAATGCAGACAAAGAAATGTGGCCAAGCATTTTTCCAGCTTTTGGTTTTACAACCTTGGGAGGCTGGTAATTAATGTGTCTCTATTATTTAACCCCAAAGTTAGAGGTGTTTTAAGCCAAGCAGTTATACTCCAGAAGGTTACAATTTCTTTTACATAAACATAAGTAGTCACATCAGATAGTTGTGATAATAAAATTCTTTTTTTTCAGTTTAAATGTTTTCCTGATTGTAAATATAATAAATGCTCATTATAGAACATTGATGAAGTATATTGAAGTAGGGAGAAAATTTACATAGTGCTAATATTCAAGAGGCACCACTAGCAACTTTTGGGTATGTTTTCTAACTATTCTGACTTTTAAGAAACTATAGTTGAGATCATAGTATACATGCCACCGTATACTATGTTCTCTTTTTTTGTTTTGTTTTACAATTTTTTTTTTAACATACAAACTAGTTTTTTAGAGGTACTAGTTTTTAGTGACTTAGAACAACATAAATTTAGTTCTGAAGGCCAGAAATTTGAAATGAGTCTCACTGGGCTAAAATTAGTGTCAGCATGGCTGCATTCCTTCTGGAGGCTCAAGGGAGAATCAGTGTTCTTGCCTTTTGCCACCCTCTAGAGACGGCCTGAGTTCCTTGGCTCATGGTCTCTTCTTCCATTTTCAAAGCTAGCAGTTGCTGGTCAAGTCTTTCTCACATTGCATCACTCTGAAACTGACTCCCCTGCCTTCCGCTTTCACTTGTAAGGATTTTGTAAGATCCTTAATTTGATTAAATTAGGCTCACTTGGATAGTTAAAGATACTCTTCCTACTTCAGAATCAACTGATTAGCAACCTTAATTCCATCTGTAACCTTAATTCTCCCTTGTTATGTAACATAACATAGTCAGTTTCCCCAAATTAGTATATGGACATCCTGGGGTAGTTAATCATTATTCTTCCTACTACAGTACCTATACATATTGTTCTCCACCTTGCTTTTTTTATTTTCCACCTAACATACCTTTGAGATTACCATACATATGGATTTACCTCATTCTTTCTAATGGCTGCATAATGTTCCATTGCATGGATTACCATAATTTATGTAGCAAATCCACTGTTGATGAATATTTAGGTTATTTTCACTCTTTTGCTATTACAAACACTGCTGCAATAAATATCCTTGTATCACATGTGTCATTTCCCACATGTAAGCAAATCTGTCTGTGGTATAAGTTTATGAAAATGGAATTTCTGTGTCAAAGGGTAGACATTTTTCTTTTTAAAACACTTTTTCTTTTAAATTTTTATTGAGATATAATTTGCATACCATGCAGCTCAGTCATTTAAAGTATATAATTCAGTGGTTTTTAGTATATTCAGAGTTGTGTGACCATTGCCACAATCACTTTCAGAACAATTTCATCACCACAAAAAGATGTAAAAATTGGGGGAGGTCACATATGAGCACTCTATACATTTTGCTCAGTTTTCTTTCCTGTAAACCTAAAACTGCTCCCCCCAAAAGCCTTAATTTTAAAAAATTGTGAGTAATTCTGCTTTTCTTTTGGCCCTATTTTCAGACTAACAGTTTACTTAAAATAGAAATAATATCCTAGATTATAGATAATTGGAGTCTTAAATTCTGTATATATAAAAATATATATATAGTTGTGGCTAAGTGTAAGGTAGAAGATTCACTCATTAACAGGACAAGGAAAACTTTTTACTTCAAATGTTTTTACTTTCTAAAATCATGGTATTTTATTATTAATCTGTAAGTTACCCTTATAAAAGTTTTGAATGCAGTGTGTTTAGTTGAAGGTGCCACAGACACATCCCATATGCCCTATTAACTAACTTTTTTTTATCCTGGTAGCATGCATGGTTACCATCTCTGTGAGACTTTTGGTGTATCTCAAAAACTTTTCATTTTAACAGCCACATCAACTACATATTTTATCATGAGGATATACTGTGATTTAATTATTTCCTATTGTTGGACATAATTGTTTTAGCCAATAATTAATATGCTTTTTAAAAATGCTTAAATAAAACATTTAAAAAATGATGACCCTGTATTTTCATCTGCATTTGTAAGGTCAGGAGACTGCTTAGGGGATAGTGGACATTACAGCTCTCTCTTTATTCTCTAGCCCAATATACAGAGTGGTTGCTAAGTTCCATGCATGTTTGTTTGAAGTTTATATGCTCCTTCATTCTCTAATCAAATTTTACTTTTTCTCAGTGTCATTAGCAGTTTCTTAACGGCCATTTTTAGATTTTTAACTATCATTAGGAGGAGTTAATAAATAACTACCAGAAGACAAAATCTAATGCATAGGAAATTTGCAGTCACTTGGTAGACACTTAAATGTTTAAATGAATGAACAAGAATTGGGGAGGTAGGATTTTAAATAACTTTCCACTGTTTTTCAGCCTTTTCTCCCTGGTGTATTGAATATGGCATAAAATGGAGTAGACTTGATTCAAGTATTTTAGTTTTGGTTAGCTCACACATTTTAATTACTAATTAAGAGAAAATCTGGTCTGCCGTAAACTGGAGTAGTCGATAGATGTGGGATATATGTGTATTTGTACATGCTAGATACATCTATAAATACTAACTCAGGAGTTTACTTAGTCACTTGTGTAAATGTTGCTTAGACTCATAATCTGAAGGTGAATATGGTTAAATGTGTAATTTAAGATTCTAAATTGTTAATATAAATATAGAATGGAGCCTCAGATGGAGAAAATAATTAAATTCTACAAAATTTAGAAGTTTTTAGTGTAGCTTTGGCTTTATATACATTTTACTTATTTATGGTGCCAGGATTGGAAAAGATAATGTGAAAATACCTCCTTTAAAATATCTGCTTCTTACCAGTTTTCTTTCCCTCCTACATATTCCCTCATGCTTCTGAGGCTCAGACTATCCTGTATGTTTACTAATTATTACTTACATCATATGTAGCATATTTATATGTAAATATATATTTTTTATACTTGCCACTTGATAATACTTGTTTAAAATCTTATCTTTTCCCCAGTTTTATTACTTTATTATTCTCTCTTAATATATGTTGTACTGTTTTTTATTGAAAAAATAATTTTACTAAATAAAAACAATTTTTTTTAATATAAATGCTGTTATTTTAGGATCTTGGAGTGAAAATATACTAGAATATTTTCTGAGAAATAACCAGATCACAGCAGAAGATGGCGCCCAGATCATCTGGTATCATGCAGCTAACCACAAGGTACAAGTGAATGAGGCACTGAAAAGTGAGTCAGCAGACTTGTATTTACATTACATAATGGATGAATTCAACTCTTTTTAAAAATATCTCATCATATTTGCAGGTACCAGAGATTTAGATGATCCAAATGTAAATTCTAAGTTGACATAAATATTTTTATAAAAGATCATTTTATTAATAGAATGTTCACATTTTCATCACGGAAGAATTTTCTCATTTTTCAGAGGTGATTTACCTTTTTCTGTGCCTTATTTAAAACTCTCATATATTGTTACATTTGCTTATATGTTGTAGTGGTTTAAGTAAAATTTTTAAGATCAGGATTGTATGTGATACATGTCTTTGTGTCTTTCACAGTGTACTAAGGAGAAGCTCAATATGCATTCGTTGAATGGATGGCTGAAGCCATTGAATACTAAGTTATAATGCCTTGGGCAGTATTTGTGCCTAGGCTAGAAAGCAAGCCTTTTGGTTTGCTAGCTCAATCTATAATCATATACATAGGTGAACACTGTAGCAAGTTTCTTAGCCTTTTCCTGTACCCCTGTTGGCTGCAATCAGAGGAGAATGAGAGTATCACCAGAGGGCTGGGGCATAGCTTGAAGTGATGTTTTAAAAGGAAGAATTCCTTGAAATTCCATGTTTTATTGTAAAAATTTACACTTTTTTTGCATCCTGCTTAATTATGTATCTGGATAATGTATCTGAGTATGTATTTCTTTTATTGTAAAGATATTATTTTAATTTGCTTTTCTTTACTCCTCAAAGGGAAGAACCTTATTTTATTTAATATCAAATCCCTAATACCTAAAACAGTGCCTAGTACATAATAACTACACAGTGATTATTTAATAAATAAATTTTAGCAAAAGCAGTGTTTCAGGAAGTCATTGATTAGTGGCTGCCAGGAGCTGATGGGAACAGGGCCTAGGGAGTAAATGCTAATGGGAACAGGGTTTCTTTTGGGGATGATCAGATTTTTCTGGAATTAGATAGTGGTGGTGGTTGCATAACCTTCTGAATATCCTGAAAACCATTGAATGGTACACTTTAAAAGGGTGATTTTATTGTATGTGAATTACATATCAATTTTTAAAAGTTAAAAAAGATAGAAAGAAATACAGCTATTATTTATAGACAATGGTTGTGTATCTCGAAAACCAACAAGATTCTACAGATAAATGATTGTAATTCATAGGTTAATTTAGACAATCTCAATTTTTTTTGACAATAGAAAATCAAAACAAAGTAAATTTTACTTCTGTGTAACAATAAGTAAAAATTTGGAAATAATCTTAAAAATTTACAATTTTTAATAGTATATGCAGAAGTCTAATACCTAGAAATAATCTAATTAAATATGGATACTTTACTTTTAACCTTGTTTTAAAGTGACTAATGGAAGTTATTTCCAATTGCTGGCAGTCCGATGTTGATCTGGGAATTTTTCATAGGTTACTTAGTTTTCAGATAGTATCCTCTTCACTTTCTCTTAGGCAAATGGAGCCCTAAGTTTTATAGTTTGGAAGGATGCTCTTCATTGGGTCCCTTTTCTCAGCCCTGGCTAGTCTTGCAATTTCTTTCTGGTCTAAAGGAAGGAAAACAGATTCCTGCAGACGTGTATTCATTAGTTTATCTCATTTCTCCTAGAATATTTAAATTTAGTGTGGCTGTTATTAACAGAGCTGTTTCTCTTTTGATTAACGTATGAAATTGGATTTTCAAGAATGTGATTTTTAAAAATGAAGTACAGGAGGAACAATGTACAAACACCACTTGGCATTGCATTGTCAACATATCTGATCTTAAAATAGTCAAAATTGTTTATAAAAGTAATTACATTTAATATAATTTTGTTATAACATTTCTGTATGTAGATTTTTAAAAAAAATCTTTATTAAAAGAAATACTGGTTAAAAAAATAAAAATCATTAAGTCTTTTTGAGAATGAAAACTGGTATTTTTAAAGCCTTTGCAATATATTTAGGAAAAGTGTGACTATCATCATTAACTAAATGTATCCATAAAAATTAATAAATGTCTGCATTAGAGCATTAAACAGTATAGGCAAGAGAGATAAATTTAACTTCATTTCTATAAAGATATTTCTTTGAGTTTTCTTTTGAGTATAAATAGCAACCATTTGGGATTTTCTTGTGCAGAAAGTAAGAGAAAACAAAACTGTTTTCTATTGTCTGGCATTTGTCACAAGCTGGGGCTCCTGTACTTAGGGTGCTATATATCCTGATGTGCCAACTTCCTCCTCTGGCTCTCTCTGAGATGAGACTTATGGTGACCAGACAGTCTCGAAGCAGAAGCATGCCCTGACCTTCAGCAGTCTTCTTTCTACCCAAGGGCCTGATGGGAGGACAGGGAGAGAGGCCGGGCAGCTCACCTACATACCTCTCTCTTCTTTAGCAGCTAAAAGAAGCCCATTGGCACTTTCATCATTCTGCCTGGAAACCTCCTTAGCCAAATCCAAATATTCATCAGGTACCCTCTCTATCTTCTACCAGTTGCTACAAGTGCCAGTGTTATGTAAAAATAATTTCCTCACTGCTCTTCCAACTTCCATTAGCATTGCCTTTCTAGAACCTATCAGATCCCAAAACCAGTGTCACATGTTTCAGGTCTTTCCTATGGCAGTGCCCCACTTCCAGGTAACTATTTCTGCTTGTTTTCTATTGCTAAGTAATAAACTACCCCCAATACTTAGTGGCCTTAGTTTAACGGTGATTTATTATTTTTCATGATTTTATGAGTTACCTAGTGGTTTCTCTGTTCCATGTGGTTTAGGCTGGGGACACTCATGTTGCAGCATTTCACTGGGAGCTCAGCTGGGCCTGGAAATTCTAAAATGTCCTCACTCACATGTCATGTCCTTACTGCTGTCTGTCAGGTAGGAAGATTTAGCGTTCTTCCATATGGTTTCTGAGTCTTCAGTAGTCTTGCCTCAACTTCTTTACATTGTAGCTGGCTTTCAAGAGGATAAAAGCAGAAGCTGCCATGCCTTTTACAAACTGGCCTAGAAATGACAGTTTTACTTCCACTACTTTATGTTGATCAAAACAAGTCACAAAATCCAGTCTAGGCTCAAGAGGAGGAGAAAAAATGAGAAGAGAGGTATGTACATATGGGAGAAATTGTTCTCAGCCATCTTTGTAGTTAGTCAACCACAGCCTGCTAAGCATTTAGCACTAAGTGACTGGTGAAACTTGTTATCCATTCCAGGAATGTGTGTTTTTAAATATGAGCTAAGCCTTGGGTCAAAGAACTGAGTCTGTAACAAAGAATTTCAAACGTAAACAATAAACATCTGTAGTTTCTAATTTGAGGAATGAGAAGATAAAAGTACTATTTTTATTCTCAGAAACTTCAACAAATATTTATTAAGCCTCCATTTGTATACTCACTTTGCTGTGTGTTGGGAAGAAGTTAAATATTATGACAACAGCTTAAGCGTGTGACTTAGGCACAGGTATTTAACTCCTCACCACCTGTCTGCTTATCCGTAACAAATAAGGACGACATATAAGGTCTGGTATAGTACCTGGCACTTAGCCATTACTCAGTAAATGTTATTTTCTTTCCTTCTTTTTATCTTCTTTAAAAGGGTACTGGACCTGCTAACTTCTGCAGTACAAATATTTTATTAGCATTAACATAAGTTCTTCTTTTTGGACAGGTACTGCTCATATGATAGAGGCTGATGTCATTCTTCCAAGTGATGGATCAGAACATGGCCAGCCAGTCATGGCCCATCCTCCTGAAACAAACAGCGATAATACTTTACAGGAATGGCTGGCTGAAGTTATAAAAAGCAATAAAGGCATCAAGCTGGATTTCAAGAGGTATTTGTACAAACATACTCAGTCTCCCAGTTGTTACAGAATAACAATGGGGAAAAAGATCAGTAGTTTCATATATCTGTGCCTGACTAACCAACTTTATACTTTATCTAAACTGGAAATGGTATCACAAACTAATATATTTCAGGAATGGACCTAAGACCTACTGATTGTTTGCTAAAATTGTTTCTTGGAAATCCTTTGAGTCTAAAATTAAGTTAGTTTTAGAAAGAGATTTATCATAATAATAAAATTCATCACTGTAATAATAGAACAGTAAATTTAAAATACTATTTTGTTAAAAGGTAGTCTGAGAGAGAGTTGGCAGTAATTGGGGTAGTTAATGCATTTCCTACTTGAGTTGTGTTATTATATTTGTGTAAGGGGAATTATCTAGAATTCTTCAATAACTGAAGAGCTCCTTTCAAATAATATTTTGGAAACATTGATAATGAAGAGAGCAAGGTTAAGTGTCATTTCCTTTCCTTGGCTGTCATGGGAAGTTTTACTTTTGTGGTATTCTAGCAGCATAAAAATTACAGGTAAAGCCAGGAATATATTGTGACACCACAAAAGCTCACCATAAGGCCCATGAAGGCAGCTGCTGTGAAAATCTAGGAGGTGTGGTAAATCTACCTTATCTTTGAACAGTATTTTAAAATTGAATTATCTCAAGAAATTAATAAGGATTTGGAAATCTTAATTCATAGTGTTTTTAAGATGACTCTAATCATTTGTTGTGAGGCTAAATATACCAGTAACCCTCTTTGTACCGTTGGTGAATGAAAGCTGTTAGAATGGTGATTGGTCCCACTCCATTTTATTGACAAAGAAACTTAGTCCTAAGGAGGTTAAGTGACAACAGCTACCCTTGGGAGCTGAGCTAGGACCAGATTCTAGGTTTCCTGCAGCCAGTCCAGTGTTCTCTGTACCGTGAATAAACCACTTGATTGTTAATGCTGGTGCGAAACATTTTAGATCTCCTTGCCTTTTCATGTGTTCAGTTTTTCAAATCTTTACTATCGCCCATTGAATTGTTCTCCATAATACATTCTTTGGCTCCTCACCAGTCAGATCAGCTCATTCATTCCTAACTGCTAGCAGCTGCCACTAAAAGGCTGAGCCACTAAAAACAGATTTTGCAGGTTTTTGGTCATATTTGAAGGGGAACGAATTTAACTAACAGTTATATAAACACTTATTGCACATCAGACACTGTTCTAAGAGCACTGAATGTGTTAATTCATTTAATCCTCATAACAATCCTAATAGGTAGGTAATCCTATTATACTAATTTTTCCAAATAAGGAAACAGGCAGAGAAGGGTAAGTAGCCTGCTTGTGGTCACATAATCTGTAGGAGAGCTGAACCAGAACTCTGTACTACCTCTGTAAGGGTAGCTGAGTGACCCTATAGTCAAATTTTAATAGTTCCTGTTCTGTGCCTCTAAGTTGTTTTGTTTGTATACAAGTAATAACTTAGTAATATATGGTGATTTTAAAATTTTATCTGGAATTTTACCTTAGAATGTAATTGTAAATGGCTTATTGTAATTTTAAGTATGATTTTTATTTTATCCCCAATTCCGAAATGAAGTTAATAGGAAAATAGATGTGATACTCAAAAGTTTGAATTACAAGTAACTTTTTAGGAAAAAAAAAAAAAGCCCAATTCTATAAAAACTAAGTTTATATTCTTTCTTTGCTAGAATTTCCTAAATAAGTACTACCAAAAAGAAATTTTACGTAGTGTACTAATCAGGACCTCTTTCGTCAGAAGATCATCTTGGCAAACCTTTTGTCAATCCTTTATGATACTAATTATAATACTTTATAATACTAATATATGTAAGAATTGAAAATGTTTGCCACTGGTATTTTTAATTAGAATTACATGGAATTTATAGATTAATTGGGAGGGAAGTATCATTTTGCAATATTTACAATATTGAGTCTTCCAGGCTAGGAATATACTATGTTATTCTTTGTAGTAAAGGTTATATTTTGCGGGTAGGCAAAGTTCATCCTCAGTCTTTTTTTTTTTTTTTTATTTACATTTGCTCTTCTAGAGGAATTTTACAATTATTTCATCAAGTTCCAGAAAATTAAAACTACAACAAAATGTTGTTTTTTCCTTAGTAAGATTTTACGTTTTTCTTAATGTAGATTTTGCTTTTTATTTGAATTTCTGGTAAGAGAAAGTGGCACTACTATATATTAGTGAAAATTAAAATATGTATATAAAAAACAGAATATCTATATTAAATTCTTATTTTATTATGTTCTTTGTCTTAGTGCCTTATGTTTAACTGTGCAGTGCTTTACAGTACTTAATATATGCTGGTGGAATTTCAATTTGGGGGAGAATACACTATTAGACTGGATATTGTCAGATGGCAAACCATTGAAAACAGCTCTCTGTCAGCTTACTAAATTGAGAAAGACTGAGAAGCTTCCTCCTGAATATAAACTGGAAATTCATGTTTAACCCAACTGCCACAGACTCCAGATTTCTTAAGAAATCAGAGTCCCTTCTGGAAATGAAGAGGTCAGCTGCAGACATGTGTAGATTGGTTCAAGGTTTCCTCCTACTCCACCCACGAAGAGCAGAACCCCACAGGGACTTGTGCTGCTGTGGGACTTGCAGACAAGCAAGCTTTGGAGTATTATAGGTACAAGTTGTTTGTTACTAGAAGTGGGGGAATTTTGGAGGAGATGCAGTCGACCAGATCTCAGAATTGTGGTTTTTAACATGGCATTGATGCTGTTCAAGGCAGAAAGCCTTTGAGACAGAAAAATGACAACATCTAAATTAGAGTCTATAAGGTTTGAGTTTATTAACCCGCTAATATCTAGGGCCTCCATTTCAGGGGCATAAAAGTGAGAAGAAAGAAACGAAAAGACCTATTCGTTTCCAGAAAGGATTCTGGTTTCTTAAGAAGCAGAGTGAAAGAGAGGCTGGAGGCTGGTTTCCTCCTTGCTCTCTAATGTGACTCTATAAATAATGAGGTGATCAGTTTCTGCTGTTATGGTAGGAGCCCAAAAGGAGTGAGGTAAAGAGTGGTGGAAGCACAGGCAGAAGGATCCCAGTCCATTAAGAGGAGGAATGGAAATAGGGGGAGGGTGCCGAGGTTCTCCCTTCCAACATCCACCTCCCAGATTCTTAGCCTCCAGTCACGGGATTCACTCAAAGCTAATTTTTTTTTTAAAAAAATGAACATAGGCCTTAAAGGTTCAGAAAAGATTCAGAATTATAAGTAGTATACTTTTCCAGTAAAGTTTATGTATATATTTTTAAAAAGTAAAAATTATATAGACTGAGTAAAACCATAGTGTTTAAAAATCTGTAGGTGTCAGAAAAGATGTAGGGAAGTAAAAAGAGTGAAGCTGCTTTTTAATTTAAAAGTAACCAAAATATAGTTGTCTCTAGTTTCCAGGAAAGGTGTTTACAATAAAGGAAAAAAAAAAAAGAAGTTTATAAAAGCTTTAAGGAAATATTATAATTTTATACTTTGCTGTCACTTTTAGAAATGTGTTTGTGCATTCAGACTCACCCAAGAATACATGAAGGAAAAGAGGCTCTTCTCTCCAAGGTCACAAGCCACTTTGGCTATTTTCATAAATATGAATTTGCAGGATATGAGTATATTTAACTTTTAAATCTTGTTTATACATTCTCTGATGAGTGAATAATCCTGTCTTTTCTTAAATTGTTTTTCTACTGAGTGATTCTAACACAGAGTTTTGAAATCTTTATCTATCCTCAAGTAGTGACATTATTCATACATTTATAGAACCTTTAAAGTACTTTCATGAATAATAAGTATAAATCAACATTTTAAGATGTTAATTTTCCCCTCTGGTACTATGTGATCTTTTATTTTATTTAACTCATGCATTACTGTATTATACTTTTATTATGAATTTGAGAACATTAAAGCCACTAGTCTAAAAGAAATTCTTTTTACTTTTACTTTAGGAATATATCTCATTGACAACAAACTGTTTTTAGTCTAGCAGCTGTAGAACCATCCATGATGCTCTTGGAAAATGTGAAGAGGCATCTGAAGCGTCCTGTGTGGATTAATGCAGATATTCTTCCTGGTCCAAATGGTAATAGCAGAGTAGTGGATGCAAAACCTTTTATAGACACTGTGACATCCTTCTTTCCAGATGTGACATTTTCCCTGGGTTGGACAACAGGTTGGCATCCTGAAAAAGTCAATGAAGGTAATAGTTTAAAAATTGTATTTCTTGTTGGTCAAGTTAAAATATACTCAAATATAAAAATAATACTTTTACTACAAAACCAAATACACATTCTACAAAATTTATGAGCCTAGTGGAGAGAAAGGTCTGGTCCTAAAGATGTATGTATGACTCTTCCTTCTGCTATGTCAGATAGACGCTCATTCACTGGTGATGTTCTGTCACCAAAGCTTCCATGGGAAATATTTATTTGCAAGGTCTAGAATAACCAAAGCTGCTTCTTTACATACTTTAAACAAATCCTGAGTTTGTCTCTTTAAACTTGTAAAACATTCTGTACTCTTTTTTTCTTTTCCCCCTCTTACTTTGGCACAAACTCTCTTTGTCAAATGACAGATAAAGAATTGGTGAATAAAAGCTTTTCATGTAATGTGAGGCCAGAAGTAGAGGGTGTGTGGTTGAATAGCACAAGTTCTGTCCCCAAAATATTAAAAGTGGCTCCAAATGTAGGCTGCTGGTACCTTGGTGCCCTCATGCTCTTTTTGGCGACGGGAGGCCTTGAGACTCTCCTTGAGGCTGAATTTCTTCTTTCCATTCATGTATTCTTACAGATGGACCTGAAATTCAGCTTCTTTTTCCTGACTGAAATGTGTAACACTATTTGAATTCATCTTTCTATTTCTTCATACATCCCTAGGTAGTGATTTTCCAGTAAACAGCCCATAAGCTCTGGGACACCTGAACATGTGGTAAAAATAACAAACCAAGAAGGTATTTAGAGTCTATAGAGATGTTAGCCTTTATCTTGTGTTCAGGGCATTCATTTTTTACTCATTTGCTATTATTGTTTTTAGATGTAAAGTTTTTAAGTCTAACATGAGATTAGAGATTAGAGTAACTGCTATCTAGTGAGTAGGACATTTAGGTTTTAATCCCCCAGACCAAAAATTGATATGACTGAGAGAAAAATAGCATGCTTTAAATGCATTCTATCTTAATTTTCTAATCATTTTAATTCATATTGATTTCATTAAAGAATATAGCATATAATTCAAAGTGTTAAAGTAGGTAAACTAGAAACAATTTAACAGCCTCCATACTGATACTAAACTCCTTTTACTCAAAGTTTATTCTTAACTCTGGCTTTAATCTCAGGCCAGTTGAGATTGAGTTAAACCATATCTGATCTTTAAGCCATGCTGGAGCTGAATCTTTCCAAGCTGCTTTTGCCCCACTGGCCCCTGGTCATTACTACCAGGTGTTTTATCCTCTCTTACTTCTTATGCTACAAATTTTAGAAAAGAGAGTTCATAGTAGTGTAAGTATAGCTTCTGTTAGCAACACCTTTTTCTAATTAAAAAAATAAAAATTTCCAGATTTTAATGGAATGCAGATATTCCCCTTCTTTACAAGGAATTTAGCTGTTTAACATATTCACGTAGGCTTTCTGTAAATTGTTCCTTTACTGGCCAATACATTTTTAATAACCTGCTTTTGATAGAGTTTAGAGGCTATTATTAAAATAAATTTTTTTCCTGAAACTGTTTAAAACAGGTAAAAGTATTTTCCATAATATCTAAACATGATTTAAAACACAGAAACACATATGTAGAAGTCAGTTTTAATGCTATTTCTATTTTAGATAAAATGTGTAAGTTATTTTGGACTAGCCCTCCCCCCCCAGAAAAAAAACTGAGGTTAATTATTACTTAAACAGTTAGTAAATACCTAGCAACAATCTTTCTTTTAGAAAACTTAACACAAATGGAAAAATCTAAGTTTATAGAGAATATTAATGATGTGGCACCTCAGAATCTTTAAAGTAAATATAGTTTCAAAATTTGTTTTTTTTGTAGTTAAGAGAATAAATTATTTTCTAATGTTTTAATTTTTTGTTTAATTTACTCTAGGTCACTTGTGACATGATTTTAGATTTAATTTTTGATTGTTTTGCTTTTTATGAGGGAGTGGTAACTTGGTTTATTCATTTATTTCTATTTGTAAGAGGTACTGGGAATTGAACCTGGGACCTTGTGCATGTCAAGCATGCACTCTACCACTTGAGCTATACCCTCCCCCCAAGTTTAGATTTAATTTTTTTCTGCACTTTCTACTCAAAATATTTTCTTGCATTAAGTGGTATTTTAATTCACTCTGAATCCAAATGGAAGTTTTTTGAATTACTATGAATTTACCTATTCATATGTAATTTAGTTTTTTTTTTAATTTAATTGACTTAGGATTCTGATTTTAGAAGTTAAATTTCTTTCTTTTCATTTAAGGTTACAGTTGGGCAATGGTGAAAGAGATGGAATATATATGTAATGAACTAAATCAGCCTGTAACATTTCCTGTCAGAGCAGCATTAGTCAGGCAGTCGTGTTTTCAGTTACTTTGGCTGCTAAAGCAATCAAACAGGTAGGTATAAGTTTAACAATAGTGTGTGTGTGTGTGTGTGAGAGAGAGAGACAGAAAGAAAATGAAAACTGGTTATGTAAAGACTGTGTGTGAGAGAAACAGATGGAGAGAATGAACACTGATTCTATAAGCTGTCAGACTCCCTCACTGGAATGAAGCTCCTTGATGAACCTCAACATCGTGTCTTTAACCTCTTTCCTCACAAAAGTTGCTGCACATAATAGATTCCCAGTAAATATTGGCCTTTTTTTTTTTCATTATGTTAAAAATTGACAAAAAGTTACAAGATAAAATAGTGTCCCTTCGAATTCAATCATAATTCCAGGAGTCTTTCCCATATAAAAATTTTATTATTTTAATATGTAATAAAAATTGGTTGGATCACCTATTAAATATTATATATTAAAAAGCTACTGAGGGAAGGGTATAGCTCAAGTGGTAGAGTGTATGCTCAGCACCCAAGAGGTTAGGGGTTCAATCCCCAGTACCTCCTCCAAGCGGAAATCAATGAAGAAACCTAGCTACCTCCCCCTCATAAAAAATAAATAAAAACTAGAAAATGTTGCTTCAGTAAAAATTATTATTTAAAAAAAAAGCTGCAGATACTGAAACAGCTTTGATACTATCTCTTTAATAGACTAGTCAATAGAACATCAGGGAAAGTCCAGAAATAAACCCAACTCTATCATGGACTTAATACAGGAAAAAGCTGGTAATTCAAGCCATTGAAACTAAAGTTCAGTAGTTTGTGTTGGGACAACAGGCCAACATTACAGGAGAAACAAAGTTAACATCTTTCCTTAATCCTTCCTCCAGAATAATTACAAATAAATTAAAGACATGAACACCAAACATTAAATGCATAAAGAAAACACAAGTGATGATTTTTTTAGTCAGGTTCAGAGTAGAGAAGACCCTTCTTTCTTATCTTAGTAAGGCACAAAACCTAGAAGCTATCTATAAAAGGAAAGTTTGATACACTTAACATACAAATGGAAAGATTCTGGTAAAGCTATTCTTGATACATATGTCAGAAAGATATAAAGATTCTAACAGGTAAAGAATTTTCACAAATCATCCAGAAAAAGACCCAGTTTGGTAATTCACTGTTCTGTAGAGAGTAAGGGAAGTATATACTCAAACATTAAAGAAGAATCCACATTCCTGTGCGTATTGAGTTTTTACTGATGACTTTGCAGTTGCTATGAAAATAACCTTATTTTTCTCCCTTTACCTATTAATAAAATAAGTTATTTTAGTATTTTATATATTGAATCATCCACACATTTCCCAGAATAAACCCCACTTGATCAGAATTTATTGTGCATTTAATGTGCTGCTGAATTTTATTGCTAATATTTTAGTTGGGGTTTCTGCATTCAAAAGTGAGATTTGTCTGTAGTTTTTCTTTCTCAGTTTTAGGTATTACTATCATGAACATTTTATTAAAAAACTAGGGACCTTCTTTCTTTTTACATTTTCTCAGGTGTTAAAAGTAACACTGAAGTGGCCTGTACTTAAATTTTGGCAAACTCAATAGTGAAACCATCTAAACCTGATGGAAAGCTTAACTTATATAATCTTTTCTATTTCTTATATGGTAAATGGTTGATTTTCTACTTGGTAGCCAATTTTGATGTATTTTCCTAGAAAATTGTTCACCTCATTCAGGTTTTTAAATTTTTTACACATAGATGGTTAAAATAATTTCTTATCCTTTTGGTTTCTTCTGTGTCTTCAAAATAATTTCCTCATTTTGCTTTTTTGAAGTTTTTTCCTTTGTTTCTTGATTAAACTAGATAATGATTTAATCTCTCTCTTTTTTGAGAACCAGCTCTTGGATATTTATTTCTCTGATCTATGATTTACTAATTTCTGCCCTATATCTTCTAAAATTCTGCTTCATGAAGTTTCTTCTAATTTCTTGAGTTGTATGCTTAATTTATTTTCATTTTTATATTTACTAATATGTTTATATTTATTAACGTAAGTATTTGAAACTATACTTGTTTCTCTGACCACTGCTGTAGCTGTATCTTATTGTTTCTTGTATGTAGATGTTCATCACTGTTAACTTATAAATATTCTGCAATGGTGGCTTTTTCTCCTTAGTCTCAAAAGTTGTTTTAAGAGAAAAGTTTTTAGGCATCAAGGTGGTAGAATTATTTTATTTTGGATTTGTTAATAGCTTTCTAGGTTTATTGTACAGTAATCAGATAATGTCTATATTATTTCTACTTTGTAGACTTTATTATGGTTTTATTAATGGCTTGATATATGGGTATTTGTATGAGTTCATGTATGTTAGTGAGAATATAGTTTGGCTGTTATAACAAAAATCTAAATTAACAATAGCTTAAACTTCAGTTTGTTTCTCTGTCACATAACGGGGAAAGCATAAATAGTCCAGGGCTGATCTGATGCCTCCACAGTGTCAGCAACCCAAAATCCTTCTATCTTGATGCCTGCTTTCCTTAGGAAGTTGACCTCATCTGTATGGTCATATCGATTACTACCACATCTGTTTCAATTGGTAGGAAGGAGGGAAAAAAGAGAAGCTTGGGGCCTGACCCTCTCCTTCAAGGGCATGATTTAGAAGTTGCACACACTCACTGGCTTTATCTTAGTCATGTGCCTGTACCTAGCTGCAGGGGAATCTGGGACATGTAGCTGTAATTTGTAGAGTCTTGTGCATAGTTGGAACTCAGGGGATTGTTATATGAAAGAAAAGAGACTGGGTATTAGAGTAAAACTAATAGTTTCTGTGACACATTAACATACATTATAAGTTATGTTATTTAATTCTATGCCTTTGTGTTTGCTTTTTAAAATATTTTAATGTAATAACTCCTAGAAGGTTTAAAAACCAGCGAACAGAGCTATAGTGTGACAGGCCTCTCTCCTATTCACCCAGTCCTGCCCAGCCTCACTAATCACAGCTGTTAGTTGCTTATACAACCACAGTTAGGAGTTTCTTTATGCATATAAGAGTGAATGCAAGTATAGATTCTTATTTCCCCTCCTTTTTAAAACAAAAGGTATTATACACCTTGCTTCTGATCTGTTCTTTTTTTTGTTAACTTAGCAGTACATCTTGGAGCTTTTTTTTAAAGGTTCCTCATTTTTCTTTTCAAGATGTGCATTCTTTTCTAAATGTGCATCACAGTTATATATGTACTATAATTTATTTAACCAGCCTCCTCTTGATAAACATAAAGGATGTTTCTAATCTTTGATATGATGAATAATGTGTTAATGAATAACCTTATAAGTGTGCCATTTTGCATGTGTGCAGATCTTTGGCATATTTAATTTTTTGGCTACTTGCTCTCTTATAGATGAAGAGAGTTAAAGTCTCCAACTATTAAAGTGCTTTTGTCTGCTTCCTCTTCTGCCTTCATAATTTTTGCTTATTAAATGTTTGATATGTTATATGGTACATATTTATGTCTCTTTTATTATCTTCATGAAGAATTATACCTTTATTATTAAAAGATCTCCTTCTTGGTATTGTTTAATGATTTTGTACCTAAATTCACATTGTCTTTCTTTTTGTTTGTCTTAAATAACTTTGCTTTATCCTTTATTTCAAAAAAAATTTATAGAGTTTTATTTTTCAATGACTGTTTTAAGGGTGATTTATTGTCATTAGAAAAAATAATTTTAAACCTACTTAAAAGTTGGAAAAAACTACTACATCTCCTTCACCCAAGTTCCCAAATTGTTAATGTTTTCCAGCATTTATCCATTGTCTCTACCCCCATCTCTTGCGCTCCTCCACCTCTCTTTCTCTTTTCCTGTATTTTTTTCCTGTCACGAAGTCTCTTCTCTTTAAGTACTCCAGTGTGTACTTCCCCACCCAAGGGTATTACTGCTACGCAGCCTCCCAATCAGGGTATCAGCTTTGAGGCAACACTGCCATGCAGGAAGTCCACAGACCCCATTCAGATTTACCAACCATTCCAGCAATGGTTTTTATTTCTTTGAGGTCCAGGAAACTCTCCAAGAAAATGCACTGCATTTAGTTGTCATGTCTCATCAGTTTCCTTCAAAACTTCAAAAACTAGTTCCTAGTTAGTTCCTCAGTTTTTCCCTTCCTCTCATGTATGTGACAGTCTTAAAGACTACAGGCCTTTTATTACAAAAGATGTCTTCAATATGGGTTAGTTCAATATTCTCTCATGACACATCTCAAGTCTTACATTCTTGGCAATCTCATCATGTACTTGTCCCAATTCTCAAATCAGTCACTTTCAGGATCCCTGCTTGATTATAGTGGCAGATGGTATTTAGAAAGCAAGAGATGGGATTTTAGTATAATCATTTCTTCGAGGGTGTCATTTCCCTCTCAGTGGACGGGGAAATATATGTTTGTGTATATGTGTAGTCATGCACACAACTACACAGACATACATAACCCTACATGTACATCTATAACCATTTCTGTATCTCTGTGTTTGTGTGTGTGTGTTTTAAACAACCCATGAGTTCATACTGATACTTCCAATTTCAACCAAACCCTTAGGATTCCTTCTGGCCTTCTGTTTTTCCATGTTGTTAAATTCCTTATCAGAGGCTTAGATACCTGGCTCCTTTTAATATAACCTAACACCCTTTTTCTTTTAAAAGAAGAGTCTAACTTACTTACAGTTTATTCATAACACAGACACATTTTGTCTTGTCATTTTCAAAAACTAGTGTACTTGATTTTTTATAGCTTTAAAAATACATTTCACTGTAGCTGTTTTCTTTGATTTGTATTTTTAATTCTGAAAATTTGAAAAGTTTAGTTTTTTTTCCTGTTATTACTGCTACTTTATAAAATACTCTTAATCTACTTCTTTACAAGTGCCTGTTAACTTCCATGAGCAATAATAAAATTAGTGTATTTCTCCACCCCCTCACCTAATTTTAGTTGACTGTACTCCCTTTTTTAATGTTCAACTTTGTACTTCATACCGAATGATAAATTGGCTGGCTGTACAATTCTTGGCTCATAGTGCCTTTCCTTGAGGATTTTGAAAGCATTGCTCTTCCGCTTTCTAATGTGAGTGTTGATGTGGAAGAATATGAAGCCAGCCAGATTATTTTTTTGCCCTTATAAATAACTTAATTTTGGAGAGGGGTAATGGGGGACACAGAATGTAGAAAGGGTTCTTTATCTTTGAGGCTTAGTAATTTTACTAGAATATGTCTCAATATGGACCATTCTATACCAGTTTTTTCAGGGCTGTGGTATTTTTCAATAGCTAGAATCAAATGCTCTTCTTTTCTGGAATATTTCTGTGAATGACATTTTAAAATACTTGTTCTGTTGCATTTGTAACACTGTGTTTTCTCTTTCAGGGACTCCAATTATGAATATGTAGATCTCTTTTGCCTATCTTTGATATCTGTTATTTTCCCTTCAGTCTTTCTTTCCTTTTTATTTGTTCACATTTTTTTTACTTGATTTAATAATTTGTCTTCTTTGTCCCTTACAGTATTTTCCAACAATGTCTTTTCTCCCTTGTATACCTTCAGAATTCACCTTATTTCTATAATAGTATTAATTTTCCACTTCTTTCCTAAGACCTACCAATTCATATTTCATCATCTCTTTCCTATTATCTTGAAATCCTGTGAACTCATATCTCTGCTTTGTGCTCTTTCTTCAAACAGGCAACTGCATCATTTAAAGGATGTTTGGTCATGGCTTTCATCTGTTTTGTGGCTTTTTTTTTTTAAGTTTTACTGTTTTAGCTATCTGATAGTTTTTTAAAGATGAGGTTTTTATTTCTCCATTTGTCATTTGTTTTTCCTTATATTTTCTCACACTCTCATGTATAAAATCTCTGCAAGATTATTTTTGACTACTCTGCTTAAAGAGAGGTTTTTATTTGAGACCAGCTACTTGCCCAAAGTTTATAGTGGACACGGATTGGGACTGTGCTCCTTATGACTCAGAGAGTCTTACATGTGACTTTAGCCTTTAACTTTTCCCCAGTCAATGGAGATAGGCAGTTGTGGCATCTCTAAGATTCTTCGTCTCTCTCTCTTTTTTTTTTTTTCATTGCTCAGTTTTATTAGGTAGAATTCTTACAATTTGACTGCACACATACAATACATTGCATGTAAATACATGTACACAATATACTGCACATATTTTTAAAATTTACACATATGTACTATTCATTGTTTCTAAGAACATTTAGAGCTTTAGCTTTTTAAACTTACATAGTTATCAAAGGAATAAAGCCAACCACAAAATAAGGATTAATTCAAAAAGATACATACACTCCACTATTAATAGCAACGTTATTTATAATTGCCAAGATGTGGAAGCATCCTAAGTGCATATCAACAGATGAATGGATAAAGAAGATGCAGCATATATATGTAATGGAATACAACTCACCCATAAGAAAGAAGGAAATTTTGCCATTTGCAGCCCTTCGTTCAGTTTTTTTTTTTCACTTTAAGAAACAGAATTTTATAACTGGCATATACATTTCCATTGCATCAAAAACAACAAAATACCTAGAAATAAACTTAACCAAGGGGGTTACCTATAGTCTGAAAACTGTAAACCTTGATGGAAGGAAATTGAAGATGATACAAAGAAATGGAAAGATATCTTGTGCTCTTGGATTGGAAGAATCAACATTATCAAAATGGCCATACTACCCAAAGAAATCTACAGATCCAATGCTCATCTATCTCTTAAATTTAATATTTTGGGTTTTCACAAGAACAGTCTGATTCCTACCACTATGGCTTCCCTGTTCTAACTCTTTGTTTCCACTGCTTCTTGAGACCAAATCTAATCCAGGAAAGCTCCCACTTGTAGTTCAAGGATCCCATTCCTAATATGCAGTGTTTAGGTGGGTATGACTCTCGTCTAGAAGTGTCTTGTTACAGGCTTTCTCTGTAATCTGCATACCTGAGCAAACTCTCTCCACCTCCATGCCCATCTGCCCTTAATTTCTGTTGCTGTTGGAAATCTTGTCACCTGTTTTGTAATTTGCAGTTTCTGTTTCTTAACTTCATTGAAGATAAAGTTTCTATTTTCAGTCTTTTGTTCTTTTTGTTACTTTGGAGTGACCCTAGGAGGAAAAGGAGGCAATGCTGACTTCAGGCTGCCATGTTCAAATAGGATGATCCTACAATCCCATTTCTTTCATTATCTGCTTCCTCAACTTCCTCACTTTCCACTTACTATGTAGTTAATTACTCTCCTGAAATTTCTCATTTGAAGATCATACTTTGTTCAAGCCAAATTCTTAACCTCTGCAACATTTACGTACTGCTGGTCACCCTCTTCAGTTTGAAACTCCCTGGTCCTTTGGCCTCACGGACTCTATCCCTGATTTTGGGTTTCTCTTTATCTTTTTCAGAGTCTTTTTTTTAATATGAAAGGTAAACAACTAAGTTTTAATGGAATATATCAGTAGTGAAATCTTCATAACATTGAGGATGGGAAAGAATTCTTAAACAAGACTCAAAAATCACTAGCCATAAAGGATATGTTTGAGTAATTTGAATTCATTAAAATCTGGGAATTCTTTCTGTGAAAAGATACCATGAAGAACATGTACAGGTTAGCACAAAGCTGGGCAAGATTTTTGTGACTCAAAAGGGCTCTAATCCAGAATTTATAATTAATTCTATATTCTATTATTTGCATGTCACAATTTGTTTTACTGTTGAATGACATTTGGATTATTTCATGATTTGAGTTATTACAAAAATTGCTACTGTGAACATTCATATAAATGTGTGTACACACACATATCCTGGTACACGTGTGCCTGCATTTATAAAGGTTGTATCAGAGAGGAAGTTTGAGAAGTAGAATCTCTAGGTCATGGGGTATTCATATTTCCTTTTTTTTTTCTTTTTGTTTGTTTTTTTGGAGGGGAGGTAATTAGGTTTACTTATTTATTATTTTAATGGCAGCGCTGGGGATTAAACCTGGGACCTCTACCATTGAGGTATATCCTTCTCCCCCATATTTTCAACTTTAGTACATACTGCTAAACTGCTTTCCAAAGAAAATAAATAAACCACAGCTACCTGTTTCAACTTGGATAAATTTCTCAAACAATATTCTGCAAAAGAAGCAAGACCCAAAAAAAGTACATACCAAATGATTCCAATTATGTAGAATTCATTAACAGGCAAAAATTAAGCTGTATCTTTTAGGATGGATATATAGGTGGTTAAAAACAAAAGCAAAAAAAAAAGCAGGAAGATGGCTGCCCAAAAGTCAAGGTTGTGAGGACTCCTTCAAGGGAGAGGTGAGGTGGTGTTGGGGCAGTGACATACAGGTGTCTCGCGAGGTGTTGGCAATGTTCTGTTTCTTGATTTGTGTTTTGGTTACACTGGAGTTCATTTTACAATAACTTGTTAAAGTGTTTACAGTTATGTTTTATGCATGTTTTCCTATTTCACAATGAAAAGGGCTTTAAAAATGAAACCTGAGAATTGATTTGAATGAATGCAATTTAAGATACCCTTAGGCAATTTTATTTTTCCTGTCTTAGTTTAAATACAGTAGAGGGGGGATTAAAAGAAGCAAAATAACACTGGAAAGCTCTTCTTTTAACCTAAATTCCTATCTGTGTCTTTTTATAAGGTTTGTCACCATTGTGCTGAAATAAAGTAATAAAGATGCCATTTTAGCAAAAATACAAGTTTTTGAAGTAATTCTCATTTTTTCTTTTCTTTGTTCTCAGCTATAGTTTAAAATTCTTTTGAGCTTGTCACATAATAATACTATAGAATAAAATCCAAAGTACTTTTCTCTGTTACATTTCCAGAATGGTGTCATCGTTCTTAAGGGCAGGAATATGTCACTATAACAAGAGTGTAAGCATTGGCAGACTGTTTCTTATAGTTAATAGAAGAAGTGCTTTGCAGATTTTCACCTGGATTCTGACATGTTTATGGAGAAAATAAATATGAAACTACTTAACAGCTTTGCATTTTCCTAAACTCTAATGTAATAGGAGTAATGTGATAGTAATGTCACAGGAAGAAATGGAAATACACAATTTAAATAACATGAAAATTCTGAGCATATTCTTACATCCATAATAAATCTGCATATATTATTATTGTTTTTTAACTCTGGAAATAGAACTAGATTTGCTCTGTTTGGCATTCTTGTATCTCATACAGAAACCCCCAGAAAGGATAGCAGGGTCATTTATAAGTGAATATGAATGGGGAACGTCAGTGACATTTGTGTCTCTTCACTGTCCCTTCCAGTCAGGCTTTTGCTCTGGCCTGGCTCCTGAAGAAACCAGAGTAGAGCTGTGGTTTTTTTGTAGGGAACAGATTCCTTGATCAGCAGTCTTCTCAGTTCTTTTGTCCAAAATTGGAACCATTTCCAATGCTGCTAGCCTGGGTTTCTAAAGCTATTTAACATTCCTATAATTCAGATACAGCAGGTACCTAATTTAGGCATCAGCATTGTGAATTTTATTCTTTCTAGTCCCTTTGATGTTGATAAAAGAATGAAACAGGAAAATATAGTTCCACCAGTGCTAATTAACTTTTTCATCTGTGTGAATTTGGGTTAGAGACAAATGACAGTAACTATTTTTAGGCTTATTGGAATTCTTCTTCACTATTTCTTACCTTTCTCTTTTAACTGTGTAATTCTGTTTTATCTTAATGTAGGTACAGCCTGACTGTGTGGACTGGAAAAGATGATAACTATTCCACTGAAGATTTACTTTTTATTAGAGACCATTTTGACAAGAAACAAGTTTTCTATGATATCTTGGAGCCACAAAACCATGAATTTAAACAAGCCATTGGAATCAAAATTAATCTCTAAGATGAAAATTCTTCTAAACTATTTCATGTTTTGGTTTCACAATCCTTCTTTGCTTTGGTCTGAATTAATTAACATACAAATTGTGGTGACTGATTTATGTTCCAGTTCATCCAATCAAAGAACATTTATCAGGTGCTTACTCTATTTGGCGTACTGTACAAAAGATTTGGAAAGAAGAGATTTCAGTGGGCCTAGTCTAATAATAACTTATGAAAATGATGCTTTAAGTCTTTTTATAAAAATAATTGTGATATACTGTAATTGAAATACTCCATGTGTCAGACAAGTATTAAGTCACATTTTGTTGGCAGTAGCATTACAGATATTTCACAAAAATGCAGCATCCTCTTCCCTTTTTCCTTGGAGAACAGGTTATTTCAGAGACTACTAAAGAGTAAGTAAAAAGGCTTTTACATTTTTTTTAACTTTCACATGGGTGAGCTGCTTTCTTGTAGGAAAATCAAATCCATATATAGATTAAATTAGATGGATCTAGAATTTCTATATTGTTGGGAGTGTGCTGGCAGCTATAAATGTTTTTATATTCCTTGTTTTGATCATAGTATCTTATCTAGAATGAGCAAGCTGTTGGAGAGCAGAAATTTTAATCTGGGTAATATTTGATTTTCAAGTTTCTCACCAACTCTACCTTGGTTCAGGCCCTTGTTCTACTACTAGAATTTCAAAAAATAGTTCTTCATGACTTTATTTCTCACACTCAAAGATGCCGTGAGTATTTCTGCTGAAAAATAACCTTTGTAAACAAAAAAGTTCTTTCTTTATGCCACATAAAAAGATCTCCCGGGGCTTAAGTTCAGGTTTATTGAATTTTACTCTTTCAAGATCCTTTGTAATGCACTCCCACTCTAAGAGTCAACTCAGTGTCCTCAACACAGTCCTTCATTTCAAAAATGCCTACACCATCAGTGGTCTCCAGATAATACTTTAACAGTTAATTTTAAGAAATATTATTTACTAATTGTGTCATACGTGTTAGCTATATCTCCTCAACTGGATTCTAAAGTTCTTCCTTCATGGTAAGGGAACATTTTAAACTGTCTTTTATAGTGCCTGGCACAGTCCTAAGCAAGGTATTCAGAAAAACATTTTGCTTCTTTGATTTACTGAAAAGTAATTTACCAATGGATGTCCTAAGATATGTAATTTACACTTACCTGTTTTCTCCCAGAGAATGAAGTAGTGCTATGTAGAGAAAAGAGCTTGGGTTTTGAATTCAGACAGACTTCCCTTACAGCCCCACCTTTGTTCCTTACTAGCCGTAGATTTGGGGAATTATTTAACCTCACTGAGTCTTGGTTTCTTTAATAACACAGGGGAGGGGGAAATGAGGATTCTCTTGTAGGATTGTTGTGAAAATTAAGGGAGACTCATGCAATGGAAGCATGTAGCTCAGTGCTCATCACATAGCAAGTGCTTAACAGATAGTTCCCTTCTTTTAGACTTATCATGTGATCATATCCATGGTGGATAGATAGCAGTAAGAGATGTAACTTGAAACTCTGTAGACATATAAATACTTAAAGAAAATAATTGTATTTCCACTTTAAATTTTAGCTACAACTGAATACAGTACTATTTGTCAAATAACACATAAAACTTAAGTTCAGTGGTTGTCTTAAACAAAAGTACTTGTGGTAAACTGAACCAGCCATTTTTTCATGGAAAAAATATTTACTTGGAAGAATAACTGACAGACCAGTTACTTAGTCTTGGGTATCTGGCATATATTTTCTCAAAAATGAACAAAAGCAAGCTTGTTACTTCAAGGAAGACAATTAACAGTATTTGTTGCTAATGATGAAACCTGAGCTTTTACATGAAAAATCAGAATTTGACTTAACTCGAACTCATCCAACTGTAAGCTTGACAGTTCCCAATACTTAAAGACTTATCTGATATCAGTGGTAATATTTTAAAAAATGTTTTTTTATGTTATATAATGAAACGTGTCAACACTTGGAAGATCTACATAACTCGGGGAATCAGTATTTTCCAAATGTCTTATGCATGGTATTATAAAATCTTGCATTCAGAGTGTAAGACAGAGCAATGAGATTTAGTGTAATAGAATATCGAAGTTCCTTGATGTGGTCTCAGATTATACGTTACAACTAACCATTTAAGAAACTACCACTTGCCAAATTTGACTATCGTATCAAGGAAGACTGTCCACAATTATCTGAAAAGCCTATTAAATTATTTCTTCCTTTCCCCACTACATATCTGTGTGAAGCCATATTTTCTTTATATACTTCAACTAAAACAACGTATCACAGCAGATTGAAGCAGAAACACAGAAGAGACTACAGCTGTTTTCTACTAAGCCAAACATGAAAAGATTTGCAAAAACATAAAAACAGTGCCACTCTTCTCAATATATTTTTGGGAAATATTTATGCTACTATGTAATGGGTTTGTCATTTTAAAAGAATATTTTTTAAATTTCCCAGTTTTAATTTTTAATGTAGTAAACATTGATACACATAACCCAGTACAAAAGTATATTTAAGTTGTTTTTAAGTTAAAAGGGATGTATCAAATGAATGATCCATTTGGAACTTTGTTGGGGAAAAGAATAATTACAGCCATTGTCTTGCCAATTTATCAAATAATGTTTTCTAGCTTTTCATAATTCCTTATCCTGAATCCTAGGTGCCAAAGCTGCCCTATGAGTTGGAACTTTATGTGCATGAGCCATGCAGTCCTTTAATAACTTATTTCTGGATGATGTTATCCATTTTGATCAACTGATACTGCTTTAAGTAGTCTTGGTCAGAAACATTTTGGGTGCAGTAACAGAATCCTACTCAAATTAACGCAAATAGAGGAGGCTAGGGAGGAAGTTACCATAAGGAGACATATCCAGAAAACTTAGGGGAAAGCTGAACATCTAGGCTGCAGTGTTATCATACCTTTAAGTTAAAGTTAAATCATACTTTTAGGTTATATGTAACTCCTGTTGCAACCATCTCTGATTGCCGTTGGGATCTTAGTGATACATTCCACTTAATGGAGTGAAGTTCCACAGGATGGCTTTACTAACCAAACTCAAACAACCTCTGCTCCTAAGATGTTCTCAGGATTGTTAGAAGACTAAGCTCTTCCAAATATGGCCAACAAAGTTTTAATCCTATTAAATATTTTTTTTCATGTTGGGATAAGAATAGCAACAAAAGTTATCTTTCTTAGTTTTTATCTTCTCAGAGTAACATGTGGCACAATTTCTCTTAAGGTTATGTTGAAATATTTATCATTAGTATTTGAGATAAGTAAATATCAGTGATAATCAAAATGACATTTAAATCTTTATTGATACCATTTTATTTATGAACTGTCTAGCTACATATTCTTCCATACTGTAGCCTTACAACTTAAAGCCAAGAACTTTCCTCAATATTAAAACTTGCAAAAAGGGTTTAACTTTTTAACATCAGGTACAATTCCAAGTTCTGAGTCAAAAAATACTTCTAGTGCAATTAGTATTAGTGTTCTTTGAAACATTAAATGAAAAACTTCCAGTTATTTTTTTCAAATAAAAGCCACAAGAAATTAAATAATTACTATGTATATAACAACTTGCTTATATCAAGTTACAGAGAAAAGCATCATGCCAATTGCTAGGATCTCCTCTACTGATAGAAGACAGAGAAATAGTTGTGTATGACAGTCATCAAATTATACACTCAGGTTTTGTATAGTTTGTATGGTTTTCTGTAGTTTGATTTATCTTTATTGTTAACTGCTAGATTGAAATAAGGACTCTGTATAAACACCATATTTTGAAATCATATAGATAATATAGTCATTTTATAATACTTTTTGGTAATGGCACGGTATTCATTTATTTTGTTACAAGTTATTCACAGGTCCTAAACACTAGACGATTGGAATGTCACATTAAGGTAGTTATCCTTATTACCCTAATTATACAAATGTCTAACAATTATATATCAGAAATAAAAAGGTATTGTGTAATATTGGCCAAATATTTAGTACATTTTGTAATTAAATTTCTATTGGCTTTCTTAATTGTAGCTAACCTAAGATAATCTAATAACCAGTTTTTCTTTTTACGACAAAGCAAGCAGTTAATTTCTATTTGTGATTAATCCCAAACTTTTTTTTTTTTTTTTTGGTGTCCTTAGGAAAGACAAGAATAGTTAGATATAAGTAAATTAGGAATGCTTTTTAACTTTTGATTTATCTTGTTATTGGGAACCTGTGTTCAAAAAACAATAACAGGAATTAAAAGATATAGAGAAGTAATTCCATAAGATAACATTAAAAAACAAAGCAAAGCAACTAATAGCACACAAACATTTGTCATAGATTATTACTAGTTTATAAAACTCTAATCTCCCATTTTGACACTGATTAAGCTGACAACATGAATATTAGCTGCATGGTCTACTATAATGGTTGACCTTTTAAAATTTTAATTATATGTCACCTACCTGCAGTCAACATTTTTCAAGAATTAGTTCATTCTTTCTTTATAGCTTAGGTTTATTGATCATGGGACACTATAGCTGTTAATGTTTTCTTCTATGGGGTTGGCATCGTGGAAAGTTATAATCTTATTTATTGACTTGAAATGTTTTTTAAAAACTACTGATTTGAATGCAATGTTTCCTAATAAAACATTTGGCAAATGAAATTTTTGAAGTTATCTCCAACATATGTGACCTTCTTTCCTTGCTTATTTTTGTTTAAATTAAAAATATGGACCACATGATGTTGCTAGATATTGAACGTTTTGAGAAAAATAGCTTTAATTTTGTTTGAGAGAATTCCCTTAGCAAAAACTATATATTATTTGAAGATCCACAGTGCCTAATACGATGATACATGGTACATTTTGATACCCCTATTGTGGACTAACCAATTATAAGTTTAGAAGGATGAACATTTGAATTGTCTTCTCTAGTTCCATTTTTCTCTGATATAGACATTTGAACAAAATGTATTTTCTAGCCATCTCTTAAAAATTAACTAGTTGCTTAATTTGTTCTGTTTGCAATGATTGTCTCCTTAGCAATGTTTTTTTACTTTTGAATTCTTTGGGGAAAACAGGAGCTGTTGGCATAAGCACTTTTTGACCACAAGAAAGAAGGCTGGATATCTTGTTACTGACATTGATATCTGAGATGGGAGGGTGAGGATTCACATTTAAGGGTGGCAGAAATCCTGGTCTGGTCTGTGTAATGTTGTGATCTAAAGGAAATGCTCCAGAACCACGCCTTTCTAAAAGCGCATGATTTCTCCTGCTCAGGGGGCCTGGGGGGGTACTCTCCAACAATTCTTTGGACCCTGACAACAAGGAAGGAGATGTCGACAGGATTTTTTTCTTTCCTGTAAGTGCTTTGCCATCTTCTAAAGTTGTAGGGGTAAGACCGGCTGACAGCTGGGAATCAGAGCTGTAGTGATTTGCTCCTGAGTTTCTTTTCTGAACTATATTTCTTAATGTGGAAGCACATATTGTCTGGTTAGAGTCTGGGTCCTGGTCAACTGGGATGTCAGTGCATTGCTGACTTCCTTCTGAAAAAAATGCTTGGTAATTTATTTCATCGTATGACATCTTTCTTGAGCTGGTCTGATCAAAGGCTCTTAGCAGATGTGCAGTGTCTTTTACATCAATACTTTGGTGCCTAGTGATGAATCGCTTGGAAAGTGCCAGCCCATTGATTTTGTAGGATAATTCTTCCTCTGGAGTAATATCCTGGAGCTCTTCTTGTAAGGAGGCCACTCTGTTCTGGTGCATTAATGAGGGGGGACTCTTGATCCAGGGTGAAGCCTGAGGTAGCTTGGGCCCGTTAGGAGCCATACCAGGCTTCCTCACAGGGGAGACTGGGTCTCCCATATCATCAGTGCTTCCTGAGGGCTCCAGATCTTTAAAGCCAAAAAGCGTCATTTCAGTTTCAGAAGAATGTGAACGTGACAATGAGACTGTTTTTAAGTCTATTTTTGAAGGAGTGGCACAGGTGGCTGGGGAATGACCCCCATCTATATCCGCAGGAGGCATATTTAAGTACTGTTGGGTCGTGTGCCTGCCAGAGGGCGATTTTGCTGTTGTTATGATAATGACCTCTTTCCCTTTTGCCTTGCAAGCACTAAGTAAAACTTTCAGGGTCTCTCTGTCTTCTGAATTTATGGCATAAACAAGGGCCGAGTAACTAGAATGGTCTTGCAAGCTGAGGTCAGCCCCACTCTTTAGGAGCAAAGAAACAACTTCAGGACCTGCTTTTTCTAAGCAAGCGTGCATCAAAGCAGTTTTCCCAGATTTGTCCTGTATGTTGGGATCAGCATTGTTTTCTAACAAGTATTTAACCATTTTGGCTTTACTGACACCCTGGTGATCAACATGTTTGGTCTTACAAGCAATCATTAAAGGTGTTTCCCCACGATCATTGCTCTCATTAATGTAGGCGCCACCTTCCAGCAAGAGTCTTGTAAGGCGAAGCCGGCTCTGATGGACCGCTTTGATCAGGGAATTTCCATCACTAGAAAGTTCTATACCTTCATCCATCTTCAGAAGTCAGAATCAATACTGGTTATCAAAGAAGATGAAGAACAAAAGGTTAGCCAGAATCAATGGCCCAATTTATATTCATGTTATTCACAATTAATTTCTGAAATATGTATAGAGGAAGAAGACATAAATAAGATGTTATTAACAAATATGGAGCAAAATAGTAAATTGTAAAATTTAAAAAAAATTTTTAATAGTAACAACCTTTAGGGAGGTACAAGGTAAAATATACTTTCAAAATCTTCGTTGAATATTGATAACACTAGCCTAGAACTTCTCTAAATCTCACATTAATTAAACAATAATCCACTTATTTTCTACTTGTGAAAAATACTTTTATAAATGATATTAAAATGCAAATTTAAGCAAAAAAGCCAAAATTCTGTGTAATTGCAACCGAATCAACTGAAATAGAGCATGTTTACGATAGCTTAATTTAAAAAACTTCTTAGCATTAAGTTACTTAAACATGTCCTTCAGTTAAATAATGCAACTAAGATCTAGATTTTCAGTTTGAGGGGCATTGTGATGTTTTTCTTAAAAGATGAAAAACATTTGGACTAGAAAATGTTAAAATAACTGACACAATGTCTGGAATTCTCACTGAGATAGGAATGGTGTGCATGTGATCATGCATTTTTTTCTGATTCCATTATTTAAATCATATACTGACTAGATTATGGGGTTAGCAACATACTGGTGGGTTAAATTTTGACAGCAGTACATTTTCTCTGAAAAAGAAGTTTTCTAGGCTAGAAGTAAAGACATGTAGACTTTATAAACATTTTATTAAAACTGAAAATTATTCATTTTTAATTTATTTAAATAATTTAGATTCAAATTCATTCAAAAGATAATTTCATTAGGTGATAAGAATTATGTCTATCGAGAGCCAAGGAAATGTTAGTCTTCTGACAGTTCTTAGAGCTGGGGTAAAAGATCAGATAAAAGTTCATGTAGTATTTAAATCTATTTCATTTAATTGGGTAGCTTTTAGAAATCGAGAAGTATTATTTATTCTTCTCATTCACTTTTAAAATTAAGAATATGGGGCATGAATTCCTATTAGATAATAGAATAGATAATAAATATGACTTTTTAATAGAGAGATGAAGAGAGCAGAAAGGGAAGGAAAAAGGAAAAGAGACACACACACAGAAATTAATTTCATTGTTAAACAGCTATAAGTCCTCCTAATATGTGCTGGGCGCTGAGCTACAAAGGTACGGGCCCGAGCCCTGACGAGCTTACAGAGCTGTTTGGAAGAGATACTGTATAAGCAGCTGGTTATGAGTTAAAGTTATGAGAACACAACAGGCTTTAATGGTTTGGGGACGGAAGGGAGCTTCACAGAGGCTAACCGTTTGAGCTAAGTCTTGAAGGCTGCAAAAGACTGGCAGACAGAAAAAGTTTAGAAAGGAGTAGAGAGCACTCCTTGTGCAAAGACCTAGAGGCTTAAAATAGCCCAGGTATTTATCATACATCGGGCTCTACACCAATACGATAACCAAACTTTAAAAAATAATTTAGCAGATGGTTATAGTTAGGGTGACGTGGCAGAACACGCACATCTAATTCTGCCCCTTCTTAAAACCCCCTAAAACTGAAGATTGTTTTAAAAGACAGAAACTCACAAAGATAGCAGGAAAAAGAGAGAAGACAACAGCAACATTTTGGAAGCCAGCAAGCAGATGGGCCAGTTGTAAATGACTCAGCCAACCTGGGAAGGCTGTGCCTCCAGTCATTGGTGGCAGAGCGGAGAACTAAGCCCTGTACCCCGGAGAATCCGTGAAAGAGGCGGCAGCCAGAGGCGCTAGAACTGCTGGGTGGAGAGGACAGCTACATAAGGAGGGCTAGGAGAAAAGCTGTTAGAGAGGCAGTTAGGTCCCTGGGTCCTTGCTATGGGAAGTATGGTCGTATCTTGGACCAGGAGCAGCAGCATTACCTGAAAATTGTTAAATATGCAGAATCGCAGGTTCCACCTCAGTCCTACTGAATCAAGAGCCTACAGTTCAACTAAGATCCCCAGGTGATTTGCATTCATTTTAAAGTTTGAGAAGCACTGCCTCAGGTCACTCTTCTCCGAGCCGCTAGGAGATAGGAGACTGCCCCTCTCCTACCTGAGAAAATGTCTAGAGGTTTTTTTCTCCAGAAATGGTGAAACAGAGTCTCTGGCCTGAGAGACACTGGGCATGTCTGAGGACAGAAAAAAAAAAAAGAGACGTGATGGTATGCTAACTGACCAATGCTTGAAGGGACTCATAGCCTTCCTCCCCAACTCAGCTCCAAGAAGGATGGCAGCCATACCTTTATCCTTTGGAAGAAAATCGCTATACTTTTCTCTCAAGGATCTGACCTACCAAAGAAAAAATACCTAAGAGTACTGACCAAGGGGTTCCCCTACATGCCACCCAGATCATCCTACAGCATAGCTTAAAGATCACCCATGTGCTGAAGGCTTCACATTGGGTTTTTAATCCAAGCCCTTTAACCACAAGCATGCAAACAAACCAACAAAAAAGCTTCTTACATTAAAGATAGAAACCAGAACAAATAGAAAAAACCAACCTGGAGAAGACAGGTATTAGGAAAATGTAAACTTCAAAAACTCATGGGATAAGAAGATGATGTAACCATGAAATAAGGATAAGATTCTATGAAAGGAAGAACATTCTGAGACCATAAAAAGCTCTCAAAGGATAAAAACATGATACAGACTGCATAACTCAACTGAAGGATTGGATAATAATATTAGTAAAATCTCTAACACAGTCAACCAAAAAGAAAAGAAAGAAAAAAACAAGAAAATTAGAGAACTAGATCAGTGAATCCAAGATCCAACAAATAGAAGTTCCTGCAAGAGAAAATAGTGGGAGTGGAGGAAGGGACGAGCAGGAGAGGACATGATGAATAAGGTCAAGAAAATTTTCTAGACCTGAGAGACATGAGTTCTCGAATTGAAAGGGCCCAATTAGAACATAGCACAATGGATGAAGGCAGATCCTGATAATGGAACATGGCTGAACACTGAGAACAGAATATATACCACAGGCTTGGATGCAGGAGGTGGGGAGTGGGGTGGATAAGTCACATACTAAAGGATCAAGAATTACAATGAATTCAAATATATCAACAACAATAATGAAAGACAATGGAGGAGTGTTTTTGAAAATCTGAAGGAAAATGATTTCCAGCTTAGAATTTTATATCTAGCCAAAACATCAGTCAAGAATTGGAATACACTCTCAAGAATCTACTGAATAATATAATCTACCAAGATAAGATGGTAGAATAAGGAAGAAGAAACAAGACGCCAGAAGCTGGAGATCATTACAAAGGAGAGATACCAAAAATCTCCAGGAAGATGGTGAGAGGAGAGGCCAGGATACTGGATGGGCACATGTATCATATTTGAGATCATACCACCATTTTACCATCCTGTTAACTGAGGACCAAATGCCCAGGTGAGCCTGACCTCAGTTCTTTAATCCACTCGCTTTGTCTTGCCCACGTCTCTGCTCTCCTCTCCATTCCGTTTTCTGAGTCAGCCAATGGCACTCATTTCAGCCCTGCTCAGTTGTTCTGCTTTGACCTGCTCTGAGATCTGGGGATAAGTCATGTGAGCTTAGGAGAAAAAGACTAAACTCCCATTCCCCTTGGATATCTAGTACTTGGTCTACACTGCAGCCCACCAGAAGCCCTATCATAGTTAAGCCCCATGTTTCCCAAGACTCACGACCTTGCCCAGAGGGGCTCTTGTCAACACGCAGGGCTGAACTAAGCTGAACTGAGCTGAACTGAGGTCTAAGAGACTGTTCATCTTACCTTCTCTGGAGAACTTTTGCCATATATTGGTAATACTGACCTTTCTTTATTCATCTAATTGTGTGCTTACTATCCAGTTTTCCAAAAATAAATAATTACTTAAGGATCATATATAACTGGGAAACTGAGGGGAGGAGGAAGCAAAGGGAATGATTTAGACAATAGTCAAGAGCAGGTTACCCCTTGGTCGGGGTAAGGAGAACAATACAATTTGGGAGGGACACACAAAGGCTTTTAAGGTTCAGGGAATGTCCTGTTTCTCAGCCAGGGTGGTGTGTATATAGGTGTCCATTTTATTATTATTCTTTAAACAGTGTATGTTTCACATCCTCTTCTGCATGATACTGCCAAACTCTATTTATTGTAAAATAGGACATGTATACAAACAAGAACACAGCATTTATATAAGAATGCTGCATAACTAAAATTTATAAAGAATCATATTAGGTCTTAGTTTTCACAACATAAATCAGTTTTTGTGGTGTCATCAATAGTATTTATGCCTAAACTTTCAAGGAGTTTATTAGTAAGCTCCTAATAGGCACTATTCAAAAGAATATACTTATTTGTTTCCATTTTAGTTTCATTCATGATGTTAAGCGAAGAACAATCACTCAATATATGCATTCATGAATACAATGAAAAAGAGTACATGAAATACATAATTTTTGGTCCCTCTATCTAGTGTTCTATAAAAGCTATTCCAGAGCCAGACATACCTGCAACTCAGGAACTTAGAAATTTAGAGTTGGTTGACAGATTGGGTCCCAACTCAGAGGTCTATTCTGAATGTGAAACATCTGAAAAGAGCTCTCATGAGACGGCGCTCTTAAAAGAAACCTTTTATCATTCTTCATATACAAATGGATTTAATAAAGCAAAGAGACTCAGAGAAATGACCTGGTACATAATATAAAATATAGAAACCACTTAGTAACTGCAATTCAAGAAGAATCTATCATGTAAAAACACCTTTGATCAAAAGTAGCATTTGAGAAACAGACATTCAAATGAGAACCAGTTGCCAGATACCAGATTTCAATACTATATTTTCAGACAGTTTCTAATATTGGGGCCAATCTTGTTTTTGTTTTTGTTTTTGTTTTAAAGTCTTATAAGAATCTTTTGGAAAGACTTTCAAACCTTTTTCACCTATCCTCATGTAAAGGCCTTTCTGCACAATACTAAATCTGGCTACTTTCTGTCATAACTTTCCCTCCCAAGGTTGGCATCAGGAGGTTCCGGGAGAAGGGAGCTGGCAATGCATTGCTGGCTGGGATGCTGGGGGTGGGGGGACAGTGGCCCTGCCATGGTCCTGTGGAAAGAGAGGGTGCTGTGGGCTTCAGGGCCTGAGAGAAGCTGGACAGTAGCACCACTAGTGGGGAGCAGCTAACAAATCTACCTACCACGCAGCTGTAGGCAGACCCCAGCCCCCAAGTACTGGAGGACTGTTGAGCAAAAACAACAAAGACTATACATTGCTCACTATAAAGACTTGTAAGGCCCAATGGATTTCTCAGTTTTTAAATTGTTCACATTTAATAGAGCAATTTTGAAATCGTTTGAACATTAAATTTTTTCAGAGAAAAAAATTGTCAGGTATTTTATTCTGTGTGTATACACGTTAAGTTTTCTAGTGTCTCATTCTGTAATCAGTACTTTATTGGAACAATTCCCTTGTCTTCATGCCTTCACTCTTTTTCAGCCTGTTCTTTTATCTTACCTCATCCAATTCGCATGTCAAAAATGCTGATATTGAAGTTTGACTTATTTGCTCTTCATAGAGGTAAGCCCCACCTGGGGTGAAGCCCACTTCTCTAGCCTGCAAGTGTCCTAGTTCAGAAGTGTCCCTGCCTCCTGTTTCCTCCCTGGACACACCCTCAGTGAGCACCTAGTGCTGATACCATATTAACATTCAATAGGACTCTATTTTATAATCTAGGTTATAAATGATTCCCCAGTTCAGTTATACCTTCCAAATAGATGGCAGTTCAACTGGAGAAAGTTCAAGGGTCAGACAGACCCAGATTTCCATCCTGAGCTCCTATTTATTAGCTGTATGCCCTGGTCAAATCTCTCAGCCTCTCAGAATCCTGGATTCCTCATCTGTGGAAGACAGTCATAAAACATTCATCCCCTGGGGGCTGGTGATGAAATCAGACAATGTCTATGAAAAGACTCCTATTGTGCCTTCCTAATTACTGCACTCTTCTTTTTAAAATTTCATCTCAAAATTTAGCCATCTTTTATTTTTATCATGTCTCTAATCCACAGGCTATTTAAATGACATAAAAATTTAAAATACTTTTTTAGAATCTGTAAATAATGTTTTATAAACATAAATCAAATCTAATAGGTGAAATATGGAGAAAGCTATCCTTCAAATGCATTTTCCTTATAATTTCCAAATACAATAATTTCTGCATTACTATGAGATATTAATTATTAAACAGCTGGATAAATTGCTTTTTATTTTAAAATCAGGATGACTTTAACACTGCTTGTAATTCATCATGGCATATTTACTCTAATCTTTTAGTGCCTCTACTCCCAAGGCCCCACTAAAATTACAGTTTAGTTATTAACAAAAGAAGATATATATTCTGAAGAACAAAGAAAACTGGAAGGGAGACATCATCAGATGAGCAACTTCAAACAAGCTGTGGAAATGGCAGGAGGGAGTGGGTTGAGCATGGTAAACTGCCTCAGCATAACAGAGGCCACAACATAAAGCATGCGGGGGTGGTCCCCATGAGAAGGGAGCCAGCTTACCTGCAGGACCCAGGAGATTTAGCACTTGGAGGTTCCAAACAACACAGAAAGTAGCAATGAGGCACAGGCCTGAACATGAGGATGGCTGGACAGAAATGGACCCCCAGAACTTTACCCCACCCCAACTAGACAACCACTCTCCTAGGCAAGAAAACAACGATTCAATCTCTGAACAGACTGATTAGGAAGGCTCCAACCTTGGAGGCAGTGTGCTGAAAACAGGATAAAGTCAGAGTCTACAGGCTGAAGGGTGGAATTTCCAGCTTGCAGCCCTACCGGGGGAAAGGAAGCCAGGAAAAAGAAAAGCACTGGATCTTAAAATTATGAGCCCTATTAAAAATATCAGTCAATAAATGAAGCAACTCAAACCATAATTACATTTGCCCCACCAGACACCCACTCTAAATGGAAATAGAAAGTTACCTGAAAACGTTATTCAAAATTTCATACTTCACTTATGCCTATTCTCTCCCTGGATGAGTTTTCTGTCAGCCAGCTGTCAGTTCCTACTGAAGGAAATCAAAGCTATTCAGAGTTACATAAATACCAAAAATTTGGTCCATATATCTCTCCTATTTGGAATCTAGTTTTTTAATTCCTTGTTAAGAAAGACATCCCCACGGTGTTTTGTAGTTAATCATATTTCACTCAGTATGAGTCTGTAAAGCGTCTGGAGTGGATTCTATGCACAGGCAATTTGTGCGCGCGCCCGTGTGTGTGTGTGTGTGTGTGTGTGTGTGTGTGTGTTCGGGGAGCACTGGACTGCTGGGAGGAGGGCTGCAGCACTCATCTGGTCCACCCTATTCTGTGCAGATGAAGCAGCTGAGGAGGGGAAGGTGGGGGAACTCCCGAAATCACTCCTTTTGCTTACCAGACTGAACTAGATGTTCCCATGTCCCTTCTTGCATGCCCCCTTGCTTCTTGGCTACCAGCTTCCCACAGGGTAGGGCTCTGTTCTGAGTACCTGATTTGTGTGGTTTCTTACACAGCAGTGCCACATGGGCTGAGGTGCTTGAAAAGCCATCTTGGAGATGATAGGCTTGGCCTTCCCTGTGGCTTTTTCTCCCCAAGACACCCCCAGTTTTCCTTTCATTCACAGAGGAATTTTATTTTCCTTTGCGCCTCTTACTCCACCACCAAATAGGATCTATGCTCCCTCCCCCAAAAGTTATTTATCCCACCACGGTGGGGGAGGGCAGCCAGGAGGTAGAAATTATCAAATGTGTTTCAAGCTCACAATTCAGCCCCACATCCAGTCCCACTTCCAACAGCTATCAACCTCTACCTCAGGCTGTCTCCATCATCACCTCCAGGTCATCTGATGCTCCCCTGCAGGAGCAAAAGGCAGAGATGCCTGCCATACCTACGGAGGGGCAAAGGAAACCCACAGGTCCAGAGAAGAGTACAGCCTTGAGTTAAAATGGGCCAGGTACTGGAGGTCTGCTGTCCTGGCCTTCCTAGAGGGGTCTGAGGAAGCCCAGAGCTGCTACATGGGCCAGCTGCACCTGAAATGAGGCAAGCTTGCCTGCCGCCAGCAAAATATGTGTCTCCTCCCTACTCAAGGAGAGGGGCAGAGCCAGGACAAAAGATGCAGCTGAGACTGTCCCAGGAAACGTAATAACTTGCCAGGGAAAGTGTTCTCTGGCACCAGCTTGTAAGAAATATTTAGAAACTGCCCAAGAAGGAGGAATAGCTGGTGAGGTTTGCTGTCTTTCCCACACGTACCCAGAAAGGGTTGATTAATTCTAGTTACTTCGGCTGTCCTTCAGGCTCTGGGGCTGGGCCCTGGGGCAGCTACATCCCTACATCTCTCTGAAAACCCCCCTTCCCAGCACACACATATAAAGACATGCAAACCTATACCTCCAAGTCTCAGGGAATCAAGCTGACAGGATTTCCAGGCTGTTGAGGGTTCTGGTAACGTCCTAACAGTCCCCGCTGGCTCTTTTCCTCAGTTTTTTCCGAGAGCGGGAGGGTGTCAGTCCGAGGTGCTGCTTGAGAAGGGCAAAGGAAGGTGACTGGGGTGACAGCGCAGGGACACCGATGTGGGCAGGGTGCGCGTTTCGTCGCCTCCCCTCTGAGCCCAGGCAAGCAGCTGGCGGGCTGAGGCGATCATCATCCACGAGAAGGGGTTCTGCCCAGAGCCGCTACGGAGCAGTCCCGGCACTGCCCGCCGAGAGGATATTGCCTTCCCTTGGGAAATGGCAAGCCCGAGGAGGGCAGCCAATGCCCGCATGCTGGAGCAAGAGCACCTATGGACCCCAGTTTTCCGACAAGGAGGTCTGGGGTCCTGGTGCCAAACCTGTGCGCCCCCAAGAGGCTCCGGGAGCCGGCTGGCTGCCCGCCCCTGTGTGGCTCGAGTTTGTCGAGCCACAACGGCTCCGCAGCCCCCACCAGCCCGCCCTCCGCGCCCAGCCTGCACTTCCCGCCGCCCGGCCGCCAAAGGCACCTGCGGAGACCCGCCCAAGTCCGACCCTGCGACCCGCGCGCTCCTGCAGCCGAGCACGCGCCGCTCCCGCTGCGGCACAGACCCGCGCCAGCGAGGCCCCTGCCCGAATCCTCCCAGACATCCTGCGGCCGCCGGCTGCCCCCACGACTTTCCCTGCGCGGCAAGGCCGAGAAGGAGGCGAAACCCGCCTCCCCGCGGGGTCCAAGCCCGCGCCGCCGCAAAGCTCTAGCTGAGAGCGGGCGGGGATTGCGGGAAGCCGGAAAGTGGGCTCCGGGAAGCGCGCCCGGGATGGCGGGGCAGAGTCTCTGGACAGAGACCTGCACTCCGGCGGCCCTCGATAGGCGTCAAGTGTCTGCAGTATCAGGGTGAGCGGGAGGTGCCGGCTCCCAGGGCCTGAGCTTACCCGGCGGGACGCGCGGAGGCCGCCGGGCCCGGGCTGCGCGGGGAGGTGCTCTCTTCCCAGCAGCCAACACGCAAACCAAAGTTTCCCCAAGTGCAGCCCGTACAGCCGGCGCCGCACACTGACCTGCGACGCGCTGCCGAGTCGGCGGGGCGCCTCCGTCTCCCCGGCTCCGTTCGGACCCTCCTCGCTGGTGGCCCCAGGGCGCCGTCCAGGCTGGATTGTGGTCTTCGGTGACTCCTCGGCGGCTGGAGTCGCAGATCCCGGTAGGTGCCGCCCTGTCCCCTCCTCAGCTCGGCAGGGAGAGGCGGGCGGCGGACCCCGAACGGCGAAGCGTTGGAGCGGGGGCTGAGAGGCGCGCACCTCGCCAGACGGCGGGGCTGCGCGGCGTTTCCGCTGGGGGTGACGCGCCGGCTCGGGGCTGTGCTGCAGGTGGGGGCGGCAGGGCCAAAGTCTGTTCCGGCCCGAGGGGCCAAAGTCTGGCCTCCGAAGCTCCGCCTTCTATCCCCGCAAATACCCCCCAACGCGTATCCCCACATCCCAACCCCGCCACCTCGCTTTGGACGGGGCAGCTTGGCCCAGAGCAGAAGCAGCAGGGTCTTTCCCACCACTGAGGGGAGACGGCCCTTGGTTCCCCCCATCCATATGTGCATTCCTCTCCTCAGTTCTTAGCCACCTGGCTGGTCCGTGCGTCTGTTCCCCAACGTGTCTCTCTTTCCCCTTCCCGTCCCTGCATCCTCTTTTTGAAAGCCAGAGTCTCACTTCAGGTTGGGGTGTTGGTGGCAGCAACCGTTCTTCTTTTTGTTTTTATCAGTTTATAACTTTATAATACTGTCATTAAAGCAATAATACATATTAATTAACAAAATTCCACAAAGTATATTTTATGTATTAAACTCCACTGTGGGATAATGAGAGACGAAATTAAGAAGCAATGATTTTAACTCATTTATCAGCGATTATCTGATGGAGAAAAGACCATGACCATTTTCTGTCGTTGTGCAGATGATGTCAATTAAAAGTAATATGTAGTTTTGAGTCCTCAAAGGTGAAAAGGAGACTTATCTCTGGGCAGGCTCCCTTTATTTAGAAAAATAGCCCGCTAAATTTGGCCCATTAGTAAATATATGTAAAGCAAGTTCACAGCCCAGAGTTGGTCTCTAGGGAGCTGGAATCCTGAATCTGGGTTGCTGGTTGCCCACACCTGTTGGTTTGGGAAAATCTGAGGTTCCCAGGAAGGGACTGGGCAAATTTGCATGAAGGCACAGGTCTCCTTTCCTTCATTTAAAAAGTTTTTATTAATGTATAGTAGATGTTAATAGATGTGCATTTCACAATTTCAATGATTTTGCTCAAACTGAAGCATCATTAAGATCAAGAGACAGAGCATTACCAGCTCTCTAGAAGACTCCCTCATATTCCCTCTCTTCCCGGGGGGCAGGGTAATAGCTTCAACCAGCATAGGTGACTTTTGCTTGTATTTACGCTTGCTAGCAATTGAACCATACAGAATATACTCTGTTTCTGGCTTCTTTCACTCAACATTGTGTTGAAGAGATGCATGCTGTCTATGGGTTTAGCTTGTTCATTCTTTTTGCTGTATAGTATTCCACTGTGTGGATGTACCTTAGTTTATTCATTTTATTACTGACACACATTTGAGTAATTCCCAGGTTTGGGACATTACAAATAATGCTGCTAGGAACATTATAGCAGATGTCTTCGGTGAACATATATACACATTTCTGTTGGGTACATACCTAGGAGCAGAATTGTGAGTCATGAAGCAGGCATATGTTCAGCTTCTGTAGATATTGCCAAACAGCTTTTCAAAGTAAATGATTGAATTTTGACTCCTATTTGATTAGTTTCCTATTGCTGCTTGTAACAAATTACCACAAACTTAGCTTAAAACAACACAAGTGTATCCTCTTCCAGTTCTAGAGGTCATGTCCAAATGGGGTTTTAGGTGACTAAAATCTAAGTGTTGGCAGGGCTGAGTTACTTCTTGGGGCTCTAGGGGTTAATTCATTTCCTTGCCTCTTCCAATTTCTAGAAGCTGCCTGCTTTCCTTGGCTGGTGGCCCCTTACTCCCTTCATATCTCGGTTTCTCTCGTTCTCAACTCAGCTTCTGTTGTCACATGTCTTTGTCTCCCTCGCTTCCTTCTATCCTCTTGCTTCACTCTCATAAGAACCTTTGTGATTATACTGTATCTACTCAGATAATCCAGAGAAGTCTCCCACGTCAAGATCTTTGGTTTAATCACTTCTTGCAAAGTTTTTGAGGGTAACATATTCATAGATTCCAGGGATTAGGATGTGAGCCTCCTTGGGGAGGGCATTATTCAGCCTACTACACCTGTTATTGGGGTATTCTTGGATGGATGTTGAACATGTTGGATGAATGGAGAGAGGCTGGACTGGGTGGAAAAAAAGAACAATGAAGCCCTGAGATACAGTTCACCTAGAGGACTGGTGCTGTTGACTTGGGTGCTGTGCCAGGGCCGGTAGGCAGGAGAGGGAGGCTGATGCTGGGACATCATCTTTGGTCACCACAATCCTGGCACCACCAACATGTCTGAGGCAAGGGGCTTTCCTAGAAAGAATGAGAGTCCAGGTCAGTTTGGACCTGTGCACCCTGCTGAGTGAAACGTTGGGAAAGTCAGACTCTCCTCTGTGGGAGCTGGAACAATAAGAAAATAATGGAGTGGGGAATGGTATAGCTCAAGTGGTAGAGTGCATGCTTAGCACCCAGGATGTCCTGGGTTCAATCCCCAGTACCTCCTCCAAGCAGAAATAAATGAAGAAACCTAATTACCTCCCCCTCATAAAAACGAACAATACAAGAAAACAATGGACAACGGATCACATTTTGCACTGTGGGCAAGGCCCTGTTAGTGGACAGTGCCCTGACCCCATGCCATGTCCCTGTCCATCCTCCAGGCTTTGGGGATCGACCTGTTTCAGGGCTGATGGTAGAACTGTGGGTACTGACTTTCAACAGTAGATGAGGATGAGATGGAACAGGATGGGGCAGGAGAGCCTTTTAATCTAAGCAGGCTTGCCTTGCTTCGTTGTAACTTGAGTGTTAAAGAAAGATGACTTTAACATTCAAGGCATGAAGATGAGGACACATAGTTTCTACCTACTTCTGGTCTCATTTTAGTACAGCAATCACACCCTTGAAGGAAATAGGACAGATGTTATTATCTCCACTGTACCGATCGGACCACCAGGGCTCATGGTGATTTACTCAAGGAGCCTCAGGAATGGAACCAGGAACAGAACGGGCCTTGTAGCTCTTCCTGTTCCTGCTCCACCTCCCTGCTGTGTGAGATCCACTAAGACGCCAGGTGATGAGAGCTGAGGGGCAGAACTGACCCAAGGTGTGTAAACCAAATGAAACACATCCTACTTTGTGAGTGATAAAGTGAGATGATCTGAAATATACAACTTCCTGTCCTTATGGTTTCATGCCATTGAAAATATGTTTTGGTAGAGTTTTTTAGGAACAAGTAAAAGTAGATGTGTGATTTTGATAAACATCTTGGTCTGAAATCCCTCCATCTACTTTCTGCCCTGTAGAAATAAGCTGAACACTTTGGTCTACTGTTGGAACCCCTCCAGTCCTCTTCAAAATTGTGGTTTATACTATAATTCATTTACTATCTACTTAATTCAGATCTCAAGGCAGAGAGGAGATGTGAGGTTAGTCTGCCATTTTGAATTAAAAATCCCATGGTTAGCATCATCATAGGCATCATCATTATTAATAAATACTTTCCTTTCTTGAGCAGCTGTTTTTCCCCTGGACTTTTCGTCTTCCCTTCCATCCCGCCTTCCACCTCCCTTAAGCTTCTCTGTCTCTAACTTGTTCCAAGTTCTCAAGGATAGTATCAAATCTTTGGACTCTCCTTTTACCTCACTCTTTTCAAATTTTGATTGACTGCTTCCTGGGAATTCTACTCTGCTGTCACCCTGGGTTTCTGTGATTCTCATGGATAGACCTGTGTTTTCTTCTTTCTTAATTTGTGACATTCCTCTCTCTTTTTTGGTACGTATCTCCAGTATCTTCCTAGAAAGTATATGTAGAAGGTAATTTTTGAGTCCTTGAATATCTGAAACTGTCTTTGTTCTACTCTTACACTTGTTTGATAATTTTTCTGAGTAGAAAATTCCAAGTTGAAAATGACTGTTCTTCAAAAATCTGAAGGTATTCTCTGTATTCTAATTCCCAGAGTTATTGAGAGAAAATCTGAGGCTATTCTGATTCTTTTTTAAAAATATATTTTTACTGAGGTATAATCAGTTTACATTGTTGTGTCAACTTCTGGTGTACAGCACAATACTTCAGTCATATAGGAACATACATATATTCATTTTCATATTCTTTTTCACCATAAATTACTACAAGATATTGAATATAGTTCCCTGTGCCATACAATATAAACTTGTTGTTTACCTATTTTATGTATATTAGTTAGTAAACCAAATGAAATCTCAAATTCCCAATTTATCCCTTCTTACCGTCTTCCCCCCATAACCATAAGTTTGTTTTCTATGTCTGTGAGTATTTCTGTTTTGTAAATAAGTTTGCTTGTCTTTTTTTTTTTCTTAGATTCAACATTTTTGTTTCTCTTTCTGGCTTAATTCACTTAAAATGACATTCTCCAGGTCCATCCATGTTGCTGCAAATGACATTATTTTATTCTTTTTTATGGCTGAGTAGTATTCCATTGTATAAATATACGACAACTTCTTTATCCAGTCATCTGTCAGTGGACATTTGGGTTGTTTCTATATCTTGGCTATTGTAAATAGTGCTGCTATGAACATTGGGGTGCATGTATCTTTTCAAATTGGGGTTTTCTCTGAATATATGCTGGATCACATGTTTAAGTCTATTTTTAGTCTTTTGAGGACTCTCCATACTGTTTTTCATAATGACTGCACCAGACTACATTCCCATCAGCAGTGTAGGAGGATTCCCTTTTCTCCACACCCTCTCCAGCATTTATCGTTTGCGGACTTTTGAATGATGGCCATTCTGACTGGTGTGAGGTGATACCTCATTGTAGTTTTGATTTTCATTTCTCTGATAATTATTGATATTGAGCATTTTTTCATGTGATTCTTGATCTTTTAGTTGGGACATTTTCTTCCCTCTCTCTTTGGAAACATGCAGAATTTACTCTTTCTCTACAGAGGTTTCAGTGTCACTATTATTTGCCTTGGTCTGGGTCTATTTTTATGTAATGTTTTAGGCATTTAGTAAGTACTTAACATCTGGGAACTCATGTTGTTAAGTTCTGGGAAATTCTCTTGAAAAGCAGTTGTAAATTGTGCAGTAAAAATATATGCACAGAAGACTTAATTGCAGAAGAGAGTAACTTTTTATCAACCTTAATGATACAAAAATAAAAATGTAGATGACAGAGCAGAGAGTTAGGGGAAAGTAAGTGAATGAAAGGAAAGTGGGGGCTCTGAGAGCCTCACTTTACAAAGCAAGGTGTGTCAGTGAAAAGTACTATGTACATTTGATCAAACAAGAAATGACAGAGATACCCACTGGAGACCCTGGAATAGTGATTCAGCTGCTAGGGGAAGCAGTGGTGTAGTGAGGTTTTAACACCAAGGGAGCCAACCAGGTTTGGGAGAAGAGTGACCTGTGCTAGGGATGGGTCCGGGAGCCAGCATTTAAACTGGTAACCCTGCTTGACTACTTTTTCTGCCTATCTCTCACATATTCTTTTCTAATAGCTTTCTTAAAGAGAAAATATTTTGAGGTAAAATTCACATAACATAAAATTAACCACTTAAAGCAAACCATTCTTAAGTTTCGGGGACAGTTTTGGAAAGCCTTAAGTGGTGTGTTCCAGAGTGGCGGCGGCAGACAAGGGACAACGGGCGACACTACGTGGCTGTGGCTGGGTCAGGGTGGGCTGGAGGAGTCTGATACCTGTTCTTCAAAGGCAGGGTGGAGCTCTCTCCCTCTTGCCTTAAGCCCCTTGCCTGTGGCCCCTGGTCTTCTCATCCATACAGGAAAATATTTAATTTCAGCTCTTCAGATGCAAGTATATTTTTTAAGGCCTTATGCACTTAAGAAAAGATTCAAATGCAGTGAATATTATCTTTGGGGGAGGGTTCTCTTTTGGACAGAAAAGGCTGTAGGAAAACATTAAACACTAAGCTTCTTGTCACACTGAGCAAAACAGAGTGTGTTTTACTTCCTATATTTATAATTTGCCTCCCCCTGGTTCCTTTCAACTCCTGTCAAGTCTCCCTCTTTCCCCACCCTGTCCTAGCATAATGGCAGGGCCCTGGCTGAGCTTTTCCTCAACATTTTCTAAACCTTAACAGCTTAGAGTGGTGATGCGCTGCTGTTTCCAAGCTGCCAGCAGTTTTCTGATTCATCTTTGGGAGAAAATTGCTTTCCTGTTCTGGAAAAAAAAAATGCTTCTGATGTGCTAAAAAGATCAGAAGTTAGGGCTAACACCTCCATTTATGAGTCTATGCTTAAAATCCATGAGCCTTAGACTTGTCTATGCCCAGAATTCCCAAAACTCCAGCTGTCTGTCCACAGCAGATCCCACACACCATGTAATTCCTGATAGAAGGAAAGAAAAGTTTCCATGAAAGAAAAGCTTTATAATAGCCTTTGGAGGTTAGCAGATACCAGTTAAATATGTTTTATGTCCAGCCCTTGCTCCTTAGACTGCAATCCCCAGGCGAGGCCATCTCTTCCCTGGGGTAGGAGCTCAGCCTCTGAACCTATTCTGTATCCAAAGCAGAAAAGTATTTAATATGGCTCTTTTGGATTGAAGACTGAACCCTTGTGGATTGAGAGGTCCATCTGCACATTGGCTTCTGTGACATTACAAAAGGTCTGGGATTTTTACAAAATTTAGCAGACATCTGGCTCTTCTTGGACTTTGTAAATGTCTTAGCAAATACAATTGCAGGGACAGTGGTGAAATGGGTTACCCAGTTTCAGGACTGCTTCCTCAGTACCTAAGTGGGTAGATCCAAAATCCTATTATGGAATTCAGAAGTTCAAGTCCGTGAGGAGATGGTTGACTCCATTGGACATAGAGTTGGTATCAGGCCTGGATGCAGACAGAATGAGGGTTGAACTCCGAGAAGAGGACCCAGGACAGGCCTGATGACGGAGGCTCTGGATAAGTGGGGTACCCCTAGAAAGGGATAATTGACCTATGGACTTTGGGGCAGTCAAACCATAATCTGGATTTAAATATCAGTGAAAGTGGCTTTGGGCCCAATGCTAGTGTCTTAAACAAAGCAGGCTATAAATATATATATTTTTCAAATAAAAAATAAGTCCAAGGCTGGTGCAGTTGGTTCCTTTATTGTTTAACCATCTTCAGTTTTCATCTCATGATCACAAAATGACTGCTTAACTTCTAGGCATTATGTCCACATGCCAGATCAGAAGGGTAAGGGTCAAACGGCAAAATATGTATGTCATCTTTATCTCTCCTGTTTGTTTTTCAGTAAAACAATAGTTTTCTTTGCTGCCTGACTCAGTGATTTCACCTGATATTCATTAGCTTGAATTAGGTTATACCTCTACCATAAGGAAAGCAAGAATTTTTTTTTTTTTCTGAGTTCACTGAAATTACAATAAAATCAAGATTCTGTTGGTAAAAAAAAGGCAGCCTAGCATAGGTTTCTAGCTGTGACCTGGATAATTACTTGACCTCTCTGTGTTCCACTTTCCTCATCTGTAAACTGGACACTGGACCATAACTGTCCCTATTTCAGAGGGTTATTATGAAGATTAAATGAGTTAACTTTTATAAAGCACACAGAGCATAGTGCTATTAAAGTATTTTAAAAATCTATTAATAAAGGGGAGAGTATTCACTGGATAAGCAGTTGGTAGGGCCTACCATTAAGCATGGCTGTTCTGTGTGATCATTCTCTTTTGTAATAACAGTTATTGAACATTACAACCTAATATTAGCTGTAGTTCAGGGGATTAAGGGAAGGGCTGCTGTCCTCACTTGGATACAGCATGGAAAAGCATTGTAAGGTGATCTGTGTAGAGTGGGCCAGGGGCTAAACTCTTGAAAGTAACAAGGCACAACCACAAGAGTTGAGGCAGAGCTACAGCTGGGCTACAGCTGTATTTCCTAGCTTCCCTTGCAGCTAGTGTGGCCATGTGACTAAGCTTTTGCCAGCAGAGAGTGAGCAGAAGTGAAGTGTGCATAGGGGAGAATCCCTGGCCTCTTGCCTTTGAGCCTTTCCCATCCAATGGCAAGAAGGGCAGTGGCTAGAGCTACCTTGTGAAGATGGCAGAGCTGCTGGGAAGCCTGGATCCCTGAATGACTGTGTGGTACAGAGCCACTCACTGACCTGGAACAGCTACCCTGGGCTGTTATATGAGAAAGAAAGAAATTCCTATTTTGTTTGAGCCATGGCACTTTGTGACTTAGTCATTCCAGCCTTTTGCCTCAATGCAATTACAATACAGTTATCCTTTAAAAATATGTTAGCTTATAATATGAATAAAATATTTCTAGAAGGATATTTAGGCAATTGTAATCATAGGTGACCTGTAGAGAGGGTAACCAAGAGCCTGGGGGAAAGTGGTGGGAGGGAGTTTTGTTTTTACTCCATATTTATTAATAACTGTTGAAATTTGAGCCATATAAATGTAATACTTATTGCAAAAATTAAAATAAAAATTACTTTATTAATTAGAAATGTTGATACTGCATCACTATACTTTGTGCCAATTGATCACTGATTGGCACTAAACCAGCACTTGACTCCCTTATTCACTAATCCTAAGCCCAGGGAAAGGAGAAAGGTGATGGATAAAGCTGGCAGAAAGGAGCAGCTGGGCAAATTCCTGAATGGAAGGCAGAGCTGCAGCACTCTGCCTGAGTCTCTGCCTGGGACCGCTTATCTGGGCACAGCAGGTGGACTCCTCATCTCTCATCAGACTGTGCGTCCTTGTGAAGGAGATGGTCACTGCATGCAGATTAATGTCACTTCCATTTCCTGAGCATTTTATGTCCCAAGATGGTATCTTTTAATAGGGGGCACTCCAGGAGACTGGCCCTGAATTTTTGGTTGCATGAGCAAGGTGACATTATCTACAACTGAAAGAGAATTCAGTTTCCACCCTTGTAACTTGAGTTGACTTTTCCTGTTTCCTATATTTTATGTTGATATGAAAGGCTGATTTACTATTTTCCTATTCATGATTTGCAACCATACTCCCATTTCAAAGCCAAAAGGAAAGGGGTAGTATACTATTGAGTGATTTTTCTCCTCGGGGATGAAATGGGGGTTTCTTAGTTAATATGGCACAAGGGAGGGCGTTGTGTGATTGATAGCTCTGAGTTTTCCCAAAACCTAATGAATATTTGAAATTATTATTTCATTCTTGCTTTATGTTTTCTTTTTACCATACAATGGCTCCTTTCATAACCTCTGGCCCCTGGGAAAACACTAACCCTCTTTGCTGGAGTACACTAATAACATTTTCCCTCCCTTCCCATCCTTGAACTCAATGTATTTTTCCCAGGAGAGTTTGTCTGGTGAAATAGATGGTAAATTAGTTACAGAAAAAGGGACCAAATAGCTTCAGAAACCATTTTTTTAACTGTTTGAAACTTAGAACATTAAAAAAATGGATACTTTGTTAATACCAGTTTCATCATCCCCATTGGTTCTTGGTTGCCCACCAAACTGAGCTTTATGTTGGACCCTGAGGGTCCCCGAGGGTCCCTCACACAGCCTGGCACAGTCTTTCAGCCTTACTGCCCAGGATTCCCTGTGGGATTCATCTGAAGCAACAGTCAGACTGAGAGCTGCTGGTTCCTGGGTGCACATGGCCCACTTCTCAGATGCCACCTTTTCATGAAATACATTCCCCCTGATCAGAGGCTGCAGCTGCATTTTGTGGCTTCTCTAGGGCACTTACCACTGCCAGCCTTAGTTACCGTTATTTGAGTCCATTTTGCATGGTCTTGGATGCAGAGAGCAGGTTTTAACCGTCTTTGCCTGTCAGCAGCCTCTGGCCCAGCCCTGGGCACATGGTAGTGAGACTCACAATTCAGTGTGAATTGCACTGAACATGTAGAGGGGCTAAAGAAACGAACAAAAGTGTATTTTCTGACGGGTTGGCAAACCACAGCCCATGGGCCAAGTCCACTGCTTTCACATTTTTCAATGGTTGAAAACAAACAAAAGATGAATATTTCATGAGATGTGAAAATGACATGAAATTCACATTTCAGTGTTCTGAAGTATAATTTTATTGGAGCCTAGCCACACTCATACATTTACATTTTGGTTGTTGCCTCTTTCCTACCCTCAAAGCAGAGCATAGTAGTGGCAACAGTGGTCATATGGCCTGCAAATCCTAAGATATGTACTGTCACTTTACAGATAAAGTTTGCCAGACCCTGCTTTATAAGCTAAGGATTTTCCAATGGAAATACGCATTTCTGCTCTCTTCCAAATCTACCGTTGTGGTGGAGGCATAAGTGATTACTATTTCCCTGTTTTGTTTTTTATACTATTTACTATTGAAATCTTCTGAGCATCAGCCCTCCATATGATAAAACAGAAGTACTCAATTCCTGCCACCCTCGAGAACATTCAGCAAAGGTACATTCAGCACACCAAATAAGTACCTGTGATGTGCTAGTGGGAGGTGGTTCTCTGGAGATAAGTTGATGAGCAAGATAAACACAGTCCCTACCCTTGTTGTGCTCATTTTAATGTAGAAAAAAATTAAATAATCCATAACCCATTGTTTTGGTAGAGAAGTTAGAAGGTGCTCAGAGAACCGAGAGTAAGAATACTTTAACTTGCCTAGGTGGCATCAAGGAAGGCTTCTTGGAGGAGGTGACATTTCCAGTGAGACCTGAAGGACAAGCGGGTATCACATCAGTGAAGAGTAGAGGGATCTGTATATGGAGAGAAAAAAAACTTCTTGCTTATTTAAGCCATTGTCATTTGAGGGTCTCTGTCATAGGCATCCACAGCTGTATCACAACAAATACATTCTTTGTACTGGAACAGACATTTCCTTCAGTCGTTGACAAGATCTGCTTCTCCTGTGGGGCTAGGAGTCAGAGCCCTTGGGTGGACCAGTGCAGGGAGGTACTTTGTGTTCCAGGATAAAGGATTCTGGGTTGCTGGCTGCTTATTTCTCTTTAGGGAGGTTTTCTCTAGTTAGCCCCTTGAATATCTTAAAAACATAACCAGAACCAAAGGCTTCTTATGTGCTGATACCCCTGCAGTTCCTCAGACAAGTTCTCTGAGCCTACTGCTTATTCTGGAAGATTCTCTCAGTCCTTGTACTTGACAAAACTCTCTTCTATTACATTGGCCATGGGAGGGGTTTGCACTTAATGGCAGCAAGCCGGTGGGAGTCTTCTGGCCTTCTGGTTTTCAGGGAGGAAGGACTGTTTCTGAGGCTTAGTGGATTTGTTCTAGAAAGAGGCTGGGAGACTTAGCTCTAGTGTCTCTTCTGACATCTGTCACCTAAATTCCACATACCACAGACATCCCAGCTGACCTATAAAACCAGGACAATGCAACGTCTTAGGGAAACTAACATCAGCTCTGTGAAGAACTTTAGACCAGAACTAAATACCAGGTAGTATTATCTTTACTTTAAAAATCAATGACAAAAAATAATTAATTACAGCCTGTGCTAAGAATGAAGATGTGTTTTTTCTTTTCTTCCGGTGATTCATTATTCATTCCAAATACTCATTTTGTCATGCAGAGGAACCATGTAAATATGAAAAGCAGTCCAGTAAATTAGTCAGCATACTGATGAAATGTTTTCATTAACTGGACCAACTCCTTATTCATGTAAATCAATGAGGAGATGAAGTGAGACTGGAATAATTGATCAGATGTACCCCTCTCCGTATCATGATTAACCTTTGACATATGCCTCCGGAATGCATTAGGTTTGTAATCAAAAGGGAAAAAACTGTGTTGTGAACATTGGCTATTTTGGGTTGTCCAGCATCCAAATATCCTTTCTATTTTGGCAAATCCAAGAGGAGTGATAGCCAGGATCTGGCTTCTCACTTTAGAACCTGAAGAGGAGAAGATAATCCCCCTTTGGACTCCTTAGACCTGTGTGTGGATGTTTGACTAAGGCTCAGCCAATCAGAGATTCTTGACTGAGACTTCAGATCTTCAGGGAGTGACAGCAAGACTAGAGACAGTCTGAGATCACTCAGAGTGGCCAGATGGAATGGAGGCTTTCCTGGATGGTGACATTTGACCGGGGCTGATGGTGCCCGGCCCAGCACCCTACACTGTCTGAACCTCTGGTGGGATCTTGACTGTGCCCCACACCCCTGAGTTTCTGTTCCCAAAGCTGATTCTCCAGTCTTCCTGAAATTCTTTAAGATACCAGTATCTTTCCAATAAATGTAAATTAGCATGTGTAGGTTTTGTTATTTGCAAAAACAACGACTGTTTAATCTGTATGTGAGAATAAGGTACGTGGTGTTATTCTGTACCTGGTCCAATTCTAGACCAGGAAGAATTAATTTAAAAACTACAGTTACTTTAAGGGTCCAATGGACAGGAAAGCATATATTTTACAAAGGATGTTGCATTGTACCATGTTTGTTCAGTGCACTTAATTGCTATTCACCCTTTTAACAGACAAAGGTCTAATCAGGAACAAGCCACAGTCTTCAAGAGCCTGACAAAAAGGCAGTGGTATTTTAGAATTCAAAGGGATCTTTGAAACCATCTCATCCAAACCTCTCATTTTACAAATAAGAAAATTGAGGTGCAGGCTGGCTAACTGATTTATCCCAAATTGCATAGTGGGGATTATAATCAGACACTACTCCTGGAGGAAAGACAGGCATGGTAGGGGAGGGGGTGGGAAAGACAGATCTCCAGTTTGCAGAAATGAGACCAAAAAGTGTCTGTTTGGTTACGAGGCCAGGGCAGTAACAAAATCAGGTCATGAGGTCAGAGCATTGCCACACAGAAAAGTTATGTAGGTGCTGAAATTCAGGTTTGGCTAAGAGCAGGCTAGGCTCAGAGCCAGGACTGAACCTGAATTTCTCCTCCTCTCCCTAGTATGTGTGGACAAGAAGGCTAAGTGTTTAAACACTTTTTTTCCCCAACCCTATAGGAACTTGTCACCTTTCTAAAACTCTCCAGCTGCAACTCCAGCTGCAACTTCTGGAAGTTTGGTCCCCTCTTCTTTTGGTCTGGATATTGACATGCCTAGTAGAATTTCCTTGCAATTGGACTTGTCACAAGTTGGTTTCTGTATGTTTATCTTGTATCCTACTATCTTGCTGAATTCTTTTATCAGCTCTAGTAGTTTTTGTGTGGAGCTTTTAGGGTTTTCCATATATAGTATCATATCATCTGCATATAGTGACAATTTTACCTCTTCTCTTCTAATTTGGATCCCTTTTTTTTCTTTTTCTTGCCTGATTGCTGTGGCTAGGACTTCCAAAACTATGCTGAATAGAAGTGGTGAGAGTGGGCATCATTGGACTTGTCACCAGTTGGTGACACTAGATGGTTACTAGGAAAAATTATTCCTTCAGTTTGAAGTGTTGGCTTTACATATTGGGCAGATATTAGTTATATGCTCCCACCACCAAAAAAAAAAAAAAAAAACTAATAAGTCACTTTGAAGGATGGAATTTGTCTCATTTAGGCTTGAAAATCAGTATTTAAAATAAAACTGCTTTCCCAGGCATCACTACCATGCAGCACACTTTAATGTTACATCATTGACAGATGGGATGTGTCAAAATCACTGATGTGCTTCAGGATAACTTATCTCTTCTGCATGCTATTGCCATTTAGAGTTGCTGTTTGTTTATCATTTGATTCATGTCCAATATAGATCTTCTTACTATTTGTTAAAAGTTACATTACTGGATAAGCAAAAGATGTGCAGTGGGAAAAAAAAAAAAAACCTGTCCCCAAACCAAGCTGGCGAGTATGTAGGAAATGAGGTGTCCTAGATCAGAGAAAACAAGCAAATCCAGACAAAACTAGGACAAGCCTTAGTGGGAAAAGTCCAGTATATGTTATACCAGGAAAAAGGAGAGCTCAAATAAGAACCATTCCTACAAGGCTGAGGTTGTAGCTCCTACTTAACAAATATATAGAAGGAAGAAAGAAAACTAAGAAGTGATCACCTGGTTAAGATACAATATTTTTTAAAAAAATTTTTTAACTTTGAAAATATTTGGAGAGCATTATTACATGGCAGTGTGATGAAAATAACTGTTATATTCTATACTAAAGTAATGTTTAGGTGATGATAACTAATCATCAAGTAATATGACACTTTGATAGTTAATGGATTTAAGTTGAGAATGTTCTATTTCTCAAAGAATGAGGAGGTAAGAACTAGAAAATTAAAAATTAATATCACTTTCAATTTTGCTTCCACCTCAAAGGAAGTCATTTTAAGCGTGATATGTTAAAATGGATTATGAGGTCTCATACTGATGTAATATAGTCTATGTCTCTAAGTTCTGTGGAAAAATACCAACATGTCAAGACTTATTGGAAAAGAAAATCATCTTTTTTTGTGGTTTTCTAGTGGCTGAGGTTTAAGTGTTCCTCGATCCCCATTAAGATTGACTATGCTTGTGATTAGGTAAGAGAAATCTCCAAGGATATTACCAAAGCTATATTCTGTGCAAACAGTTTTCAAGATTTTATGCAAGGCAAGACAATGCCTGAATTGAAGATTGAAAAGAACAGGAAGATGTTTCCAATATCATCATAGGTTCTGGTTTACCATCTTGACCAGCATTCAGTAAGGAGTTAGTGAATCAGTATGGATGGATGGAGTATGGTGATCTGTTGCCACCGGTCAAGTCATTTCTTGGAAATGAATTGGACACATTCCTTCCTCTGGTCCTTTGCTTGCTCATTTTGTCCTTTCTGCCCCCAGTTTTCCTCTCAGCTTTTCTAAATTTTACATCTCCTTAGAAACCCAGCTCACCTCCTCCATGGAGCCTTGGCCAACCATCCCAATCACAATGGCAAGTCCATTTTATGAATTCCTGTGATACTTACATGGTAACAGTCATTTAGTCCTTAGTTTGTATGTAGATTATTCTTTATGTGCCTTGACTTCTTAGCAAAATTCTGAGCTCTTTAAGGCCCATGGTCATCTCTCTGATCTTTGAATCACTGGCGGTGCCACCTCAGTATAGGCAGTGGGCTCTGGATGACTGATCTACAGTTCCACTTAGCATTATGGCTCATTTTAAACTGCAGAGAAAAGCCAGCAGGCAGAGAAGAGAGCTGCCTTCAGATTTCCAGACCCAGACTCAGCCTAATAGACATGTTGGGATTCCTGAGATATCCCCATAGCCTTATGATGAATACTCCCTTAGCTTAAGCCATCATTAGAAGATTTTTGTTATTTGCTACAAAGACACGTGGAACTGACAAAATGAAATTAGGTCCTGGAATGTAGTTGTAAAAGGCAATGTACAACTTCTCCTATGATCTTTGGCAATCTCACTGATGGGAGCAGGAAGCTTTGGGAGTGGTCACTGAAACAGATTAAATGACTCAGAAAGCTTTTACTGAGAGTCTTTTGAATGTGGGGTAAGATTCTAGGTAGGAGTATAGCAGATGTTTTCAGTGCCTCAAGTCCCATCCCCTCGGACCACCTCTAATTTCAGCCATGCCCCCATTACCTAACGGTGACCTTGAGAATGTGCTCTTTAAATATGTTTCCTCCTTTCTTGCTTTGTTCTCTCATTTCTACCTCCTAGGGTCGCATCTCAAATAAAGTACCTGTTCCTAGACCTTGTGGAGGGGGAACTTGAACTAAGACAGAGAGATGTACAGAATATTGTATTTGCTCATAGAGGTTTTATAAGGTTAGGTGAGTATTTGGGCACACGTTCTTGGAAAACAATAAAAAGAAAATAAAAGGCAGATTTCAGTTAAATGACACACAAGTAGTAAAGGTTCTAGTCCTTGTTTTATTACATTTTGGTAATAATTCTTCCAGCTCTGATGGCTCAAACTAGAAAAATTTGGTTCTTCCAGAATTATTATTTCTTTTGATATTTTATTAATCTCATATCTTACTGAAGCATTCTGTTCCTAGCTAAGTATGAAGAGGTGGGACTGGGTACATTTTGTACTGTATCCTTAGTGATCTGTAATTATATCCTGCCAGTCAAATGCTATTCTATTCAACTTTACAGAGTTTAAACATCCCTGAACATTTTACTTCTCTGAATGCAAAATGGAACACTTAGGTCTTCACAAAACTATCCTAGAACATGTCATGGAAATAATAAAAATGAATTAAAGTTAGCCTTTTGTACTTGGGACCAATTACTTTAAAGGCAAAAGAAAAGGAACTTAATTTTTTGTGTTGCAAAACTAATATAACAATATTAAGAACAATTTGATGAATTAAAAACATCATCAACAGAAACATAGTCAAAATGTGTTATTTTAATTTTGTAAATTTTTAAGCTTGTTATATTATGGATATATCTTTTCACACAATTATGGCATTCATAAAATGCATAATACACTGAATTCAAATACACTGAATCCAAATATTTAGTCCTTTAGCAAGAGAATTTTGAAATATTAAGAAGTAATCTTGAGAAATTTACTAGTCACATGTAGTTTTCTGGGATTATATGCAGTCAGCAGGCCTTTACCATCAAGGCTGGTAACCTTACTCAAATTACCTACTCTGTCTTCTAGTCTTGTTTAGGTCAAGGAATCTTGGTTTCCATATTTATGAAAGAGGTCACTATAGAATTCCTCAAAATACCAGGCTTTAAAATGTTTTAAATTTTTTTAGCTTTGTTGAAGAGAAATGTGTATTATGAAAGCAGAGATTTGCATTTCAGTCTGGTCAAGACCCTTCTTCACTGCTACACTGCTTTGATTTTTATTTTGTTCCAAGCTCTATGATGATAAGAATTTATTATCAAAAAATTTTTTAAATTGAAGTGTAGTTGATTTGCAATGTGGTATTAGCTTTGGGTGTACAGCAAAGTGATTCAATAATACATATATATATTATTTTTCAGATTCTTTTCCATTATATGTTATTACAAGATATTTAATATAGTTCCCTGTACTTTATAGTAGGTCCTTGTTTATCTATTTTATATATAGTACTATGTATATATTAATCCTAAATTAAAATTGATTTTTGCTGTGCTTTCAGTGGTAAGACCTTTTACTATGAACATTCCTGTCCATTAAGTCTAGGAATTTTATTTTTCCTTTGATAATTTATTTGCTTCCATTTTCTCTATTCTATTGGTCTGGGTCTTCGATTTTTAGCATGTTAATCTTGGATTAATCACATATATGTAACTTCTCTCCTATATTCATCTCTTTGTCTTTTTATCCTCCTTTTTGTAGGACTTCCTCTTTCTATTATTTTTATAATTTTTGAGGAGGGATAATTAGGTTTACTTACTTATTTATTTTTAGAAGAAGTACTGGGGATTGAACCCAGCACCTTATGTGTGCTAAGCATACGCTTTACCACTGAGCTATACCCTCCCCCCCAGGATTTCCTCATATTTATCTTTCCACTTCATAAGAGCTTTTTTCATTACTAATATCATATTTAAAGTTTGTATTTATTAGTTTGTTTTTAACAACTGAGATTTACTGAAACTGTCAAGAAAAGCACTTCACATACACAGTTGTCAGCAGAACCCAGGCAGCTCAGTAGTGTAATAGGAGGCGTTTTATCAAGCAGTTTGTTGAGTGGAGGATGCTTCTAAGGACAGTTGAGCAGAGCCAGGGCACACTGATCATTGATTTTGTGTGTGTGTGAAAACTGTCATCATATTTTTTAATTTCCAAGAACTCTTTTTTGGTATCTGAATGTTCTTTTTCTATAGCATCATCCCCTTGTTTCACAGATGTATTATCTTATTTAATCTAAAGCTGTTAATAAGATCATTTTGAAATTTTCTTCTCTTCTTTTCATTATTTCTAAGTTCATATTTTCCATGTCACATTCTCACAATTTTTAATCTAATGAGAGAGAGTGATATATATAATATATATATCTTCTTCATCCACATCTTTATCTATTCATCTGCTGTTGCTGTTGATGGACACTTAGGTTGCTTACATATCTTGGCTATTGCAGTAGTGCTGCTATGAACATTGGTGTGCATGTATCTTTTCGAATTAGTTTTTTGTTTTCTTTGGATAAATGCCCAGGAGGGGAATTCCTGGGTCATGTCATAGTTCTATTTTTAGTTTTTTGGAAAACTCCATAGTGTTTTTTACAGTGGTTTCACCAATTTACATTCCTACCAACAGTCTACAGAGGTTCTCTTTTCTCCACATCCTTACCAGCATTTGTTGTGTTCTTTTTGGAAATAGTCATTCTGACAGGTGTGAGGTGATAGCTCATTGTGGTTTTAATTTGCATTTCTCTGATTATTAATGATGTTGAGCATCTTTTCACATGGCTGTTGGCCATCTGTATGTCTTTTTTGGAAAAATGTCTATTCAGGTCTTCTGCCCATTTTTTAATTATGTTGTTTGATTTTTTGATATTGAGTTGTATGTGCTGTTTATATAGTTTGGATATTGACCCCTTATTTATCATGTCATTTGCAGATGTTTTTTTCCCATTTAGTAGGTTGTCTTTTTGTTTTGTTGATGGTTTCCTTTTCTGTGCAAAAGCTTTTAAGTTTAATTTGGTCCAACTTGTTTACTTTTGCTTTTATTTCCTTTGCTTTAGAAGACAGAACCAAAAAAAATTGCTACAATTTATGTCAAAGAATGTTCCACAGATAGCACTGCTTTTTTTTGTTGTTGTTGTTGAAGTATAGTCACTTTACAGTGCTGTGTCAATTTCTGGTGTACAGCGCAATGCTTCAGTCATACATGAACATACAGATACTCATTTTCATATTCTTTTTCACTGTAAGCTGCTACAAGATATTGAATATAATTCCCAGTGCAGCACTACTTTTTAAGAAAGTCTTATATTGTGCCAAAATCTAACTTGCTTTATCTGTCATCTGTGACCCTATCTCTGCTCTCTAATGTACCCTTGAGTTTTGTGAAGGCAGCTTTCATGTTCCCAGGTCTTTCTCTTCAGAATCAACATCAGCTGTTGCTATAGCTATTCCTAATCTGACAGCATTTTGAATCCTTTCTCCATCTTAGATCCTTTCTGTTTTCCTGTAAGTTTGTGCATTTCATTATAGCACAAGTGGTGTAAATTAAAAGAGTATCAGTTGATTCAAATTAGTTTCTGAATGTAATTTAAGAATATATAAAGAGTTCATTTACTCAATGTGTATTGAGCTTCTACTACAATAATTCTTTTTTTTTTTTTTAACTGGAGGTACTGGGGATTGAACCTAGGACCTTGTACATGCTAAGTATGCACTCTATCACTGAACTATATTACAATAATTCTAAACCTTTATTGCATAAGAGAAACTTAAAACTAATACCCAGGCCACAGCCCAGATCAAAATTGGACTCTCTGAGATGGGAGGATGGGAACTCTGGCACCAGTATTTTTTAAAGCTCCCCAGGTGATTCTAATGTGCAGCCTAGCTAGGAACTACTGCTCTACGATGTGACAGACCTCCGTAAAAATATGGTCTCATGGTTATAGGTTTTCTTAAGGTATGTTTTTAAGAAAATGAATTTGAGGCACATCTCCATCATTTACTCCTGGCTAACCTTGTTCACTTTCTGTGAATGATTATTCAGGTCACATCAGAGAAAGCAATGTGGGGCAAAACAGCAATTTGGCCATATGTAATTAATGAGGTTTCTGAGGAAAGTGGTGATATTAAGACTAGGTAAAAATCTTGATTTTTATGGAGTTTTCTCAGTTTGGTTGATAACTCCTGGAGGACAGTGTCTGAGTTTATTTAAGTGACCTCATGCAGCATCAAAAGTAGCATTATCAAAAGTAGAAGAGCTTTTGAAATTATTGAAAAATATGTAATCATGTCTTTCTTGAGTATGTATTAGAGGCCATCTGTGAAACTGCTGAGTTTTACAGAAAACCCTTCATTTACACTGACATTTATCTTGTAATGTGGCAGTAGAAACAATGCTGAAACATTTGCAGAACAAAGGTTAAGGCTAAGCCTTCTTAGGGTAATGTTTATTGAGCATAAATCTGTACAAAAAAAGGGTAGATTTATTATTTGTGTTTAACTACATTGTCTATTGTGTATTTAAAAAACTCATATTATATAAAGTAAATTCACTGAGGGAGAAAAAGGAAAGGAAGGAGGCTGAGAATAAGGGAGGGAAAAAAAATCTAGTGAATCTTCATAGGAGCCTTCTTTGAACTGTCTCCTGACCCTTCCTGACTTCAGAACATTTTCCCCAATTTTTATTTTGAATATTTTTAAACATGTAGAAAAGTTGAAAGAATATTGCATTGATATCAGTATATCCTTAGGTATTCTGAAGGCCTGAGAACCAGGAGAGCTAATGGTGTAGTTCTCCTTCAAAGGCCAGCAGCCTTGAGACCCAGGAAGAATTGATGTTTCACTTTGAGTCTGAAGGCAGGGGGAAAAAAAGGCTAATGCCCCAGTTTGAAGGCAGTCAGGCAGGAAGAAGTTTCTCTTGCTTAGGGAAAAAAAGGCCTTTTTTGTTTGATTCAGGCCTTCAACTGATTGGACGAGGCCCACCCACATTAGGGAGGGCAATCTGCTTTACTTGGTCCACCTATTTAAATGTTAATCTCATCCAAAAAAAAACCCTCACAGAAACATCCAGAATAAAGTTTAACCAAATATCTGGGCACCCTGTGGCCCAGTTAAGTTGATAAAATTAACCATCACACCTTGTATTCGTTTTCTATTGCTGCACAAAAATATCACCTTAAAAACAGCAGTCTAAAACAACACGTATCTATTACCTCACAGTTTTTGAGTCACAATCTTGGGCATAGCTTAGCTGGGTCCTGTTCTTAAAGTCTCACAAGGCTGCACATGGTGTTGACAGTGGCGGTGGTCTCATCTGAGGTTCAACTGGGGAAGATCTGCTTCTAAGCTCACTCAGTTTGCTGGCAAGATTCAGTCCTTTGAGGGCTTCACTGTCTTGCTGGCTGTCAGCTGGACACCATCCTCAGCTCCTAGAGGCTACCACAGTCTCTCGCCAGATGGGCCCCCAACATGGCCATTTGCTTCCTTAAAGCTAGCATGGGAGAGAGAAACTTCACTAAGACAGAAACAGCAATCTTAAGTAACTTAATCACACAGTCACATGCACATAAACAGGTACATCCTGCACCTTTGCCATATTTTATCATCTAGAAGCAATTCACATGTCCTGCTCACATCCAAGGACAGGCAATCACATAAGAGCATGAACTCCAAGAGGTGAGGATCATGGAAGCCACTCCAAGCCTGTGCACCACAGTTGCCTGTTTAGATTCAAGAATTGTTAACATTTTGCCACATTGTAAAAACACACCTTTTGTAAATACTTTAAAACCAAGATTCAATGATTATGTCATTTTAGTCTGTTAGTCTAGCTCAGTTATGCCACTAAATTAAAATTTTTTAAATTATACTGTACATATAGAAAAGTACAAAAATAATTGGAAGTTGTAGCCAGCATTATAAGCAAGAAAAAAAATCGGCCTAAAGATTGGAAAGGATGAAAGAAAATTGTCTTTAGTTATAGATGACATGACTGTAGACCAAAAAAAAAAAAAAAAAGAATCTATAAACTATTAGAATAAACAAATTCAGCAAGGTGTCCTGATATAAAGTCATTAGGCAAAAATTGTTTCTATATACTAGCAACAAAAAATGAAAATCAGTATTAAAAATATCAATTATAATACCATCAAAAAGCACCAAATTCCCACAAACAAACCTAACAAAAGATGTGTGAGACTTCTCCTTGACATTGAGAAGCATAAAATCTTGATGAAAGAAATTAAAGAAGACCTAAATAAATGGAAATTTGTTAACTCTATATAAATTAATCTTTAGATTCATAAAAATTCCAAAATCCCAGGAGGTATTTTTGTGGAAATTGACAAAGTGACTCTAAAATTTATTTGGAACTGCAAAGCCCCTAGAATAGGCAAGGCAATGTTGAATAAGAAACGCATTTGGAGGATATATACTGTAAGTTTTCAAAACTTTTTATAAAGCTAGAATAATCAGGATAGTGTGGTATTAACTCAGAAAAAGACAAATAGATGAATGGAATAAAACAGAGAGTCCAGAAATACATGGAAACAAATATTGCATTTGATATATTATAAAAGCACCACTACAATCACATGGGGGAAAGTATTACCTTTTTAATAGATGACCTTGGAGTATTTATACAGCAATTTATATAGAAATGGGATATTTATATAGAAAATAAAGTAAAAGTTGGCCCCTACCTCACACAACATACAAAAATTAATTTAAGATGGATCATGGACCTAGATGTGTAAAGTGAAACAATAAAATTTCTAAAAGAAAACAGAGGAAAAAGTCTTCCTGACCTTACGCAGGCAAATATATCTAAAATAGTAAACAAAAGGCATTAACCTTAAAAGAAAAAAACTGATAAATTGGACTTCATTAAAATAAAGACTGTCTTATCATCAGAAGGCACAATTAAGAAAGCAACAAGAAAGCCACAGATTGAGAAAATAGCTTCAGTGCTTATATTTGACAATGTTCTCAGAGGTTCAGAATATACAGAACCACTACAAACCACTAAACAAAACCAAACCAAGACCAAGCTTTAAAAAAAAATGGGCAAAAGCATTAACCAGCACTTTATAAAAAAAGATATCCAAATGACTAATAAATGTGAAAAGGTGTTAGACATCATTAGTCATCAGAGAAATGCAAATTAAAACCACAATGAGACACCATTATACACTCATCAAAATAGCTAAAATTAGAAAGATGACAAATCCAAGAGTTGAAGGGGTTATGAAAATATTAGAACTTTCATATATTGCTGGTAAGAGTAAGGTTGGTACAACCACTTTGGAAAATTGTTTGGCAGTATCTACTAAAGCTAAACATAGGCCCACCCAGTGACTCAGCAAGGCCACTCTTAGATTTACAACCAAAGAGAAATGAGCGCCTTTGTCCACCAAAGATTTGTACAGGAATTATTCAAAATTCAACACTAGAGGCCACCCCTCTCTCTCCCTCTTTGTAGACGACCCGCACTCTGTCTATGGAGTGTGTACCTACTTTTACTTTAACTTGAGCACCCAATTCCCACACCTCTTTCCTTGCCTTTCTCTTGCTTTATACTCTATGCAGTGTGTATCTCTCTAAATAAATCTGCCTATACTCAAAAAAAAAAAAAGTTCAACACTAGAAACAACCCAAATATTCTCCAACAGGAGAATAAACATAATGTGCTATATTCAGACAATGGACTATCATATAATTTAAAACAATCTATTGACACATCCAACGATTGGGATGAACCTTACAAGTGTTATGCTGAGCAAAAAAGGTCAGACACAGAAGTTGGATGAAGTTCAGCACATGAAAAAATAATCCAGTGTGATAGGAGTCAGAATAGTATGTGTGTGTGTGTGAGAGAGAGAGAGAGAGAGATAGACTAGGAATGGGCATCATGGAACTTTCTGGGATGCTGAAAATGTTTTATGTCTTGATCTGGATGGTGGCTGTCAGGTACATATAAATGTTAAAATCCATCTAACAGTATGTATTAATAGTATTACACTTTATGCCCTTCACTGTGTGTTACACTACAATTTTTTTAAAGTTTTAAAAGAAAGGAAAGAAATATACACAAATTCTAAGTTTATGACTGAATTTTCACAAATTGAACTGCTCTGATCTCTTCTCATCACTACCTCCCTAAGTGTAACCAGGATCCTGACTTCTAACACCATAGATTAGTGTTGCCTGTTTATGAACTTAATGTAAGTTGAACTGTGGAGTATTGATTCTTCTGTTTCTGTTTCTTTTACTCAACAGTATATTTGTGAAATTTATTTCTTCTGTTGTGTGTAATTGAAGTTCGTTCATTCTTGCTGTATAGCATTCTAATACAGAATTGTACCAAAATGTGTCCATGCCTCTGTTGATGAGCATTTGGTTCATTTCTAAATTTCTAAAGTTTGACATTGACATCTTTTTAGGGTCCAGTCTAGTTTTCCTAAAAAATGCTCAGCACTCTGGTTTTATGATGGTGCCGTTTGACTTGTTCCTTTATCCCCTGTGTTTCCAATAAATTAGAATTTGGGTCTGGAGGCTTGATTCAATTCAGATTAAGTTTTTTGGCAAAAAAGATTACATAGGTAGTGCTGAGTACTTCACTTTGCCAAATTTCCCTCCATAGGGGTTGTACCAGAGTATTCTGTCAAGCTTTTCAGTTTTACAGTACAATTTTAATTGGCATTTTTCTTATTTTTAGTAATGTGAGCAGCTTTTCGTATATGTATGGGCCATTTGTATTTTTTTTCTGCAACCTTTCTGTTCTTATCTTTTGCACTTTTTCTATCAACGCTTTTCTCCTTTTCTTCTCTGTTTAATATATTATGGAGACTGAAATTTTTTTTCAAATGCACTTTGTCAAACCTCCATCAGTTCCTGTGTTTTCTTTTAGTGTTTTCTATGAATTATTCTGGATTTATTAAGGGAGAAATGATGACGTTCTGCCTAAAAGCTTGAATATATGAGATGTCCACTTTCATCCCCAATTATACATGACCTTGACAGATACTCAATGCACTTTGCTGCATGGGTTGTATGTAGTTGGGTTGCTCTTTACATATCTACGGCCCCTCGCCAGCTCCATCTCACACTGCTGCCTGTCCAGGAGCCCACATTGCATAAGCACATGCTCCCTCTCTCAGAAAGGCTTGCTCCGTCTCTCCATCTTCACGCGGATTTAAGCTCTGCTTGGGAACTGTTGTTTCTCCACATGTGACTTCCTTTCACTTCACCTCCCACGCGAGCGGAGCCACCCTCCCGACTCCTTCCTTCTTGCTGCCTCCTTCCAAGACCAGCCTACCCTCTCTGATCTGCAGCCCGCAGGGGCATCCTCCCGCTCCATCACTTACCTCTGTTGCTTTTGTCTAGCTCTAGTCTCTGCTTCATTGACATCTTTCCTTTCAGCTAACCTCTAAGTACATTTCCCACCCGTCTCCCCCCCATCTTAAGTGCTTCTCTGTTACACGTTTCCCAGTGCAGTTTCTCATGTCCACAGTGGGGATAGCTGAGCACGTTAATAGGCAGAGCACTAGGAGTTCTGGACTGAGCCAGAGACTTATGGAGCTTCAGAAAGACAGCCCATTACTGAGCCTTTCAGAAAACATCTACCCTAATGCCACATATATTAACACACGTGCGCATACACAAACACACCCGGCTAAAACTTTGAAGCTACAGCTTATCCTAGTCCAGCTCAAATTCTTAGTTAAGGCAAACACCGCTAATCTTTGTCAGGAAATAATGATTTATTCTGTCTCTGTCCAGAGCAGACTCCTAAGGGGTGGGATGGGAGTGAGAAGCTAGTCTTAGGGAAGGTGGGGTTTTCTTCCAATTACAGTGGAGTCTGCCTTCACTGTCCTCACTCCTGCAGACAGGTGTCCACCCATGGTCCCTCCCAGGGACCCTCACTCTCAACACCGTACCGTCTCTTGACCCATAGTCTTGGATGCTTCCACATTTTGATGTCTCCACATCTAGACCTCCATCGCAGCCTCCTGTGTTGAGCAATAGCTCAGAGTCATTCAACATCTCTGCATGTTCCAGAGGCACCTCAAACTCCACGTGTCCCAATGGAGTTAGCACCTCTCTGCTTGCATCCTTTTTGAATTCCTTCTCTGGGGTTCAGTGCCCCTTTCCTCCCTAGACTCTCAGGCTAGAAGCCTGGGAGTCATCCTCTCATCCCTTCTGTTCCCTACTTTCAAAACAATCACCAAGTTCTGCCAATTCTACCTTTTAAAACTCTCTGGGGATGCTCACCTCCTCTCCTACCCACTGTTCCCTCATCACATCACATCCTCATCATCTCTCCTGGAGACTATTGCATGTGTCTTTCTTGTGGGGGGAGGGTAATTAGGTTTATTTATTTTAATTTTTTTAATGGAGGTACTGGGGATTGAACCCAAGACCTTGTGCCTGCTAAGCACGTGCTCTACCACTGAACTATACCCTCCCTCCTAGGAGGGTGTCTTTACTGCATCTCTGCCTCTGTTCTTGCCCCTCTCCAATCCAACCTTGCTCTGTCCCCCAGCATCCTCATTGTAAAATGTTGATCTGAGGTGACTCAGATTCATTACTGAGATTGATTCACCACTCGAAATTCTTTCATGACTCCCTCTAGGGCATAGGATAAAATTCAAACTACTCAGCGAGACACCCAACATTCTGCATGATTATTTGGCCTCTACCACTTGTCTAGCTTCCTTTTTGGCCATATTTCTGAAACTTTAGGTTCCAGCAGTCCTAGAGTGTTTCTTTTTTTTGGAACTCCTGATAATCTCTATAACCACTGTGTTTTGCATGTTATTTTCATTGCTTGGAATGTGCATAGTCCTTCCTCTCCCTACTCCCTGCCACTGCTTGAGCACTGGACAAATTTTTCCTGATCCCTTAAATCTCAGCTCTGGTATCCCCTTCTCTGGGAAGCCTCCTCTTACTTCCTCAGCCAAGCTGAGGTTCCTTTTTCCCTGATTCATCCGCTACCTGCTAACTTGTGCTTGGGCACCAGCACCTGTTGGCTTACATGTTTATTTCTCAAATAGACTGAGCTCCTTGAGATCAGAAACCATGTCTTACTTATCTTTGGATCCCTAGTGCTGATATGACTTACAATAGGTGCTTATGAAATCCTTGATGAACGAAAGAATGAAGGAAAGAATCTTAACATTGGGTCTTCGGTGGGGCTGCAGGAGGGAGGGTGGGGGCTGTGTTTTCACAGATACGATCTTGTTGATCCTGGATGGTCAGCTCCACGGGGGCAGATATACATCAGTTTTGTTCACTCCTAAATCCCCATTGCTGAGCACAGCGCCTGGAAAGCACTCGATGAAAGTTTGATAAATGATTTTTGAGTGCATGAGTGATCATTCTGTTGGCTGGGCAGGTGTTACCATCCTACTACAACAGAGGAACCTCTGGGAGAGGTTAGATAACCTGCTTAAGTGTTTTAGACAAGCCAAGCCTCAGAATGCCTGGCTGGCCACATCTCTTTAGAGAGGGAGGGGAGAATAGGCTGCTCAAGGCAGTAGATTGACCAGGGGAGGGCCCTTGTCCCAAAGCAGCCAGTCCTTATAGGGCTATTGTAAGGCCTGACTTTAAAAGCTGAAACAATTATATTATTGCTGGGGAATTTGAATTAAGAAACATGGAAAATGAAGAGTCAGTTTTAGTAGTAGGATCCCAAGCAAAAGCCTCTGGTGGTAGTAGGCTGGAGTTATAAGGGGCACACAGGCAATCAGACACAGCAGGAGAGAAGCCACAACTGACAACCAGCAAACCCCCACCCACCCCACCCCCTCCTTCATATTCCCGTTTCAATTTGTGTGTATCTTGACAGTCAGCACTCTGTCCCACCCAATCACATGAGGGGTTTCCAATCGGTATGTTCCTTGAAACTAAGGTTTTTAAGGAACATTCCCAGAGGGTCCTGAGGATTGAAACCCAGGCCTTCTCTCTCTGAGTCCAGTGCTCTTTCCACAATTTCAGGGCTAGGAATGTTGCCTTTGTGCAGACTTTAGCAGAAGACCATGCAAAAATGGTGCCTGTTAAATGTATTTAATGACAATGAACAGAACTGTAATTGTGAGTGTGAGTGGGAGGAAACAGGCAGTGAGGCATACCAAGTCCCCTCACAATTTAAGCTAGACCAGTGAGGGGGGGGTCCCAAGAAACCAGAAACAGGTCTTTAATGGAGTGCTCATTTGTACAGTGTGTCTGCCTTCTCTGCTTTCTCTGGACCTAAATCCCCATGAGTTCCGCCGGGCCCTCCCATCACCTCCACCTTTTGCCTGGCTTGCCAGGCAGGTGGGTAGGGGAGGTAGACAGGTGGCCACCTGGGCATGTGGACTTCTGCACTTAAGTCTCAAGACTGCAGAGAGCAAAGAATGCCAGGATCATGGTTTTTATCCACGTGTGGCCTTTTGACACACAAGCTAATGAATATATTTCAGGTACAAATTGTTCTTTCCCACAAGCTGTTTCTGCAGGTCTCCAACGAGACAATTACTGGTTCCACTTAACTGAGTGACTCAAGGACGGATCTGAAGGCTGGCTCATGTGGAAGCCTGGCTGTTTTCTGCCCTCTTCCCCAGCTTTAGAATTTGTGTTGAAAAGTTAAAATACAAAACGCTGAAGCTCCCTCGGTCGCACCCCACACACCTGCCTGTGGGGGCAGCAGGAACACAGCTCCTGGTGGGGGCCCAGCACTGCTTTTCAAGCCCTGAATGGGCAGGCTCAGGACTCTGGGCAGCGGCAATGCAGGCCCAGAGGCGTTTGCTCACCTCTTTGTTTCTCTGAAAAGATGCCTCTGCTTAATGATTACCTCCCTGGGGGTCATCTTTTGAAACTGACTGAAAAGAGCTTATCTTACAATCAACATTTTCCAGAAATCACTCTTAAGCCACAGGCTTTGAAAAGAAACAGATTTTGACAAATTGCATTCAATGTACATTATTGTCAAAAGTTTGCAGAGCTGAAGGCCAGCACTTTGAATATTTTCAGATTTGATTTTCTAAAGGAATGCTTTTTGAAGCTGCAGATACCTGGAGTCACTGTTAAAAAGCCAAAGAGAGATGGTCTGTTGGAGCTGGATTTTCACGTGCAGAGGGGAGACAATCTGAAGTTAGAGGTCACTTTTTATTTTTAATCTAAGCTTGAAACATCGTTGAACTATGGAGGATGTGATAATTAAGACCTAATCATAAATCAAAACCCTCCAGTCTGCTTGACATTCCATTAAGATCGACCCACAAAATCTTTAAGAAAAAGCATCCTGATAGACCAACAAGTGTGACATTAGTGCTTAAGAGAGTATTGCCTTTTTTTTTCAAAAAGCTTTCTGATGTGAAAAGGAAATAACTCCAGGGAGGCATAAAGCACAATCACATTTTTGATTGTTTTGATTACCGTGATGGTTAGTTTTCTTTTGTTAACTTGGCCAGGCCATAGTATCTGGTGATTTAATCAAACATGAGTCTAGGATTGCTATAAAGGTATTTTGCAGGCATAGTTAACACTTACCATTAGTAAACCTTAAGTAAAGGAGATTACCCTTAACAATATGGTTAGGCCAAATCTAATCAGTTGAAGGCCTTAAGAGCAAAAGCAGTTTTTTTAGAGAACAAATTCTGTCTCAAGATTGCAACGTCAACTTCTGGGTGAATTTCCAGCCTGCTGGCCTGTTCTGCAGACTTTGGACTGCTCAGCCCTCCCAAATGCATGAGTCAATTCCTTAAAATAAATCTGTGTATGTATGTATGTATGTATGTATGTATGTATGTATGTATGTATGTATCTACCTATCTGTCTATGTATTTCTGATTCTATGGAAAACTCTGACCAATTCAATCACATTTATGTATCTGAGTAATAACATGGAAATTCAGAACCATTCAATTTGAATGAACCTGCTCTGTGCCCCTCTGAGTTTGTATTAAGGCAATTGACAACATTCTTAATTTCAAGTCAAATGTCACAAAGTGCTATAGAGGAGGGAAGTGAGAAGGATGTTTGGGTCGTCAGGCTGCCTGGGGTTGCACACAGGAGAACTCAGGGGTGAGAGGACTAGCAGAGAGTAGTCACCAAATGCGACCCACAGGGTTCAGACCCACTTCCCACTCACCACCTGAAACAAAGGCCTTCCAGGAGTAAGTTTTGAGGACAGAATGTGGAGAAGTCTATGTTACTAATGGCCTGTTGAGAAAGGACAGCCTTTTTAGCCTAGATGGAAAAGCCAAACAAGAATATATCCCACAACAGAAGAACACTTTTTACCAAATATAAAGACATAGGCAATGAGAATACAGGTAATATATAGGACTAAATCCAAGCCCAATGTATAATGTTAAAAAAAAAAAGACTAAATGACAGAATTATTTCCATGTGCAAACAATGGTATCGCTCTTTCCATTCTTTCCAAGAGAGATCTAGTCTATGTCCATGAATGAGTTACTTTCCTAAAATGTGGAGTTGTTTCCTAAGAAGATCTGAACTCTGCTTATATTTCTCACAACCATTAAAAAACAATTAACATTAACTCCTTCTAGTCGTCTAGTTTCAAAAACCTCAAGGACCCTTACTGGTAGCAAGATGCAGTTCCAAGCTATTCACCCAAATTTCTTAATCCCAGAACAAAGATTCAAGAATAGAAAAATGGGGGAAGCAGAAGTCAAGTTGTAAGCCTGGTATCTATTTCCTTCCCTTTGCAAGCTGAAGAACCCAGGGAGTTAGTTGTTCATCAAATCTGTTTCCTTTTTCCCCTGGTCCCTAGCTAGACTACATTTCCTAGCCTCCCTACAGTTGGGTGTGGTTATATGTCAAAATTTTGGCGAGTGGAATGTGGAAGAAAGTCCTCTGTACCAATTCCCAGCCTGCCCTCCCTAACAGATCTCCCACATATGATCCTCCACGCTCTTTCCTTGGAAATCTCTATTTGAAGACGGAAGCCAGAAGATGGAATGAGTCTGGATCCCTGAACCACCACCTGGAGAGCTGCCTGCTGATCAGAAACACCTGTGCTGCACTTCATCTGCGTAAGAAAATTCCATTGTATCAAGTCATTGTGATTAGTGGTTTATCTGCTAAGGCAGTGAGTTCTTACTCAACAGTGAGTGAACAGCATTGACTTCACTTTTAATGTACTGCAGGGAAAGTGCACTTCAATTTTGTTTTAATCTGTTGATTGGGAATGTAATTTAGAGCAATGTGGCTAATATATTGAAATACCAAATCAACCCCAAATGTGGATGCCACATAGAATTTATTATAATGAGATTGAATACATGATAGAAATTAAATATACAATTTCAATTCTAGATTATAGTCTCCTCTACCTACTAAGCACTGTGTTGTTGTGTTATGAGCCTTCATGGTCTAGAAATTTTTTTATCAGCTGTGGAGAGTGGGGTCACTGGTAACCAGGGAGGACAGTAATGCAGGGTGGTTGGGGGCCATGGGAGGCCGGTTGTTTCCTCTCTAGGTGTTTTGCCTACTTAGGTTTTCACACACAGCCACCAGACATACAGTGAACAAGAGAGAAATTAGCATGGTTTTCTATTCAGATCCCATGGAATAAAACCAACTAAAGAACACTCACTAGAAGAGCCGTCCGTGTTGGTTGTTTTCGACTCTTTTTCTTTTGAAAATAGCTCATTTGCAAATTGTTTAAAAGTTGAAGCCCATTTTCCTAAAAAATGTTATACAGGTTATGAGTTTTCAAAGATGATATACAAAATTCTGTTTAACTTATTTTGTTGTCTGTCTGTCTGTCTATCTATCTATCTATCTATGTCTCATATGCGCCTCAGCCCAAACGGCTGTAGGGCACATATTTTGATCCCCTCTTGGGCACATTAAATGTGGACCTTGAACACCTCCTTTCCCAGAGATAAAAAGCCCCATAGCTTGTGCTCAGTTTATCACCATCTGTGGGATTCTGCTTACCACCATTTCAGGCTCAATGTGGGCACTAATGACCTCGGTGAGGGTTGTGTGTAGGCTGTTTGCCCTACGTTGGCTGTCAGGGCACCTGCTAGCCATGGGGGAACATTGGAGCTGCTCTTGCTCTCTTTATTCTCTATGTGAGTAAAATGTTCCATCCAGTGCTTGACTGTGTTGTGTTTTCCTTGGTGACTCTGATACCGAGATGCTGTGGGTAGAAGTGTTTGGAGTTCTATACCTGGTGACTTGCATTGTAATGATCTTTGCTATACTCCATCTAGTTAGAGTCCTCCCCAGGGATAGATTCTGCTCATCCATCCATCAATCCATCAGTCAATATTTTGTAATGCTAGACATCTTGAGGGCAGACAAAGGTGAATAAGATGTAGTTTCTGTGTTGAAATATCTGGCATTCAGGCAGAGTTGATGTAACAAGCACTGTTAATTGTAGTCTCATATCCATTCTCCTTTCTTACTTCCCAAGAGACCTCTGATTTTGTTGGGTGGGGACAATATACTAGCCCCAGTTGACAGATCAAGATTAGTTTTAAGCCAGTGATCCTAAGTTCTGATGTGAACTTATTAGAATTAGACTCCCATGTTAGGACTTGGGACAAGTTTTGCTTTCCTGATGAAAGGGAAATGTGTGCCTGACATTGCTCCCTTTCTCTCTTCTTCCTGCTGTGAACATGGACTTGATTTCCACAGCAGTGGAAGCCATTTTGCAATCTTGAGTGAAAAACCAAATTGTTTTGAGTCAGCAAATCCCAGTTTTTTTTAAGCTGCTGTCAATTGGATTTTCAGGTACTTGCAGCTGAAAACATTCCTACTAATAAAGGAGAGGAGATGAGAATAACCAACAGCTGGGAGGCAAGCCACATTTAAGGGCTGTAGCAGAGCCTAGGTAGTGCCAGGTGCTTCAGAGGAGGACGAGAAGGAAGGCTTCACGAAAGAGGTAACATTTTGGATTTGGACAGGACCCTGAGAACCAGGTATGGTTTAGACTGGAGGATACGGGGAGGGAGGAATTATGGGCTGAGAGAACTGCATAAGCAAGGGCATGTTTGTGGCAAAGCTTAGATCTTTTGGGGGATTTGTGAGGAGCTGAGCATAGCTTGTATTTAACATGTGGGGAGTGGAAATGGTAGGTAAGTCTGGAAAGGATGATCAGTGCCATTTGTAGAGGACCCTGAAGGCCAGGTGGTGTTTGGCCGTAGATGGGTGAGCTTCAGGTGAGGCAGCAACATAGTCAGAGGCGCAGCTCAGAGAGTTTGTCTTGGTTGCTGTATTTATGACGGATTGTCGGAGAGGGAGATCAGATATGGAAACCCACCAGTTTAGGTTCCTCCAGCAGTCCAAGTGAGAGAAAATAAAGACCTGAACTAGATACGGTTATGAAAAAAAACAAACTGAGAATCATTTCTCAGCCTTTTGGCTAAGACTAAGTGAAGAGCAGATTGAGAGGCACAGCAAGGTGAAGCAGGCACTTGGCACTTGATGGAGGTGGGGCCTGAAAACACCTACCCTCCCTTGGAAAGGCCTTGTCCTGGCATTTGGAGTCTGGTGTATGGTTAGGCCATTCAAGAAGGCTGTTCTCTCATTCTCCCTACTCAGCCAGGCCCTGCTTCACTCACAACTATCCAATCTTCTTAATTATAGGGCTTAATTAGTCCCTGGTAACTGGTGAGGCCACCTGATGTCAGTTCCCGCTATAAATGGTAGCCTCCTTCTCCCCTGAGGAGCAAACCACTGCTACTATGCCCTGCTTGTCATCTGCAGCACATGGTGGGAGTCACCCCTGGACCTTGCTTCAAGCATGGAAGATCCCCCTATCCAATAAACCACTGATGTCTGTGTCGCTGTCTCCAGGATCTTTCTTCCATCTGGAGGCTGGGGGACTACAAGGCTGGCAGGCCTGCGGGGTGCAGCCCAACATCTGAAGGTGAGGTTGCTTCATGGCTTTCCCTCTGCCTGGAGCATATATCTGCCTTCTGCCTGACTATCAGTCATCACCTCTCTAGACCCTTACACACCAGGCTCAAATCCCACCTTAAAAGAGCCCACATGCCTATGAATAGGAGAATAATGAATGAACAAACTGCTGTGCAGCCATACAATGGAATACTACTCAGTAATGAAAAGGAACAAACCAGTGACATATGCAGCAGCATGGATGAATCTCAAATTATGCTGAGTAAAATAAGTCTGAGCAAAAAGAGTACATCCTGTATGAGTCCATTTATAAGAGGTTTAGGAACAGGAAGAACTAATCTATGAGAAAAAAACCTTAAATAGTGGTTGCCTCGGGAGGTTGGGGATGGGCTAGGAAGGGGTATGAGGGAGTTTTCTGGGGTGATGGACAGGGGTTTGTGTCACACAGCCATATGTTTTTGTTAAAACTTGTAGAACTTGAAATCTGCATTTCACTTTATAAATTTTACCCCAAGAAAAGTAAATATATTGAACTATAGCTAATGATATACAAGCTGAAGAATCTAGGGGTGAAGCATACTGATATCTACAGTTCACTTGGAGATGTGTCAAAATGTAAGATGGATGTTTGGCTAAAACTGTGATAAAGCGGAGATGGCTAAGTGTTAATGATAGAATCTAGGTGATGGATAAATGGGTGTTTAACATAATTCTTTCAATTTTTCTGTGTGCTTGAAATAGTTCATGATAAAATGCTGGCAGGGAAACGCCAGGTTTAAATTTTGCTAATTCACCTATGAAAGAGACTGGTAGTGAAAAACTGACCTGTGGGCAAACTTTGGCCTTTTAAAGGGGTCTGTGACCAGGGGGTAGCGAATGGGCAGTTTCATTCAGGGTCCCATTCCCAAATGATTTTGGCTGATAATCTCTTGCCTCTCCACTATTTCCTGAGTTTCAGCATCATCATGTCTCCTTGTAAGTCTCCTTGTAGATTAACCCTCTGTTCCTTCAAGTGTTTGTCTTGTGTGTGTCCTATGGCCCTGAGGCAAGGAGGTAGAGAACACCTAAAATTTGTCTTCTAATAAGTACATTTCCCATTTGCTTTTTATAAAACATTTTTTTTATTGAGTTACAGCCATTTTGCAGTCACATTTACTTTTATTATTGACTGCAAAGTTATTTAAAATACCTCACAACCATGTGATTTGTTCCTTTTTGGTCCCAAGAATAAAGAGGTTTAACAAAAATGTCAATGTACAACAGTGCCCCCTTATCCAAGGTTTCTGTTTCTGCAGTTTTATTTAGATCAACCAGTCTGAAGATATTAAATGGAAAATTCCAGAAGTAAGCAATTCAAATTTTAAACCTCACACTGTTCTGAGTAGGGTGATGAACTCTCACACTGCTCGCTCTGTCCCTCCCAGGCAGTGACTCATCCCTTTGTCCTGCCCATTAGTCACTTTGTAACTGACTCAGTTACCAGATCAACTGTTCAGGTATTGCAGGGCTTGAGTTCTAGTGACCCTTATTTTACTTAATAACAGCCCCAATTGCAAGAGTACTGGTGCTGCCATTAAGATATGACAAGAAGCCATAAAGTGCCCCCTTTAAGTGAGACGGTGGAAGAGCTCGACTTGATAATGAAAAAAAAAAAAAAAAAACCTGTATGCTGAGGTTGCTAACATTCTGTTTTCTATCCATGAAATTGTGAGGAAGGAGAAAGAAAATCATGCTAGTTTTGCTGTCGCACCTCAAACCATAAAATTTATGGACAGAGCGTGTGTTACGTGCTTAGTTAAGATGGAAAAGGGACTAAATATGCACAATAAATTTTGAGAGAGACCGCATCCATGTAACTTTTCTTTTTTACAATATATTGTTACAGTTGTTCTATTTTATTATTGTTGTTGTTACTCTCTTACTGGGCCTAATTTATAACTTTTATCATAGATATGTAGGTATAGAAAAAAGCAGTATACACAGGGCTTGGTACCATCTGCGGTTTCAGGCATCCACTGGGGATCTTGGAACGTATCCAGCATGGATAAGGGGGGAACCACTGTACTGACAGGAAAACTGCCTGGTCCACATGAGGTCTCCTGGAGAACAGAAAAGGTGGGGAGCAGATAATTAGAAGGGCACTAATGCAATTTTACCTTTGTCACAGGAGTACAATTTCACATAGATTGTAGGGCTCCTTTCCTTTGTTTGGCCAGAGGTCCCATCCCCTTCGTGAGCAGTGTCTTTTCATTAGAGCCTCAAATTCTAGTTCTGGTACTCATTTAATTATGTTATTTCTTTTTTTCTCCCAGTTGGAACATCCTTGATCACAAGGTTTAATCTTTTAAAGATCATTATTTTTCTGAACCCTTTCAGCAGCTGGCCAGCCAGTCTTTCCCTTACAAAGTCATGTTCCTTAATTAGGTCATTTGCTTTATAGTTTTTAGTTTAACTATTAAAAAAGCATCTTGTTACAGGACATCTATTATTGAGTTTGCTTACCATGTATCTCTTTGGGTTACTGACATTAAATACTTTTATATGTATTTTTATGACATATTGAAGAATAAAAGTTCAATTCTCAATCAGAAGTATGTAACTCTAATCTGTATACTTCCACCTTCTCCAATCTACATGTTGGCTTATAATTTACTTGTTTTTCTGTTTCGCTTCGCTTACAAGTCCTAGAGATAGGAAATAAAACTTCATTTTTTCCTTCCTTAGAGTGCAAAAGCACTCAGTGATTTGCAAGTTGGGTAGGCTTCAGAATCATCTGGAGTGCTTGTTTTGTGGGGTGCTTGTTTAAAATGCCGATTCTAGAACCCATCCCTCATACAGGTATACTGAGGACATTTTGAGAAAGTGTCTGTTACAGCTGAGTATGTTCCATGATTTCCATCTCACAGAAACACAGAATGTGCTAACCTGAATATTTAGAACATATGTGCATGTTTTATTATTTACATTTTTGCCTCAAACTATCATGACTTTATAGTGCTGTTTCGTAAATCAATCTGGAAAAAGTGAGACCTGAGCCTCAGTCTTGAAAGATGAACACATCAGGCAAAAGAGAAAGCTGGATGGTTTCCTAACAATTGGCCTTTGGAATTTTGTGTCACTCTTGGGTAGTTATGTTTTCCTTTCTATATTTTTAAGTTGATTATGCAGATAAATTGCTGTAAGAGTCTTTGAAATTTCATGTGGTGTTCAGAGTAACAGGAAGGCAGCACTTATGAATTAGTGCAACTTCGTATTAAGAAAGGATTATTTTTATTAAATAAATACATGTAAATGGTTAAATAAAATCCAATGGTTCCAAAAGTCTGAGTGAAAAGAACAGTCCCCTGCTGTCTCTCCTAAATCTCAATTGTCTTTTTCAGAGGAAAGTGTTTTCCATTCTCTTAGCTTTTCCTGCTGGTAGTTACTTTCATGTTTTTAAAAAAATTTCCCAATTATATTATTTTGTAGTTTTTCAGGTGAATACATGTATTGATACATGTTTTTCTTTAGATTCTTAAAGCTTATAAAAAACCTAGCTGTCTCCTGCCCCGCCCTTCCCAACTCTCCAGAGAAATGTTTAAACTTTTAGCAGTTTCTTTTCTCAAATAATTGTCATTTCTTGCTTTGCTACTTTACACGTTATCTAATGATTTTCTCATGTGATAGATGAAGATTTAGCTCTTATATCACCATCTCTACTTTTCCTCCCATACGGTCACCAAAGTTAACAGATTGAGGGGTGCCTTCGTCCATTGGGGTTGCTAGAACACCATAAACTGGGTGGCCCATGGACACACATTTCTCACAGTTCTGGATGGGAAGTCCAAGACCAGGCAGATCAGCAGCAGATTCAGTGTCTGGTGAGGGCCTGCTTCCTCCTTTGACAGCTGTCTTCTCACCATAACCTTGTATGGAGGAAGGGCGAGGAATCTCTGGGGCCTCTTTTATAAGGACACTAATCCCATTTATGAGGGCTCAGTTCTCTTGCCTTAATCACCTACCAATGGCCCCCACCGCCTATTACCATCATCATGGAAATTAGGTTATCAACATGAATTTGGGGGAGATGTAAATATGCAGACTGTACCAAGAGGCTGAGTAGTCACATCTTTATGACTTTATGTACATATTTCTCATTGTTGAGAAAAACAGCATATTACACTTCTACTTTTCCCCTTTTTCCTGAAATTAATGATTGCCTAACCCACCCACCTTTTAAAAAAATTTGCTTTATCTTCAATGAACTTACCTCTTTCCAAATGCCCCAGTGTCAAAAACCAATTCGTATTTTGATTATTTTCTGTCAGCTATTTAGCTAAAATATTGTTTGTGTTGGATCCCATTTCCTGGATGCTGTGCCATCCACCTTCTTTCTTGGTTTATTATTCCTTCATTTTGCTGAAGCATTTCCTCCAGTAGTTTTCCAAGAAATGGTACATAGAAGTAACACTTTGCCTAAAAATGTCTTTATTTTATCATCATGCCTGACTGATTATTTGGCTGAGTATAGATTTATCAGTTGAAAATAATTTCTCAGAATTTAGAAGGCATGGTTCTATTATTTCAGTTTCTTTTTCTTTTATTCTCTCTCCTTTCCTTCTTCCTTCAAGTCATGTCAAATTCAGTGGGTCTATAGCCAAAATCAAACTCCACCAGAAAATCCTGTCTGAATTACCATCATTCCTCATCTGAACTTCCATTTGGTCTTCCTGCTTCGTAACTTTTAAAACTGTAAAACACTTCAAACTATATATGGCTTTTTACTGCATCAAAAAGTATGACAATCTTACATACATAATCATAAACAGAAGGAATTGCTCTAAGTGTTTAGCATTCGCTGTTCCTATGCTTGCCAGCAGCCTTAGTGCAAACCCCTGGGGCTCTATCCAGCTGCTGGAGTGTGTTCAGTCCCTGTGCAGGGCAGGGAATTGACAACCCTGGGAAAAACCCCTAAGCAATGATGAGTTGGGGGCAAATACTCCAGCTTTCTTCCCCTCTGTTTCCCAGATATCTGAGCAGTACTGAGTTTGTTAGCCAGTGGGAACCTGCTCACTGACTTTGAACTGGCTTTATCTTCCTGGTTTTACTTTTTCACATACAACTGGTGCTTTCTGGTATCACCTGCCAAATCAACTGCTTTCACTCAAATTCTAGTCTCAGGATCTGCTTTGGGGGAAACCTAATGTAAGACAGTAATGTACTCATTTTCTTGTCACGGGATTTGCAGGTTGTTTTGTTTTCCACTATTACAAACAAGGTTGCAACATTGTTCTACAAATCTCTCTCTCTCTATATATATATATACACACATACATATATACATATATATATATATACACACACACATATATATACACACACACACACACATATGTGTGTGTGTGTGTGTGTGTATATATGTATAAAAGAGGTTTTCTCTTGGTATCGATCCATGAGTGAAACTGCTGGGTTAAAGGGTATGTGAATCTTCATCCTTAATACTGCCAACATTTTAATAGTCTGACAACATCAAGTACTGGCAAAAATGCCACATCTAATGTGTGTGGATAGTACCTCACTGTAGTTTTAGTTTGCATTTCCTTAATTACTGTTGGAAGGTACTTCCTTGCATATATTTTTGGCCATTTGAATTTCCTCTTCTCTAAATGGCTTGCTTCTTTTACTTACCGGTATCTGAGATCTATAAATTCTGGATGCTAATAGTTTTCTGGTTATGTTCCTTGCAGAGAGCACCAGTTTTCTTGTGGTTTGTAAGTTTATTCAGTATTAATTCGTATTCTTTGTGATTTTTTTTTCCCCCTCCTCTATAGATTTTAGGCCATTCCTTTTTATTCTCAATGTTCTGTATCCTAATTTTACTGCCAAACATAAAGAGTTCAGTTTATTATCTTAAGTAATTTTTCATGAAAATAAGCATGCCTCAAAAAATCTAATCACAACCGACATACCTAAAGCAGAAAATAACACTTCCAACTCGGATAAGTCAGCAGTTTGCAGCATGCTTTTCCCCACACATTAACATTTATTAAAATTTTTTAGTATACCCAATTTACTTCTTTCACTTAACAATCTTTGCCATTTTTTCTGTCAGTACTTCATTCTTTTTAACTGCTACAGATACTGTATTTTATAGACATACTGGTTACTTATCTCTTAATCAACATTTGGGCTGTTCCCAAGTTTAAAAAAAAAATATTGCAACAAATACTCTTGGGTCATCTCTTTGATCAGGATTAATTTCTAGAAGTGGGAATTCTGGGTCCAAACCTAGAATATTCTGAATTTTAATTGATATTACTACCTTATACTCTAAAAAGGTTGTACCAATTTATAAGGCAGAAAATGCTATTTTTTGATATTTAATTATGCAAATAATCCAATAATCAAAATCCCTTTTAATTCTGTGAAGTTTAGTTTCAAACTCACTAATTTTGGTTTCTAGCAATATTCACTCTCAATTCATTACCTCTTTGAATTTTCAATTTTAGCCATTATGCTTGATATTAGATGACTCTGGTTTTTTGTTTGTTTGTTTGTTTTTTGTAAAGAGCACCCAATTCCTGTTCTATCATTTTAACACCTGGAATCTCACTGAAGATCAGAAACAGTTTTTAAAGCTCTTAGATCGTCTCTTTTAACCATCAAAAAGCTAGTCTTGTACCTGCCCCTTTACTATTCCTATGGAATATCCTGGAGTTCTCTACTTACTGATTCTCTATCTAAATGAACAGAACCTTTTTCAGAAGTTGATATACATGGAGTAATTCACAGTCCCTCTTCTGATCTAATTTTAATAGCCGAGTTCTGTTTATAATCCATTTCTGACCTTTGGACTCATGTCTAGCCCCTATCTCTACAGGCCCTGGTTTCATCTCATGCTACCAGGCGACTCTCCCACTTTGGTCTGTCTTGATAGATACTCTACCCTAGGCAGGTGCCAGTGACCCATTCCTGGCCCTTGAGGAGCATGCAGACAGTTCAAGCAAGAAATGTTTCACAAATGGTATCTGACACAGTCTAGTTAAGACTAATGGGGAATAAAAGCATACTGCTTAGAAATAATTATCCACAGATCTAAAGTCAACAAGTGTTTACAAGAAAAAAAATGTATTTTGGGGGGAAGGGGGAACTTGAAATAGATCAAAAAACACTTTTAATTGTTCTTTTCATATACTTCAAATTTGTACTTAATGCCTTTCTCCTCCTGGACATCAGAAGGAACACCTGGATATCTGTAAAAGAAAAAGATGTATACTTAGATATTGTGCAAATACACTACACATGCAAATAGTATAAAAAATCTCAAACTATACAGAAAGTTAGAAAATGAAAAAGTGTAAGCCTTCCTCCTCTCCTTTTGACTCCTAATTTTTCTCCCCTAAACTAACCACTGTTAGCAGTTTCTTTTATCTTTTCACTCTATCACCCAGCTAATATGAAATTTCTTAAGAACTTTTTCCAAGTCTTACACTTGGTATCAAATTTCTTGTGTGGGTCAAGGAAAAATAAAATACAACTTTTAGCTGTTAGAGTGGAACTGAAGTTATGTGTGGTGCATGGTAATTCTTGATTTGTTTAATCAATGACATCACACTAATCTAATTCCCCTGTGTGTGGCTTACTGCAGATCCTTTACTAGCATCACTGCTTATCTGATCTTTTCTACTCCCTAATGTTCACGTAGGTCTGTATTCCCTCCAGCTTCTAAGTCAAAACCCAGGCCCTCTTGTGGTACATACCTAGAAGTAGGGTCGCTGGATCATAGAGCAGCTCTATTTTTGGTATTTTGAGGAATCATCCTCCTTTTTTCCCTAGTGACTGCATCATTTTACACTCCTACTATGAGTGTACAAGAGTGCCAATTTCTCCACATCCTCACCAAAACCCATCTCTAGGTTTTTTGATAACTGAAGTCAGGCTCTTGAAGAGATACCTGCACTTCCATATTCACAAGAGCCAAGATACAGAAACAATCTAAATGTCTAGTGACAGATGAATGGATACAGAAAATGTGGTATATACATACCATGGAATATCATTCAGCTTTAAAAAAGAAGTAAATCCTGCCATGTGCAACAACACTGATGAACTTGGGGGACCTTAGCTAAGTGGAGTAAGTCAGTCACAAAAGAACACATACTGCATGGTTCTGCTTATACCAGATGTCTACCATGGTCAAACTTGTAGAAACAGAGAGTAGAAGGGTAGTTGACAGAGGGTGGGGGAAGGGGGAAATAGAGTAGCTGTTCAAAGGGTATACAAAGTTTCAGTTATACAAGGTAAGTTCTGGAGGTCTTCTGTGTAACACCTTGCCGACAGTTAACAAAACTGTATTGTATACTTAAACATTTGTTGAGACTAGATCTCATGTTGTGTTTTTAACTATAATAAAAGTTATTTTTCACTGAACCCCTCCACCATCAAAAAACCAAAACCCAGGTCTTCCCGCTGAAGGCTGTTTGACCACTCCCATCTACAACCCTGATCTTGGTGCACTTCTACAGTATTGTGCTGGCTGGACCCAATATGCTCAAGGTTGGGGTGGACTCAGGAACACTTGCTTTAATCAGGCTTGTGTTTGACTCTGGCTCTGCTGTGCAACACTTCACTATCAATAAAATCTTCATCCTTATAAAGAATTTAGCATTGTGCGTGATAATACATTAAGTGCCCTACAAATGTTACCCATTAGTATTTGTTTCACCCCACTTTCTGACATCACTGTAGGCAGAAATACAGGAAAAATTTTAAATCTCTTATATCTAACACAATGCTGAATAATAACCTTTTGTTGAGTAATTAGAGATTATGCCATTTTGATAAAAAATAACTGGAGACATGAAACAACAGCATAATAATGTGTATGGAAAAGGAAAATGTGAATAATTTATATTTCAGAGGAAGAAACTATGTTCCTATTTATTAACCATTTCCTAAGCTGTTTCTGTTCCACTGTTTTAGTAGCTGTATAGTTTTTTCTTTTTTTTAAAGAAATGATTTTACTAGGCCACCTTTAAATCACAATTTTAGTTTCTTTAGATGAATCACCAAAAGCAACATTTACATTTTTTTTGTGTGTAAAATTCTCAAGCGTCTCAAGACTGTCAGTTAATAAGATAAAAGCAAGTATCAGTCAAGGTTATTTCTAAAACCATGAATAATAATGACTTAGAAATAACTATGTTATTGGCTGGATACAGTCAGTAGCCATGGTATTAATGTTCATCTTCTCTGTGAAACTACAATCTCATTCTGTTTAAGATTAATTTTACTTTCCACAGCCACACATTCAGTCTGTTTTAATAATGACTATCACTATCTCCTAATCATAATTCCAAACTTCTCTGAATAACAAACTGTCTAAAAGCCTCCTTTGAGCTCTAAGTCTAACAGGATTTGGAAATACCACCTATTTGCTATGAACCACCCAGACTCCCCTCTAGAATCTTAGCATTAAGGAAGCAAATTAATACGAATAAACGTAAGAGAAAGGATCATGAGAGTAACGCAGAGATGATCTGATGGAAGGTCTAAAAGAGAGGTAAACAGAGTTCATGAAACAGGTATCTATATTGACCAAATCAAACTGAAACAAAATGATGACTCTACAGGAAGCACAAGCTCAGGAGGTGGGGAGGGGTGTACAAATGATGTGGACAAATATGCCAGGATCCTGTTGGACAGTCAGGAAATAATGGGAACAGAAGGGGAAATGTCAGCCCACCTAAAACCTACTTCAAGCTGTCCACTGGTCATGGGCATCTGTCCCCGCTCTGGAGCCAACTACTTACTGCTTCAGAGGCCTCTTCTGGTCTTGAATCCTCTTTGGCTAAATGGTCATGTGGAAGATTTGTTAACTAGAGGAAGCCTATTTGGGGCTCATTAATTGGGAAAACTACTGGTACAAAATATTTTGCCCTGCTGGTTTGGTTGCAGCCTAGTGTGAAATAGTTTGAGATAGAAAGATTTCTTTCAGGCAAGATAAATGAGGGCAGAGCCTTAGAGGACAGGCTGGCATGGTGCTGTCAAAAAAACAAAAAACAAAAAACTGCTTAGACAGTGACCCACTGGGAAAAAAGGGAGATACAAAGTAAAACCATCTTTGTTAATATTCTGCGTTTAGACTTCTACCGCTTGTGACTTCAGCTACATTTTAATTTATTCTCTTCTTGCTTCACAGTAGTCCTCTTTCATCTTTATTTCATTATACTAGTGCTTTTATTACCAGGAAGTGTGGTGTTAATAAAAGATACTGTGTTTGGACTGAAAACTATGTATAACTACAAGAGGCCTATGGGTGGGCTAATGGCGGTCTAGACTACAAGGGTAGCTGTGGGGAAAGAACAAAGGGGAGTAAAGAGTGATCAGAATTCATTTCTGGACAGGAGAGAGCAAGTCTAAGTTGCCCACTGTCCACTGAGTTGGAAAGAAAGCTCCAGAACTGAGCAGTGTTACACACGGCCAGGGACAAAGTATATTCTCTATGCTTCAGGTTTCCTTTTCTTCTATTTCATGACAGATGGATTTACTACAGATCTCCCTTTATCCCTTAAGGGATTCCCTCCCGCCTATGTTAAAAAGGCTGTTATTATGTTAGTACAGGCTTGAAAATAAGATGACCATCAAATGCTGCAGTGGAAGAAAGGATTTTTTGTTTTCTTCCATAGCCTTGTCCATTTTGGAGCAATTTCCTATCTCAATATACTCAAATTAAAAATTTTTAAGACACTTAAGAATTAATACTAATCCTTCACAAATTCTTCCAAAACGGAGAAGAGGAGAGGGCACTTCCCAACTCAATTCTGTCATTATCCTGACACCAAAACTAGATGAAGACATTACACAAAGAAACTACAGACCAATATCCTTATGAATATAAATGGAAAAATCTTCAACAAAATATTAACAGACCGAATTCAGCAACCTATAAAAACCTATTATATGCTACTACCAAGTGGGATTTATCCCAAAAATGCAAGGTTGGTTTAATAGAAAAATTAATCAATGTAATTACCATATTAACAGTGTATTAAGTATTAATTAGTATATTTTGTCTTTTTAAAGACAAAAACTGCATAATCATCTCAATAGACTCAAAATATTTGACAAAATCCAATACCCTTTCATGATAAAAACACTCAATGAATTAGAAATAGAAGAGATCTTCCTCAACGTGATAAAGGACATGTATGAGAAACCCACAGCTAACATCAGATTTAAAGGATGCTTTCCCTCTAAGATCAGGAACAAGACAAGGATGCCTGCTCTTGCCATTTCTATTCAACGTTGTACTGGAGGTTCTAGCCAGGGCATCTAGGCAAGAAAAAGAAATTAAAAACATCCAGATTAGAAAGGAAGAAGCAAAACTATCTCTATTTGCAAATGATATATTCTGTATAGAAAACCGGAAGGAATCCATTAACAATTAGAATACATGAGTTCACTGAGGGTGGAGGATAAAAGATCAATGAACAAAAATCAACTATATTTCTATACATTAGCAATAAACAGTCTGAAAATAAAATTAAGAAAACAATTCCATTTATAATAGCATCAAAAAGAACAAAATACTCAAGAATAAGTTTAGCAAAGAAATTAAGGAAGACCTAAATAAGGTGAAAGACATCAAATGTTCATGGTTTGGCAGACTTAATATTACTGTGATGGCAATACTCTCCAAAGTGATCCACAGATACAGTACAATCTCTATCAAAACCCGAGCTCACTTTTTGGCAGAAATTGACAAGCTGATCATAAAATTCACATGGAAATGCAAGGAACACGAAAGGGTCACAACAACAAAGCTGGAGGACCTGTACTTCCCGATCGCAAAGGTAACTACACAGCTGCAGTAATCAAGACAGTGTGGTAATGGCATAAAGATACACATGTAGATCGAATAGAACAGAGTCCAGAAATAAACCCTCACATTTATGGTCAACTGATTTTTGACAACCGTGCCAAAACAATTCAATGGGGGAAAATAATAGTCTTTTCAATAAACAGTGCGAGGACAACTGGATAGCTGCTTACGAAAGAACGAACCTGGACCTCTTCCTTACACAATATGTAAATTAACTCAAATGATCACAGACTTAAATTAAGAGTTAAAACTATATGACTCTTGAAAGAAAACACAGGAATAAATCTCTAAGTTTGGATTAGGTAATGGTTTCTTAAGTATGATACCAATAGGACAAGTGACAAAAGAAAAAAATTAGAAAAATTGGACATCAAAATTAAAAACCTTTGTGATGCAAATGATTATGAAAAACAAAAGATTAATTAGAAAAGTGAAAAGAATTCAGATAATGGGAGACAATATTTTCAACTCATATATCTGATAAAGGACCCACACTCAAGATATTCAAAACTATTCTTAAAACTCAATAAGAGAAAGTTTTTTTTGCCATTTTTTAAATGGGCAAAGAATTTGAATAGATATTTTTCCAAAGAAGATATACAAATGTCCAATAAGCACCTGGAAAGATGCTCAACATCATTAGTCATTAGGGAAATACAAATCAAAACCCCAATTGAGATACCGCCTCATACCAGCTAGGATGGCTATAACCAAAAAAGGCAGACAATAACAAGTGTTGGCAAGGATATGGAGAAACTGGAATCCTCACACATTTCTGGTGGGACTGTAAAAAGGCACAGTCACATTATCAAAAGTTCAGCAGTTCCTCAACATGTTAAACACAGACTCACCCAGTAATTCTTCTTCCAGATTATACCCAAGAGGTATGAAAATATACACCCCCACAAAAACTTGTACATGAATGTTCACAACAGCATTATATTAGCCAGAGTGGAGATAAACTAAATGTCTACTAATTGGTGAATGGATCAATAAAACGTAAATCCATTACAATGAAATACTTTTTGGCATAAAATACTGGTACCTATTACAACATGGATGACCTTGAGAACGGTATGCTAAGTGAAAGAAGCCAATTCCAAGAAAGACCTCATATGATTCTGTTAATATAAAATATCCACAATAGGCGTATCTGTAGAGACCAAAAATAGATTAGTGGTTCTTAGAGCTAGGAGGGGGATGGAGAGCAACTGCTAATGTGTACAGGGTTTTGGGGGGGGTAGTGAAAATGTTCTGACCTTCAGATTGTGGTGATGGTTGCACAATTCTGAATATAATAAAACTACTGAATTACATACTTTAAATGAGTGAATGTTGTGTGTGTGAATCATTCCTCAGTAAACATGTTTTAACTCTTCCTTTTCTAAGAGTCAGAGCCAGAATTGTATTTGTTTTATCAAGGATCCTGAAGGGTCACAGCTTTGGAAAGAGGTCTGATTGAGAGCAATAGGGTTTGGAAACGTTAATATGTAGCTGATTCACATAGTAATCCATTCTTTTTGTTAGTAAGCAATGGGAAAGGTAAGAAATGAGAGAGAGCAGAGATCAATATTCATTTAATGTGAGAATCAGCAATATAAGCAGTACAAGAGAAAATAAGGTGGGACAAAGAAACACAGTTGATTTTTATATAAATATATGTGAAAACAGTAAGTGTGATTTTTCTAAGCAGTTACTTTTGGAGACTATAAGCTAAAGCCTATACTTCAGCTTTTTTAGAGTTCTTAGAATTTTCAGGGGTTTTTTTTTAGAGCTACTTAAAAGCCAAGAAAATCAGTCACACACTTCATTTGATCCAAGGCCATTACCTATTACTCTATAAAGTAATATACTATTATTCTAAAGTTGGGCCATCCATTTATTCTGATTTGGCTCTGATTGTTCTTTTAGGAGGTATTTCTAAAATCAAACTTGCATTCAAAGAATAATGACTGAATTCAACTAAGAATATCTGAAAGAATCTGTTAAGAGCCAGTCTAGAAGTACTGATATAATTAATCTTTTACTCTTCATAGCCAACAGCTGAAAACTAAACATTTTAAACTAAAATGATTTCAAAATCAGTTTCGTGCTAAAATCACAACTCCATAGTAAAGCAAGTGTAACCTTTTCTTCCACCTCCCCCACTGCAGACCAAATCCCCTCATCTTTCACCAGAACTACTGTAACTGGCCCCCCTGCTTTACTCCTGTCCCCTCCAGTCCATTCCCCATAAACAGAACTGTGTCATTCTCTATTCAGAACCCTCTAAACCCACACTTGGTCCCATCCCTTTTGGCCTCCCCCTTGCTCACAATGCCCGCAGCGGCTTTCAGGCTCAGGGAGCATGCCAGGCTTGTTCCTGCTCGCAGGTCTCTGCACTAGCTATTTCTGGTTTCTGGAATGCTCTTCTCAGCTCTTTGCATGGCTGGCTTCTCACCATTTAGATTTCCATGTGGAATCACTCTTCAGAGAGGACTTCTCAGACTATGCAGTATCTACCGTATTACAATATTTCAATTCACCAACAGCAACTCTTGATGTTTATCTGCTATTTGCCACCCTCCTCCACTACTATACAGAATGTAATGTCCTGGAGAGGAGTGACAGCACCTGTCTTGGTAAACACTGTATCCCCAGTGCCTAAGGCAATGTCTGATGCTTAATAGCCACAGATTTCATAGAATGAACTAATGACTACTCTAGATTTCATTAACATCATTAAATCCTGAACATTCTCAAGTCTGTTAAAGCAGATATCCAAAAATTCCTACAGTATTTGTCTATATAACACATTACTACCTCAAATTCAATCTGAAGAGACATTTTCTTTCCTGTAATTATTAAGCAGGAAATCCAAAGTTGCTTCAGACAAATTAATAACATTCTACTTACTCTGAAAGAAGTTTATATTTTTCCAAATCAATTTCTGGAAAAAACATGTCACTCTCAAACTCCTGCATGATCCTTGTCACAAATAATCTAAGATGGCCTGGCTTGTCCATAGCTTCCTTTGAAATAGAACAAAAGGCATCAATTTCCTTATTTATCTGTGTCAAAAGACATAGAAACTCTAATTTTTTTTTGTTCTTATTACATAGTCAAGTTTGTAAGGACATGCTACATAACTTGTTACCCCCAAAGCATGCTATTTAATTAGTTATCCTATTGTTTAGTTTGGGGCCCTGAAACGTATGACTTAGTTGAGAATGGTACTAATCATTATCAATAATTACAAGGGTGAGTTCAAATATATTCTGGGCTCTAGTTTGCTTACATGAACTCTTTTTTCATTTAAGCATTCAATTTTGTCTTTGTTCTTATGGTTGTTGTTTAAGAATTAAAAACCCCAAATTATCTAGTTACACTCCATAGAAAAATGTACATATGTATATATGGATAAGATAGTATAATTTCATCAGACCTGGACTATTGAAAATCCCAAGGGCATACTTAGTACATTTATATAAAATTTAATAATGCTTTAATTTCTCAGCAGATAGTTATAATGCTAATAGGTGATTTATTCTGTCCGTTGTTGCTAATGATTGCATTTGGCCTTATATTGTTAATTGCTTTTCTACTACTGCCTACAGTCCTGTTGACAGTTTCTACAGAAAAAAACTGTCCTGGAACAAATACCTTAAAATTCTAATAAAAAGTCAGGAGTCCTAACTGTAACTCTAAGAAAGCAGGAACTCTTGATTTTGAAACAACTTACAGGAAAAACAAAACCAAAACCAAAAACATATACATATCATTTCAAATGTTTGTAATCCTTAAAATTCCATGTAAGGGCATAGAACAAATTTTACTTTTTTCAATACTATGGCTCGCATTAAGTCATATATTCTCTTGCCAGCCAAATCAATATTCTACCAATTCTTACTCCATGAAAACTTAGAAAAATTTAATAGGACTAACCACAGCATCATTTGAAGGTTTGCATGAAAGTTAATGATATGTGGCCCACTTCTTCTGTAAAGCGTCAGCCAGTAAATATTTTAGGCTTTGTGGGCCGTAAGATTTCTCAGCTTTGTAGGCAAAAGTAGCCACAGGCAACACTAAACCAATGGATGTGGCTGTGTTCCAAGAAATTTTATTTACAAAAACAGGCTGGTAGACCTGAATGTCCTACAAGTCATTGTGTGTGAGGTAGGTGGATAATACAAAATTATCATGTAGAGATTCTGTTTCTTTATTATTTATATATGTATAGATATATCAAATTATATAAATGTATTTAAGTATTTATACTGGTTAAAGAATACATTTTGAAGTGACTATGGTACTGAATCATTCAAAATGTGATAGTCACTGTTTTCTTAGAAATTCATACTTGGCTGAAAAGATCAAAGGAAAATGTCCATTTTCCCCCTGTTACAAATGGAGAAAATAAGAAGTTGTAGAAACAGGAACCTAAAAAATAGTTTTTATAATCCACCTAGAATCCTGGTATACCTCTTCTTTCTAAAATAATTTCAGTGTTTTTGTTACCATAAACCACCAAAGGGTAGAGGCTGATTATTTTTCCTCTCCATAAATGTTAATCTTTCATTAGTATTATAAAATTCTATTTATTACCCTCAAAAATTTTTAAAGCTGGAAGTCATTTGCTATCAAGAAAAAGGAATATTTTCTATTTAACATAGTGTCTTCCTTTATGATATGAAATCATGTAACACATTCCCCATACTCTCACTTTATATGAAAATCATTGAGGGAAAGTCTTCTGCTTTTTAGCAAGTTCATATACGTCTAGTCAGTGTGTATCAACTAGAGCCACAGCCCCTTCTCAGTAAGAGACATATTTATCCTTGAAGAAAAGGGGATAGCTCAGTGTACACATCCAGGGAGGAGAAAACAATGCAGTGCAAGCACAGTTCTCAGGAAGGATTTAGAATGTTTTGAAAACTGGAAACAGCAACTATTTTGAATTGAAAAGAGACTGGTACCGACCTAAAAACTTACTTTTACATTTTCATTTAGTTTGTATGATAGTATCAAAAACCGAATAATTCAAATTGACAGTATGTCTAACTTACAGGAGAAAGAATGTACTTCCTTTGCTCATGGCTTAATTTTTTGAAGTTCAGATAGTAGGGAAGCTGCAAGAAAGTGGGTAGACTATTTCTTCATGTTCACAGATAATTTTACTTACCTTATAAACAGAACTGCCTCCCACTATCCAAACCATGTCCACTTTATTTGTTAATTCTGGTTGCTCAATAAGTTTTAAGGCATCATCCAGACTGTTGGCAAGAAAATGAGCTCCTTGTGGTGGTTCCCTGAGGTTAAAAGAAAGAATTACACATAGTTTCTATAAAACCCCTTCATACTGGAACTCCAGCAGCCTGACTTTGGGGCTGAGCTACAACTTTTTATGTAGACGACAGATTTTCAAATGGTTGCTGTGGGCTACAAAGGTGTTGGATTCTGGTTCCCTCCGACGAGGGCCAAGTTAAGGCAAGCCCTCAGACCAGGGCTTTCTGGCTGTGAGCAGCCTCATTTGATTACTCCAGTGTATTACAGAAACATTATCCTTTCTACTGTGCCTGATGGGAAAGAGGATGGCAGAATTCTAGCCCAATTTCCCTGACGGCTGTTGGGAAAACACTTAAAAACAAAAGAACCCTAGGCTAGAATCACATCCTAACCAGAGCTCAGAAATATGTTCCATTTAAAACCTTTAATACTCAGTCTTTAAAAACATCGATTTCCAAGAGGGGAGGGTGTAGCTCAAATGGTAGAGCACATGCCTAGCATGCATGAGGTTCTGGGTTCAATCCCCAGTACCTCCATTAAAATACATATGTGTATATATATATACATACCCATACACACGCACATATGTATATATTTATAAAATAATAATAACAAATAAATAGACCTAATGACCTCCCCCCACAAAAAATATTTAAAAAAAAATTTTTAAAGTATAAAAACAAAAAACCCCAATTTTTTCCAACTATTAAAAATTGATTAAAACACAACATTGCAAAATCTCTATAACTCAATAAAAAGTGTTAAAAAAATTGGTTCAAATATATTTCATCCTCATAATTGAATACTATATAGTCAGTAAAAATGTTTATAGAAATTAATCTTCTAATATATCAAGTGGGGAAAAAAAGGCAGGTTACAAAGCAGTGTTATGTGGGAGGACCCTATTTTTATAAAACAACTATGGGGCCATTTATTCCATTGAATTTTGGAACCCCTACTTTGCTAGGAGATATGCTAGATGCCAGAAGTAGAGAGAGAAAAAAATATTGCACTCCCTGCACCAAAAAGATTGTGATGGCAGTCAGAGAAGTATGTCAGCAGTGGGGATGTGTGGGAGGATGCTAGATGGCCACAGAATTGTGCGTCGTCTGGGTGCAGTGAGAGGGAGGACACTCTCTGGGGTCTGATCCCTCAGCTGAGTCTCAAAGGAGATAAAAACATAAGCACAACACAGAAGTGACAGACCACTAGATATTTTTGAGGCTTACATTAAGGTTATTTAACCCAAGAAAGCTCCAAGAAAACTGAGCAGAGAAGAAAAGTAATCTGTAATGAGGTTTAAAATAGTAATGGGTAGGACAACAGAGCAAGGTCCTGAGGACAGAAAAAAATGGAGTCTAGAATAAAATGGTGCAGAGGAAGGGATTGATTTTAAAAGCAGGGTTTTTTTTTTTTTTGCCTCAAGATTGAGGGAAGAAAAAGTCATATGTTAAGGTGAAAACAAGATCATGAGCTTGTTCATTGTGGTCTTGTTAATACTAGTATTTTCTCTAAGCTATAAAACAAGATAATTTTGCTAAAGCAGCACGGGTGAGGGAGTAGGACCTGACATCTTTAGGGTACCTTCTGTGTGCTAGAAACTTAACATATAAGATTTTAATTAACCCTCAGAATTACCCTAAGAAGTTGTCGTGGGCAGGGACGGTATAGCTCAGTGGTAGAGTGTGTGCTTAGCATGCATAAGGTTCAATCCCCGGCACCTTCACTAAAAAAAAATAAATTAAATAAACCAAATTACCCCCCCCCCCATATTTTTAAAAAGAAAAAAAGAAGCTGTCATTACTAATCCCATTCAGTAGATAAGGAAGTTGAGGTTAAGCTAGGATTAAAGTTAACAAAGCCTAAAGTGCAAAGGTAATAGGTAGTAGAAAAGAGCAGGTATAAGAAGCCAGGTCGGTAAGTCTTTGCCACACCAAGTACGTTAAGTGGTGGGAGAGAGAACTGCAGCTTTAGGAAGACGACAAAGTTTTAATCACTGTGGAGAATGAGAGCAAAGCCATAAAAAATTATATAACTTTCATGGATTGAAGACAGTTTACAGCATTTTCTATCAAGCAGGCAATTTTGGATTTTCTAAAGATGCTGTCAAAGCGACAGCACTGCAGTAAAACTTCTTTGATTTTTGATTCCAAAGACTTTAAAAAACTTCTTTATTGAAATATAAGTCACACATTACACAGTGCACCCTTTTAAGCTGTATAACTCAGTGATTTCTTTTTAAAATTATATTCCTATAGTTGTAGAATCATCACTATCTACTTTTAGAACATTTCCATCACCCCTAAAAGAAACCCTGTACCTATTATCAGTCACTCCCTACTCCCAGGCAACCAGTAATCTACTTTCTGTCTCTACAGATTTGACTACTCTGGAAATTTCATTTCATGTAAATGGAATCATGTAGCCTTCTGTGTGTGGCTTTTTTTATTCAGTATACTGTTTTCAAAGTTCATTCATGTTGTAGCATGTATCAGTACTTCATTCCTTTTATTGTGGAATACTATTCAGTTGCATGGATGTAGCACATTTTGTTTATCCATTTATCCATCAGCTGACGGACATTTGGGATGTTTCCACTTTTTGGCTATTATGAACAATGCTACTGTGAACATTTGCATAGAACTTTTTGTGTAATTATGTCTTCATTTCTTTTGTGTATATATCAAGGAGTGGAATTGCTGGGCCATACAATGACTATATGTCTAACATTTTGAGAAAATGCTTATTTTCCAAATGTGGCTGTGTAATATTTCTTTTATTACAGTCAGAACCTGATTGATTGTCTAGAAAGCTTTGGAAAAGCATTTTTCCCTATACTTTATTGAGAAAATAGTTGCCCAAAATGACCAGTATCTGGCAGCAAATTTGGGGGTTACCTGGAGGATTCAGTTTCCTCTTACACTGGGGGGTGGTGGTGAAAAACTGAGTATTTCTAAAAACCTGAGAGCAATAGTTATTTTCGTCTGTAAATCTCTCCCCTTTTTTTCAGGACCTAGCAGTGCCCAGCACACAGCAGGTGCTCAGGATATGTGTGGAACTGACCAGCAAGTTGGGAAGCAGAAGGAAGGACAAAAATACATTCTGTCTCTTTTTCCTAACTGGTATCCCTATTTCCTTGCTGTGCTTGATAACAAAGATTCAAAATTTTCTCTCTGCCATTGAAAAAAAAAAAGGGAAATGTACCAACAAATGTGGTATATAAATACGTAAGAAACAACCAAATCCAATTACATACACCACAGGAGGGTCATAAAATGAGACTCATCATTTGAGGAGATATGCTGGCTCAACTGAACAGCTCTCCAACTGAGATTTATGTTTGTTTTAGCTCAAGCTAGCCATAAATAAACTTAAGTAGTATTCAAGAATATGTTATTAAAGAGTCTCTGGGAATGGCAATACAGTTTGTGAATTTGGATTCTATCAAGTGAAGAGATAATCAGAATATCCTAGCAACCAAGAGAATGAGAACTGGGGCAGATGGCAAGATGCTCATCAACATATTCCCCATCACCCAAAGGCAATCAATGCAAATATTCTGGTATACTTTCTCCCAGCTTTTAAACCTATACCATTCTAGGTTTGGCAGATCTGGGAAAAAATATATATAAGCCTGAATCCTCTTGGGCTACAGCTGTGTAGTGTTTTTTTCCCTCCCATGGTTTGACAATCTTTGATATATGGTTCATTTGGCGAGGCTACAGTACTCAGTTATTTGGATACTAATTTAAGTGTTGCTGTGAAAGTATTTTGTAGATGTGATTAAAGCTGATAATTAGATGACTTTAATCTGGGTGGACCCAATTCAAGGAGTTGAAAGGCCATAAGAACAGATCTGAGGCTTCTCTGAAAAAGGAATTTTACCTAGTGACAGCAGATTCAGCCCCTGCTGGAGAGTTCCAGCCTGCCCTTCCTGGCCTGCTCTACAGATATTTGGACTTGCCCAGCTGGCCCCCAGAATTGTGTGATTCCCTGCAATAAAATTTTTCTTTTCTTCTATCTATCTATCTATCTTCTACTGGTTTTGCTGCTCTGGTTGAATCCTAATATAGGATACTCCATTCTTTTTGTAATTATATTATTAGGTAAGAAAGAATAATTACCATGCCAATCCCAAACTTCCCCTTTAGGTACAATTCAGGTGAACCCCCAACCACTCAAAAAAACCCAAACCCTTTGAAGCTGAGGAAATTATTTTAGTGGGCTAGGACCAATATAAACAACAACAAAAAGAAACAAAATAGTAATCAGTGTGCATCACATGAAGAGTAAATGACATGGAAACCTTTTGGTGAAGGTCAAAGCACTGGAGTTGACTTGATGAACAGTCTTAATGCAACTACCTAAACTGTTCCCCTTCCTCACCCTGGGCATTTCCAGGCTTCAGGAACTCTCTCTTCCAATGTTAGACAGTAGATTGGTGGACGGGAAAATTTCTAGTACAGGCCAACAGGAGACACTCCCTAGAATCCCTAAGGAAATGCTTCCATTTCAAAACTTTGAAATCTTTAACCTTCAGACAGTGGGTAAAGAAGAGAAGTACAAAATACTACTTGGTGTTGTGGTAAACTAGAAATAACAGGGCATTAGATTATGACCAGTTTTTAGCTCATCCTAAAATTTACATCTTATTGCATTCAGAGCTAGGTCCAGAGAGGGAGTAATCACTTAATTTTGGCAAGTTCTAAAATATGTATATTTTGATTTTATGTGAGACTAGAAAAAATTGTTAAATTAAATTTTATAGCTGATATTTAAATCTACTGAATAATGCTTCAAGGAAACTTGGAAATCTGTTACCATAGTTAGATTTAATGTAACTTTCAAGGTGATGAAACCAATCACTTAAGTAACAAAACAAGTTATTGTCATGTGGCATAAATCACCTTTATGATATTAAGCTTCATCAATAGTTACATTCCTACCATTTTATTTTGTCATATACTGACCTCTACCATAAGAAATTGGACATGATTTTCTTGTAGTAAATTTATATTATAGTACTTACTTGAGTTCTCTACTGAGAACCAAATTAATTCTGTCCTTTAAAGGTCGATTCTTCTCTGGAATGGAGAACCAGGTCTTTCTACCCATAATCACCAAATTTTGTTTACCTATAAAATCACATGGATAAGCGTAAGTATATACTTCATCTATACATGCACAGATATAATTGTCATAGTGACACCTAGTGGATCTGCTTTAAAAAATTAAAATTTAAAACAGCTTTACCAAAATTTACTGTTTGTCATCCTTTATCTAAGTCTAGTAACTACTTTTCCCTTTGGCTTTAGCCAACTTATATCCAATATATAATTTTAATCAACTGTAATCATGTATACTGCAGAAGTTAAGAGCAAAGATTCTGGGTCAGAGTGCTCAAATGGAATGTATTCTGTCATCTACTAGGCAAATCATGTTTACCTCCTATGGCTTATTTTCCTTATCTATAAAATGGAGATAACAGTAGTTTCTACTTCTAGAGTTACTGTGGGGATTGATGACTTACAACAATGTTCAGCATCTAATATGTACTGCAGTAACTACTTGATTACTCACATTCGTATACTTTATAGATTTAAGTTAATAGTCTTACTTCTTTAAAGATAGCTGCTTAATATTTCACACAATTAGTTTAAAACATTATCATATGTGCCTCTATGCTTCTCTTTCAAGTAGAACGCTTCCATAAACCTTATACATGCAGCTTCCATTTTTGTTTAATTACTTGGGAGAAAAAAAACTTAGGAGTCAGATATCTGGATCAAGGAGCATACACATTTCTATGATTCTTGATATGTTCTGACAGACTGTCAAAAGGAGTACATGTATCTCTTCGAAAAGAATCATCATTATTTTGATTTTATTTCGACAAAAACACTAACATTTATGAACTACAACTATTAGGACTAATCATTTTTCATGTTTTGCTTCACTACTCATAACCAAATATTACCTCTAAAGGTTGAAAAAAAATTTTTTCCTCCAAGAATAAACAAAAAAACCTCTATAATTCACAGTATCCTTGTACAATATGCACTGCACTATTATTTTCAAGGACAGAGCTTTATGTGTACAATAAGGATATATCAATTATTAAAAATAGAGCTAGTAAGTGAGGAATCCTGAGGAAAATGGCACAGACCTGACCTAACAACTCAGGTATGATGAAAGACATAGTGAGACGTTAAAAAAAAAAAGTCAAGATATCCTCGGTATCCTCTCAACCATTCATCTAAGAAATAATATATTTACTGAAAACTAGCAAACAGGCTAGGCATGGGATGCTCTTCATATTACCATATCATACTTAGAATTCTTGAGAGTGGTTTATGTCAATTCTTTAGCTTTAAGCTCTTGCCATTTTGTCTCCACCACTGACAAGGGCTAAATCCAAGGACCTTTCATCTGTTATGTTAAAGTTATGCTGCATCTGCTCCTTTCTGACTTAGTTTCCCTGTTTACTCTGCTATTCCTCCTCCGATGAACAGACATACACGTCTCAGGTTTTAAACGGTCCTCTCCCTCATGCCCAAATTCTTTTCCTTGGTTATCCTCTTCGCTCCAATGGCTCAATTCACCTAACTCCCTGAGCCGGAAATTATCCCGGATATCCCAAAAACACTTCAAAATTGTCATCATTACAGCTGCACACATTCCCCGCTCCTTGATTCTCCATGTCACCCAGATTCTCAAGCTGAAAATCTGAGAGTTCATCCTTGATGCCTTCCTGCATCACCTTTAACTTACTGATCTCCAAATCGAGTGTCTTGTAACCCGTTTTTTGCACTTTTATCCTCTCCATTAACATTCAGGCATTATCATCTCTTCCAGCAGCTATTTCAAAGACTTCTCCTTGGCAAGCGCTAATCTCCACAGAAGCCTCTACTCGGCTGCCAATTCTGCTCAACACCTCAACTTATGCACGTCCACATAAAGTTTCAAGGAAATTTTTTCAAAAAAAAAAAAAAAAGAATGTTTAATGTATCTTGAGAACTGCATACACATTTATGTTAAGTCAAAACATGAAAATTTTTTTCTTTTAAATAAACTTTGAGCTGGTAAACTTCCTCAGGCAAGGCCCTTCGCGAACTTCAATCAGTTAAAAATCCCACATTACCTTCTACTGAAGAGGCTGTGGTCATTCTCTGGAAATACTTGAATTCATTCCTGCAAGTTAGAGAAACAGTTACTCAGGACGTGATCCCGCGGTCTTAAGCTCGCGCGCACCCGACAGACGGTGCGCGGGGGGCGTGTCCAGGACTGGGACTTTGCTCTGGGGTAGGACGCCGTGGGGAAAGGCCTCGCTGGGGAGGAGCCGGACGGAAAACAGTAACTTGCCGTCAGGCTCCTGATGCGGACGGAAGCCCAAGTCCAGCTCTAGCCAGCTCAGGTCACGAGTCCGACCCCATCTTCTCGGGGAGTCCGCTCCTCGGGCGCGGCAGGGCCCAGGTTCCCTGATCAGCCTGCTCCAGCTCGGATTCCGCACACTCGGCCCACCCCCGGCCCAGCAGGTACCTGAGCGGAGGCCAGGGCAGGTCCCCATTCTTGCCGATACCCATGTTCTGGGACACAGCAACGATGCAGTTCAGCGGACGAACCATGACAGCGGCAGGCAGCACTTCCCAGCCCTCTCGGGATACACCGAGTCCCCGCCAAACTTGGCGCGAAACTTAGGCCCCCGCCTCCCAGCCCCATTGGTACAGGCGACACCCCGCCCTCGCCCCGCCCCACGCCCCGGCGCACCGCAGGGTCGCTACGTGCTCGCGCCTGCAGACGCTGGGGAGCTGTGGGTGAGAGTTCGCGCCCTTGTCTCTGCTCGGCCCGGTCCCTGGGCCGTCACTCCCTGCCCTGCAATGTCGCGCCGGAAACCGGCCTCTGGCGATGCCTCAGCCGCCGGCCCAGCCTCTGCAAGGCAACCGGTTTTGAGCAAATTCTTCCGGTCTACGGGAAGTCTGAAATCCACGTCTTCCCCTACGGGTGCAGCCGAGAAGGCGGACCCTGACTCTGACTCCGCAGCGCCCCTAGCGTCCACTTTCCCGCCTCAGTTGTCTCCACAGGTGGTGGGTTCGGTCTAGAACGGCGCGGGGCCATTGTGGAGAGGGGGCGGGCAAGGCGGGCGGGGGCGGTGCTTGTGGGTGGAGCGGGAGGAGGCGGGGACTGTGCGCGAGAATGGGCGAGATGACCGGGCCAGACGAGAAAGGGGCGCGACTGTGGAAGGAGAGCCAGGAGAAAGGCCGGCCCTCTTCCACCCTAGGCGCGGTTCAAAGATGTTAGGGTAGTGTCACACTTGGGGTGACAGGCTGAGGTCACACACGCTCCTAATGCCAGTCCTGAGACAGCAACTCTGGTCTCCTGACCCCCATTCTGATGGAGGTAGAGGCAAAGGATAAATCTCTTAACCTACATCTTCCCTTTCCCCCATCCCCCTTCCCTTTTTTCTGGATTGAGGGAGGAAGACGAGCTGTATTTAATTTGTATGTGTTTGATTAGGTGACTAGGTGAAAACCCTTTAAATCTCTAGTTTTTAAGGCTGCAGCAGCCTTGCTCAATATTTTAAGCTATTACGAGTAAGAGTCATATTGTGTAGTTCCCCAGTGACTACTCCCCTTGTAGTTTAGCTTGTAAGGTCTGATGCATAATTTGGGTGGATAAAGTTTCTTAAGATGGTATAGATATGATATGATGGTTAGTCCTTGGATCCCTCCTGTTGCTTACCACCTGTCAGCTGAGTAAAATAAGTAGGTTTTTTTTTTTTTTTTTCTTTTTAACCTAGGACAGTGCCACAGGGGAAAGCCTGAGGGTGAGCCCTCACTGGGGCTCCCTGTTTCTCAAACTGAAAATACAGAAGGGGATTGCAGATTGGCTTTTAGGCACCTTTCAAGTTTTAATGCGGGTGACAGCTTGGCTGTTTCAAAATCTTGCTCCTTTCATTTACATTTCTTCCATAGAGTGATGGCCCCTCTTTTGTTCTCATTTTTTGACCATAGTCTACATTTTCATGAATTCACCAGGGTTTTATTCTCCACCCACCATTTAGAGGTTATTTGGTGAAGGACTTGAAGTTTTTGACAGTTCATAATCAGGTGGCATCTTCGGTGGCGAACGTAAGCCAAGTTTGAGTATGAAACAAATTACAATTAGCATTTCAAAAATGATACTGTTCTTTTATTATCTATCAAAATTCACCTTTTCAAACTATTAGTTTTTTTCCTTAAAGACAGTTAACATATGTAAGTAGAGTGATTCAGGTTTTATAATCTGAGACAGGTGATGGCTGATCGAGGCGAGAAAAGTAGCAGCCTTGGTTCTAATTAATTTCAGCAGGGCACGAGTTGTCTTTGATGATGGTAAAACAGTTCACTCGTAGCTCTAAGTAGATGACTCTATGAAGGGTGGATGGAAAGGACCTTGCTGTCATTCAGAAGTAAGGTTTAAATTACTTTACATACATCAAGTTTTGAGATTAGAGATAACACATCGTTTTCCAATATAGGTTGCAGAAGTGGACAGAAGTAAAAAGAGACCACTGGAGAGTGATGGGCCTGTTAAAAAGAAAGCAAAGAAAGTCCACCAAAAGGAAGGAGGAAGTGATTCATTAATGTCTGAGAACCCTGGTAAGTTCTGGGGCAATTTTTCTTCATTCTCACTAGTCATGGCTCTGATATTCTTGCATTTTCCTGAGGGTGGGAGGCTTTTGGAAAGTTGGGCCATTTTTTGCTTTGCAGAGAAAAGTCACCATTGTGCTCAAGTAGAGTGGATCCTTCCTAAGGGGTGGTGTAGGTAGGAGGTTGGGGAGTAGAGGTAAGAGCTGGAGTTCTGCATTTTGGCTGTAGTTCTCTCAGTTTTCTCTTTTATTCCCTCTAGCAAATTTTTGTCTTGATTTTTAACAGTAAAACATTCTTGTTATGAAAATTTCAAATAATACAGAAATGTAGAAGGTAGACAGCGAAAGACCTCACAACCCCTCCCTTTCAGTAAGGCTTACTGCTGGTTTTGAAGAGTGCTGTATATTCTTCCAAGTGTTTCTGTTTATACACATCTGTATGTACACACATAGACCCACAAATTAGTTAATTAGTAATAATATTTTATAAATTATATTACATTATGTATACTAATTTGCAACTTTTTTTGCACTTAGAACATTTTGAACAATTTTCAGTGTCAGGAAATGTAGATCTATCTTGTTCTTTTTTTTTTTAATTAAAAAAGTTTTTTGTTTTTTTTTTTGCAGTGGAAGTAATTAGGTTTATTTATTTATTCACTTGTTGATGGAAGTACTGGGGATTGAACCCAGGACCTCTTTCTTGCCAAGCATGCACTCCACTACTGAGCTACACTTTCCCCCTACCTTGTCCTTTTTAATCATGTAGCTGCTTTTTCTAAATGCTGAAAGGCTTTGGGTAAAACCACCATTTCTGAGCTCCTGGAATTCTAGAGATGTTGGATGCAGGTAGTTGAACAGATTTTTCCCTAGTTTTTGGCCTCAATTTGTGATAAGGGAGGACAGTAAATGCTTCTTTCTTCATTATCCCTGAGAAATTAGTTGAAGAAAATTAGGCAAAAGCAAAAAAAAAAAAAAAAAGGTTCATTTCAGTGAATCAAGTATGTAAGATATCTATCCTTCCTCAAAAGGGAAAATTTGGATTTAGGGTCCACGTGAAAGCCTTAATAGGAAATAACTGTAGAAATGGAGATGTATGGCTAAAAGGAAGGATAAATCTGAAGATACTCTTTTCCTCCTTCTACCCAAAGGGGTCATGACAAGAGGCCTGACTTGGCAGAATTTGCGGTGTGTTAATGTTGCGTTTTCTGGGGCTGTCTACCTTTCTTTGCTACATTACTCTGCATGGACCTGATCTGTTTGGTATTTCAGTAAATTCTCCAAACAGTTAATGCACCCACTGTTTGCCTGCCATTGTCCTAGAGGCTTTTTGTAGTTCTTTTAGTCTTCCCAATAACCCTTACTGTCCTCTTTTTATAGAAGAAGAGGTGGGTGATAGGTGAGGATTGAGGGTTACCACAGTGACTTACCCAGGAACACGGGAGAACTGAGGTGGAAATGGGGGAACAGTGTTGAAATAAGACCTTTGCTCTTTGTTAAAAGTCACACTCAGGAAGGGAGAGGAGTGCCCACTGGTCAGAAGCCGGGTGATTGCTCCAACTCGGTTTTTTTTTAAATAACCCAGAGTTATTTCACCCATTTGGCATGTGTAACTCAATGACTTTTGGTGTATTCACAGAGTTGTGCAACTCTCATTAAAGTCAATTTTAGAACATTTCCCTCATCCCCGAAGGAAACTCAGTACTCATTAGCAGTCATTTCTCATTCCTAAGCTACCACAAATTTATTTTCTGTCTGTAGATTTACGTATTCTGAACATTTCATATAAATAGAATCATATAATATGTGACCTTTTTGTCTAATTTCTTTCACTTAACATAATGTTTCCAAGGTTCATCCAGGTTGTAGCATGTATCAGTACCTCTCTCCTTATTAAAAATAAATTGGTTTAATTTCTTTTTAGTATTGTAAAATACACATAGCATAAAATTTACCACTTTAACCATTTTTAAGGGTACAGTTCAAGTTAAGTACATTCATAATGTTCTGCAGCCATCATCTCCATCCATCTCTAGAACTCTTCATCTTGCAAAATTGAAGCTCTATAACCACTAAATAATAACTACCCCCCACCATCCCCGGCAAATGCCATCCTCCTTTCTCTCTATGATTTTAAGTACTCTAAATTACATCATTCCTTTTTCTGTTGAATAATAATACTCCATTGTATGGATCCACTTCAGTTCTTAACGCTCAATTTATAAATTCTTTTTTATACCTGGGATCCCTAGGGGAAGGAAGCTTTTATACTCACAAAGGAACTTTATACATTTGAAAAGTGATTTGAATTTGTATTTTGAAAACCAATGGAATAACAATAAAAAAGGTAAAACACATTGAAGAAGAAATCCAAAGATACATTTCTAGAATGAGAAGTCACAGTAAACTAAAGTATATATTAGGAAAGCCATATATTTGAGAAGAAAGGGAATCACAGTATTCCTTCAAAGTTTCTTAACCTTTAGCATTTATGACATCTAAGGGTTTTTAATTATAAGGTGTTGATTTCCCTAATATGTCTTTTTTCTTGATTTTTAACAGTAAAACATTCTTGTTATAAAAATTTTATAACAATTATAAAATGGCTGGCTGCTTTTAAGATTTTCTCTTTAACACTGGTTTGCACACATTTGATTTTGATGGGCTTTAGTCTAGTATTTAAAAAAAAAATTTATTTCTTTGTTTTTATCCTGTTTAGAGTTCATTTAAAGCTTGTTGGGTTGATGGGTTTATAGTTTTTATCATATTTGGAAAGATTTTTTGGCCATTATTTCCTCAGCTATTTTTTCTGTTTCCTCCGTCTCCTGAGTTTATTAACAGGGATGCTAGGTTACTTAACATTATCCCTCAAATAGCTGAAGCTCTTTTCCTTTGTTTTTCAGTCTCATATTTTCTTCTTCTCCATTTTGGATTGACTCTCCTGATGTATTTTCAAGTTCAGTGATCTTTTTTTTCCCCGTAGTGTCTAATGTGCCATAAATTTCATTCAGTGAAACATTCAGTTCAGATATTGTGTATTTCATCCCCAGAAATTCTTTCTTGTTCCTTTTGAAAATCCCCCATTTTTCTATGTGAATTATATTTCAGTAAAGCTGTTAGTAAACAAAAAGACCTTCCATTTTGCTCCTCTGTGTTTTCCTTTACATTCCTGACTATGTGGAGCATTTTTATTATGTGTTTTCATGCACTTACATGCTAATTCTGTCATCTCTGTCATTTCTGGATCTGTATCCCTTGATTGATTTTTCTACTTTTTGCATGTCTACTAATTAATTGTTTGGGTCATAGGTATTTTGAATTTTGTGTTATTGTATACTGGGATGTGTGTTTCTATTAAGAATGTTGGCCTTTGTTCTGGCAAGCAGTTAATTAAGATCCTTGTGAATTGGTTTGATCTTTTTAAGGGTTGTTTTTAAGCTTTGGAAGAGAAGGTCTAGAGTAGTCCCATTCCTAAGCCTTGACTTTTCTGGAGTTGGGAAAGGATGCATATTTGCAGTAGCACACCATTATGTAGTATTTCCACCAGGCAGAGGCAATACATGTTAATAGCCTTAAGAATATAGATGATAGTGAAACATAGTAAAAATTTTAGGAAGTGATGAGGCCTGAGTATTTGTTACCTTCGTTTCTTTTTTTTTAAATTGAAATATAGTTGATTTACAATGTTTCAGGTACACAGCAAAGTGATTCAGTAATACATTTATATTCTTGTTCAGATTCTTTTCCATTATAGGGTTATTACAAGATACCAAATGTAGTTCACTGTGCTATACAGTAGGTCCTTGTTGTTAATTTTATGTATAATAGTGTGTATTCGTTAATCCCAAACTCCTAATTTGTCCCTGCCTTCCCCGCTTTCTCCTTTGGTAACCATAAATTTGTTTTCTATGTCTGTGAATGTGTTTCTATTTTGTAAATAAGTTCATAAGTGTCATTTTTTTAGATTCCACATGTAGGTGATACCATATGATTTTTGTCTTTGACTTATTTCACTTAATATGATAATCTCTAGGTCTATCCATGTTGCTACAAGTGGCATTATTTCACTTTTTTATGGCTAAGTAGTATTCCTGTGTGTGTGTGTGTGTGTGTGTGTATGCAGTTACCTTTATTTTAAATGTAATTAATTTAGCTAAGTTTATATATTCTAACATAATAGCTGTGTTTGACAGCTGGCTTACAAAGTTCTTGAAGAGTTCACATACCAATATGAGCTGGCTCCACTGTCTTTTTGTGTGAGCTAGTTTGAGCTTCCTCATGGCACGTGGCTGGGTTCCGAGGATGTGCACCCTGAGAGAGAGCCGGATAGAAGCTGTATTGTCTTTTACAGTCTGGCTTTGGAAGTCACATAGCCTCATTTCTGCCATACTCTCTTGGTTGAGTTAGTTACAAAGCCCTGCCTAGGTTCAAGGGGAAGGAACATGGATGCACCTCTCAGCGCAGGATTGTCAGCATCACTTTGTAGGAGGAGCATATGGAATGGGATATATATATGTCTGGCTACTATTTGATGAATAAAATCTCCCACAATTCAGACTTTATTTTTTGTTATTAATATTCTTATTTTAATTACAAATAAACATAGTGTAGGACTCTGTCTCAGACACGTTTTGATAAATACAAACATTCATTTTCTCAACGCTATAAAAATTGGGACTTTCCAAAATCAATTAAGGATATTATAAAATATAGCCAAGTATATTTAAAAAAGGTACAATTTTTAAAAAAGACCCGGAAAATATATCAGATATTAAACCTTTAAACCATACCCAGAAAATTCAAATGGAAATTTGCCGTAAATTCATGTAATTTCCAGTTTTTCCTAGAGCCATTTTATAAAAAATACCAACCAGTATTTATAATTATTACACAGTGCAATCAATATCCTGAAGCTAAAGCTACTTAGCTTTGGTGAAAAAATTAAAGTTGTTCATAGAATCAAATATGCCATTCCCTAAATTTCCATTTTTGCATTCTGTTATGACTGTACTTATTACACAGGGTAAAAACCTTTATGCAATGAATTTTCCATTTTCATTTTATACTTTTAAATAAAACAAAACAAAACAAAAAAGAACCACATTTTGAAATTTAAAACAACATGCTCCAATTTGGAATGAATATTTAAAAACAAGGGCACCGATATTAAAAAATTTGTCTTTTAAAAGAAGAGGAAGTTCTTCCCATTACCTGGGTTTCTGCTACTAGACATGGTTTGAAGGTGCCTCTTAAATTTATTTTTCTTTTTTTAAGACCTTATCCTCCTTGACTTTTATCTTATTTTTATCTACCTAAGCTTAAATATCTTCTTTTGAGCTTAAACTCTCAAAAAAAAATTGGCTGTAGCTTATCTTTCCAAACAGACAATTCTTGAAACCTGAGACCTATGAATATTGATTTGTTGTTTTTAATTCTTTATAGATGCTTAACATATATAAAGAAGCATAAGCTTGATAAATTTTCATAAACTCAAGTCACCTGTGTAACCATCACTTAGATCAAGAGGCTATATTACTAGGCCCCAAGAAACCTCTCTGTGCTCCCTCCCAGTGACAACGCCTTCCTCTCACCAAGGATAACCACTCTCTTGACTTTAGTATAGATTTGTTTTGCCAGAACACTGTGTTTAATTCAACCAACTTAAAATATGTTTGTAATATTCCGAAGATTCTTATTTTTCCCCTTTTTTAACGTGAATTATCTGTAAAACAGATTACTGTACAAATTTTTAAAAAGCTCTTTATAGTGACATTGACATTTCAGCATCTACTACATGTTTCCTTCTAGATTAAAATTCTTTATTTAAAATATGATAATTCTTCAACCTCCTTGATCCTTCATGACCTAGTCCTACAGAAGGAGGCCTGAGCAGAAAAAATAACTACCATGTATTTCCATTTTATGGTACACAAAAAATTAAAGCTCAAACAGTGAAGGTGTTCATTTCAGTGAACGATTTTTTTTTAGCGAGGAGTTTTTGGTCCACTTAACATGCTGGGACAGTAGCCATTGCCTTATTTCTAGGGTATATCCTCTTAAGGACTCAGAGACTTGAGTGATAATGCTGCCAAGGCTTAATCTCATGTTGTGGCAGTTTGATAGTTCATTTCATGGCATCTTCAGAAAAGGATGCAGTACAAGTGAGGTTGTAAGTAAAGGAGCAGAATATAGAGGTTGCTAAGGTCTATTTGTGTTCTCTTAACCTAAAATAGGGAAACAACCAATTATTTTACCAGCAAAATGGATTTGTTTGGGAGCAGCAAAGAATTGCAGTTCAAGACATGCAAGTATGGCAAATCACATGCAAGTTCAGCCAGGCAAAGGAGAGGAAACTCTTACAGAGAAGAGGAAGTTGAGAGGGGGCTGTTATAAACAAAAAGTCCATTGGAGGAAACAGAGTTCCAAGTATAGTGGGTTTCTTTGGCTGAGTTGTGACAGTCTCTCATTGGTTGAACTGCTGCCAGGCGAGGGGAAAACCTTTCTTCCTCCTGCTGGTGGTGGTAAAGTAGTGTCACTGCCTGCAGCAAATGCAAGGTATGGCTCTTCGAGGTTGTGATCTGTATTGATGTCCACTGATATATGCAGGAGATCACCCCCTCCTGGCCTCCCAACTTCATCTTAGTGAGATTTCCTTTTTAATTTTCATAGTGCTCAGTTTTCCAAGAACCAGGTGTTTCACAGTGGTTAGTCTTCCTCAAGGCCCAGTGGAGGGACTGGGGCCTGTATTTGCATCTCCTCTCAGGCATGAGGGTTTCACAGCTCTTGGGGGCTTTTCATTTGAGAAGGCTTCCAATTTAGTTTTTTCCGTTGAGGGCCTTATGGGGTATTAAAATCTCTCTTAGGTATCCATGAGGAAGGCAATGAAAGATTTTTGGCTTTCCTTTGTAAGCGTCATTCTTCCCACATTTCCCCCTGGTTTATTTTTAGATAACTCAAGGTACAATGGTCCTGGGAGCATTGAGAAAAAAAACTAATTTTGGATAATTTCTTGTGTATCACAGTTCTTTCTCTTAATATATATTTTATACTCCAGGAATGATAATGGCTTGATATAAATGAACAGGGGTGGAACACCTTCTTTCCAGACTCTTGAGCTGAGGTGCACCCATGGAAAGTCATTCTAGCCTAAGAGTGAAAGATGGCTACGCAGAAAAAGGAAAGAAAAAATTTGAAGAGATGTGGAAGGATAGCAGAGAGGTTAGACAGAAACATGCGCTCAACCCAGGATTGCAGCTGAACTGATGTAAGCCTTTCTGAATTGAGTATAACTCAGGATGGAGCTTCATGGCAGAACCTTCCTTGCCAGTGGTGAGAGTAGGGTGGCGGGGTGGGGGAGGTTGGGGCAGGGGAGAGCATGAAAGTAGGCCATCAAGGGATCTTACACATGTACTCTAAGTCCTTGTCATCAGGTCCACATTGCTCCAGATCCAGACAGCCAAACTCCCAAGTTTCTGGAAATAAGGCCATAGACGTAGAATGTTTTGAAATATGAACTTTACTGTTTACTTAAACAAAAATAAGTAAGAAGAAAAGAGGAGCATTCACCAGCTCGAAGAGTCTGGCTCTTTCACCTCAGTTTTTAACGCTTCAGTTTTAGGTGTATTTTTATTGAACATGAGTACAGCTCTAAGACTTATAGCCCACCTCTAACCCAGGAGAGTTTTGTATCGATAGGAGGGAAGTCCTTACATAATATAAAATCTTACACTTCTGAAGAGTGATTCAAGTACATATCCTGAGGAGTGGAGAGTAATAGCAACTGAGATGAACATATACATTTGAAAAGAGATTTCAAATATATTTTTCTAGCTATAAGATTAACAGGAGACAGGATAAGGTATGCATCTAAAAAGAGGTTTGAATGTAAATATGGAAAGATTTAAACTTTATAAATGAGCAAAGCACAACTCTTGCCTTCAGAGTGTTTTTGCCATAATGGGAAAGGTAAGAGTTGATAAATGCAGTCCCAGTTTCTTTATAGTTAATAGTAACTATGTAATAGTATTGCTTTAAAGGGTGAAATAATGTATTCTGACATACAGTAGGTACCTCGTACATGATAGTTTCCCTTTTATGGATTGCTTACTTTTTAATAACTGCTAATTGGCAGAATGTGGTAAGTGCTAGGCATGTGATCTTGTTATAGGAACCCAGAGGGAAAAAAAAGATGCTTTTAAACTGGGAGAATTAGCTGAGTTTCATGAAAAAAAGTAATTTTTGTGGAAATTAGGGTCAAGGGCATTCCAGGGAGAAAGACTAGCATGAGCAAAGCTGTGGAGGCAGGAGAGCCCACGTCCTAGGGGTGGCAGTCCGGTTTTCTTGGTCAGTTCCTGGTGTCAGTATCTTCAGGTCTTTCCCGTGGAGCTGGTCAGTTTCCCCAGTCCAGGGTCTTCCCGGCTCCTGCCTGGCAGGAGACCTCTGACTGCCTGTGTTGAGAGCTGGTGAGAAGAGGCTGGTTTCTCAGCGTAGAGCTAAGCCTGTGTTCCATTGTTCTGGCTCAGGCACAGTGCTGCATCTCAGCTGCACCTAATTTGCCTTTTCTGTAGATGTCTCTGTCTTTCTCTGCAGCAGAGGAAGGACAGCTGCCCTTGAGCTGGGAGTCGGGCGGGGTCTAGGGATTAAATTGTTTTGAACCAATCCTCCTTATTTTAGAACTTCCCTTTTCTCCATTTCCAGAGCTACTGGTGTTCTGATTTCTGAACCTTTTAAGCATTTTGGGTTGTAAAGAGCATTGGTTCTTGGTTTTCTGTACTACTGACAGAATTTAGCTTTTATGTGTGCTACATTCGTTGTTGCTCATCTGTTTTTCCTTCTAGCTTCAGATATTTTGTTTACAGTTGTCACCTCTCTGTTTCTCTCTGCCATACGGTAGTTTTTAATGGGGTTTTAGGACCAAGTGAAATTGGATACATGTTTCAGTGTGCCATTTTCACCCTGAACCCAATGTTTCTTATTTCTTTATCACATTATAGTTAGATCCTTTGCTTTAGTGAGAAGCTCCCTCTTAAAAATTCTATGCTAATTATGAATGGATGTAATGAAACAAAATACTGTTTTATTTTCTTCTGACTTGCTAACTAAGAGCCAAAGAAACATCTGAAGACCAGGATTGTTTCACACTCTCTGGAAAAATTGAAAGAATACTACTACCATAATTCTTCCGTTCATCAAAATCGAGTTCAGACCAAGCCTCTTAAGGAGAGATGTGCAGTGCTGCCAAAATGCACTGATTTTGAGGATATCGATCGTCTGCGTGCAAGGAATGCAGTTTCTTCTGAAGATTCCAAATCTCAGATTAGTCAAAAGGTATGTAACTGTTATATGGATGAATATCTAGTTACCCAGAGCTGCAGGTTCCGAAGGGCCATTAGATTTTGTGGATTCACCCAAGGCAGTGGTTCCCAAACTTGGCTGAGCATTTAAAATAGCTGAGGGAGCTTTTGCTTTTTAGTTTTTTGTTTTTTAAATACCTGGAGATTCTGATTTACTATCTGTTAAGGCGGGATGAATTGGTTCTATTAAAACAACATAAAACAAAAGAGCCTCCCAGGTGATTCTGATTTATAGCCTGGATTAGGGGCCACTGACTTGGGGGAGATTCTTTATTGATAATTAATACAAGTATAGTTTCTTATAGTCCTCTTTATAGTTTCCATGATTAGTCTGGAAAATCATGATAATTTATAGAGATGTTTTGAGGTTTTCAGTTGAAAGCTTGGCTGAAATTAAGTAAATTCAAAGGTAAACTAAATGTATATGGGTTCCTTTCTTCCACTGTTTTGTGATTCTTAGTGTTTTTCACCATCGCAAAGTCAGGTAATTTAACTCTTGATCCATCACTGAAATCTGCAATTCAGAATAGTGGCTCTCAGCCCAGCTTTAAATTAGAATCACCATACTGTAATAATTTTGTATAATCACAGATGGCTACTAGACTTACGATCATTTTGTAATATATTTGATTGTCAGATCACTATGTTGTACACCTGAAATTAACATAGTATTGTATGTCAGCTGTACATCAATAAAAAAATTAGAATCACCTGGAGAACTTTAAAAACAATATTAATAGTAAGAACCCTTCTTTAGAATCATGTTTAGTTGGTTTTCATGATAAACTGGGCATGGATATTGTTCAAAAGCTCTTATTTTAATGTGTAGCCATGGTTGAGAGCCATTGAATTAGAGAAATACTTCTTTACTTTTTTTTTAGTTCTTTAAATCTAATGAATATTATGGATTCTTTACTCAGAAAAATACTCAGACCAACACAGTTTTGTATCTGATTTTCAGAAGTTCACACTCTTTCTCATAAGCAAGGAATTTGCTCTAAGTTGTGATTGGATTTAGCTATGATTTTCATATAAAAACATATGGCTGGCAGGAATACTAATGTTGAAAATGTAACCTTGTTTCTTATGCTTTCCAAAACCTCTTCCTCATATCTCTTTACCAAAAAAGTTGTGATTTTTCTTGGAATAAAGATTGTGGAATATACTATCATTTAAGCTGTACTTGGAAATTTAAACATTAAGTGCAGCTTTAGCTGCTGACATGCTTGTTGAAAGTGGTTTTGCCTTATTGCTGAGAGAGAGAGATTCCTGCCTGATGACTTTTTTGTGCCTTATACATCTAAGAATAAATAAGGAAAAAAATTATTATGATAGGTTTAATGAAATCAAATTTAAAAAGAAGTATATTAAAACTTTGTTAGTTTAGGCTTTTAAAATTTGCTTGAGTAATTAAGCAGGAGTTTAGTGTGGCTCATTTTTTCTTTCAGTCTTTTACTTTGAAAAAATTCCAAACCTACAAGAAAATTTGTCTGAATAAACTATATACTCCTGGAAACCTTTCACTTGGATTCACCAATTGTTAGCTTTGTGCCAAATTTGCATTCGTTCTCTCTCTCGAGAACTATCATTATGGTTAATACTTTTTGAACTATAAAAATCTTTTGGTTGCCAGGACAAGACACTCAGTCATTTTGGATCATCACATAGGAGTTATGAAAACTTACAGAAAACTTCTGACTCTAAATCATCTAACAAACGGACCAAAAGCATCTACACACCATTGGAATTACAATACTTAGAAATAAAGCAGCAGCAGAAAGATGCAATTTTGTGTGTGGAATGTGGATATAAGTATAGATTCTTTGGGGAAGATGCAGAGGTGAGTCTTTTCAGATACTATTTTGTGTTTTTCTTGTGTAGCCTTACATATTTTCCAGTGTTTTTGTTCATTTTCTTAACTTATGAAAAAGCTAATGTGATCAATTAACCTTTTTAAAATGCTTTCATTTAAAGTAAAAACTAAAAATAAACACAAGCAAACTTGGTAGATGCTAGACTTGCGGGGAAGGAGGTCAGGGGTCCAGGTTGGAATGTCTTATCCTCCATGATCCTAGCCCAGGACCTTTCAACCATCAAGAGTTGATCATGAATGAACCGAATGGTTAAGTGAATGAATCATAATCATGCAAGTGTTCCTAATGAAGACTCAAGCAAGAAAAAAAATTTAGATGTACAGAAATTCCTCTTTTTGCCCTTGATTTATGAATTTTCTTAGCCAGCAGCATAGTTCAATCTCAGTGGAAGAGCACAGTAACTCTACCAGCCACCAATAAGTGTCTGAAGTCTTACAGGTTTCTGTATATCAGCCATGCTCTCCTAGTCTAAGTTGAGTTTGTATTTAATTTGAGGTATTTGATGTAGACCTGAGTTAGGAAGGTTAAAAGTAAATTTGAGCATTTAAGGGCAAGCTTAGCGGAAGTATTGCTGATGGCGCTTTGTTGGAATCATGACTGATGATTCTGTAGTTTGAGGCCTGGCCGGATCATCCATCATCAGAGGGTGATGGGGTGGTACGTCCACCACCTTAGGGATGGGAAGTGAAGACTTGGCCAGCTTCTTTCCTTCCAGTTTCTAAATCCTGTGGCAGGAAAAGTGGTGTTCTCGGATTCACATGGCATCGTGCTGTCTTCTGTGTCATGAAATTAGACTTTGAAATGGCATCTGCATATTTCCTGCAGACGGGAGCAACCTAGTTGGCCTCTTGGAAGTGAAGGGATGAAAGGAAGTGCTGTTCTCTGCCATTCTCTCTGGGTTGAGTGCTGAATTCAGCCTTGGCCACAGCAAAGAGTGAGGTTTTCTTGCCCTGCAGTGATGAACTAATACAGTGCAGAGGTGGGTGGTGTAGGGGAGCGAGAGTGTAGGAATAACAACAGTTCTTTGGCTACAATGGCCAATATCTGAGCCATGGTGCTTTTCAGAGAAAAGTAAGAGAGTCAGTTGGTGCTGCCGGATTCTGCATTCCTCTCACTCCTGCATCATTAATTAGCTCACCAGACCAGGGGTTCTCGTCTCACTTCCTCAAAGATGCCGTCTCTCTAAGTAGGGTTCATCGTTTATGTGTACTCTGTAGTATCTCCCAATTTTCAGTTATTTCTGTGTGCTGAGTAGCAAATTCTTATTCCATTACAGTCTCTTGCTCTCTGTTGAATTGTCCATGTGTAGAGAAAATTGAGCACTTTAAGGTTTTGATAGATCTAAGGACATAGAAGAAGACTTGTGAGATTTTTCTGAGTCGTTTATAGATGTAGATACTGGCCTTGAAGTTAGGCCCTGGACTCTGTTAAAAAAAGATTAAAACATAGGCTTCTCCACAGGGAGTTTCTTTTAGACTTTTTATTGATAACACCACACAGATAGAGAAGTACAGCAATTCTAAATGTATAACTGGATGGATTTTTAACAGAGAGAACAAACACCACACAGGGAATCATGAAATAGAAATTTGTTGATATTTTGTTTTTACATTTTTTTAGATTGCAGCCCGGGAGCTCAATATCTACTGCCATTTAGATCACAACTTCATGACAGCAAGCATACCTACTCACCGACTGTTTGTTCACGTGCGCCGCCTTGTGGCAAAGGGATATAAGGTCAGCTTTGGCTTCAAGTGGTGGGAAAAGGGGATTGGAGCCTCTTGCAGAGAGTGAAACGTTTTCTAAGGTGGTAGGCTGTAATTGGTTTTGGAATTTGGCATTTTGGAGAAAATTAAAATTTGTCATAAATTTTAGCACTATGTCTTCATGAGTTTTGAACGTATTAGATATTCAGGGTAAAAATTTTTTTCAACTCTGGGATAAAGTGTTTCTTAGTGGTTTCTCCACACTTGCAAGGTCCCTGTGGTATCTGTTACTTAAAGTCTTCCATCTGGACATTGTGGGATAATTTATTTATTTTAAATATTTCATAATTAACCTTTTCAAAATCTCAAAATATGTTTTCTTAACCGGTTTTCCATCAGATTTGATATTCAGCATTTCTTACTTTTGTTGAAGGTGGGAGTTGTGAAACAGACTGAAACAGCTGCATTAAAGGCCGTTGGGGACAACAAAAGTTCCGTCTTCTCCCGGAAACTGACTGCTCTTTATACGAAATCTACACTTATTGGAGAAGATATCCTTTTTGAATAGGAATTTTTTTCTTAAATGTTACAAAGGCTTTGTTTTAAATAACTTTTTAAAAAGCTTCGATTGGGTACCTTTTTGGGTATGGTTACTTTGACCTTTGATTAGTATGTGGCTAAAGAAAGGAGGCTTGATAATGGGTGGAAAGAAGCAGTTTTCAAATGCTGTAGTAAAAGGAGAAGAGAGTTCATCATACTTTAAGAGCAAGAAAAAAGACCTGATAAAAGACGATAGGTTAGCAACTGATGTGAACTTGCATCTTCCCTAGGCCTGCGTGGGCAGTGGTTAGGTGCTTAGGGCTTACAAGCTCCTCTAGATCTTCCTAAGAAAGACCTAAAAAAATAACTTACTAACTTCATAGTGTGAAAAGAAGACCACAAAGTTAACACACAGTTAGCTGCTTATAAAACATAATAGTAGGCCATCTTCATTAATCATTAGCATCATAAAAATTTTATTACTTTTGAAAATAGATTGTAAGCTTTCTCACTTTGAAGAATCCTTAGTATGCACGATTGCACCCCAATTTATGGTCATTCATAAATTCAGTGAGTTTTTTGAAGCAAATGATTTCAACAGTGAAGTCATATAATTCTGTCAATTTTTTAAAAACCAAATAATGATATGTAAAATGAGATAAGAATGCATTTTGAAATGTTTACTATGGGATGAGGTCAGGTCTCTTAGAATGAAAGAATGTGGGGATAAGGTCTTAAATGACACTGTGTGAAAGTAATATTTTTGTTAGGGTTTATTACAGATTTTATTTAGTGTCCTGCTTAGCTTCTACCCAAATTGTGAAGACTTTTTTTCCATGAATTCCGTGAATAGGGAATGGTTGTCACTCAGACTGGACCCCAAACCGTTAGTTAACAGCTCTGTGTTGTTCTAAGGTGATCAGGCTGTAAGAACCTGGTAACTTTGTTATTTCTTTTGCCTGAACTTGGATCTCTTTTTCAAAGCCTGCTTCTAGAACCGTACCTTTCCCTTCTTCTCTTTTGTTGTTGCTACGGCTCTTATCTGCTGATACCCAAATTGGATGTTCCCAGACTGACTGTTCAAAATCAGCTGTCATCCCTGAGAATTTATTTACTGGACACACTACACATGTGCGCGCGCGTGCACACACACACATATGTTTCTGTTTTCTTTTTTGGTTTTCTTTTCTCATGCCTTTAAAAAATTCTCTTGCTATTTCTGGGATTTATTAGGCACTTTAAAGGAGGAAAGTAATTTACACTATTATAGTGTATTCATGCTTTGACTTGTGGAATTAAACATTATGGGATTGTTAAAGCTTCAAGTTTCAGCTTCATCCAAATAAAGAAGAGAGTTAATATTTGGGCTTCCACAGGATCTGAGGTATATCCCACGCCCTTTGGAAGTGAGAGGGTAATGGTTGTCTGTCCTCATGAGCCTTATGTCATGGGGAAGATAAGGCATGTAACTACGATCAGAGCAAATCAGAAGAATGAATGCTGTATGGAAGACTTTTGCACAGAGCAAAAATAGCCAGGAAGAAGAACCATTATTTTAAAGGAGAAAAGCTAATGGGAATGTAACATTTGTTTTTCTTTAATAAGTATTACATGTGAATCCTTTAGTCAAGCTGGATGATGCTGTAAATGTCGATGAGATAATGACTGATAGTTCTACCAGCTATCTTCTGTGTATCTGTGAAAATAAGGAAAATGCTAAGGACAAAAAAAAGGGGACCATTTTCATTGGAATTGTGGTAAGTACTTTGTAGGTGAAGAACAAATGATAGATGTTCGTGGTGTCTTTAAATATGGTTAATCGTGGATGGTTTATAACGAGGATGTCTGATTACTTGTGTCCTCACGTAATTGTTCTAGAAAAACATTTTCCTCATAATTTTATATGTTAAATTACTAGTTATAATTTTCTCACATGGCCTCCTGGTACCCTATGCGGGGGAGAGATCCTGATAGCTTCTATCTGTGGGCTCTAGGAGTTCAGGGTTGAAGAGAGACACAGTAGCAGGCGTGTGTGTGGACACTGTACAGACGGCAGAATAAAACCCTTAAGTCAACACATGCAAGGGTAACAAAGAGTCTCACAGATTCCCTCTAGGGATTTGAAGTTGAACACAAATGTCATATCTAGATTAAGAGAAAAGGATCGTTAAGGGGAAATGATAGCTGGCCGATACAAAACTTTGTATTTAATCAGTATTAGGAATACTTATAGTCAGTCTTCCAGATAAGTATAATTTGTGAATCATAGTTTTATTGATCATGGCTCCTGGCAATTTGTGAGCAGATTTGCCCGTTTACAGACATCCCTGGACTCTGCTCAAAATCTGAGACTTTTTAGGGCCTGTCAGACTCCCTTGTTCTGTTAAGCAAAAGCAGGACTCCTTGCCTAAGTAATAACTAATTCTCTTTGCTTTTTATAACTTGCATTCAGCTCCAATATCAACAAAAGTTCTTAGAACCCAAATGTCTCCAAAGTACCTTTTAATACCTCATTCTGGCTGCATAACCTCGTGCTAACTTGACATTTGCTTAACCAATAAGCCTTTCTCTCAGGGAGTTAGCATGTCTGTTGGATGGTTCTAAATGATTTTTTTATCCTTGAGAAGCACTTTTTATCTAGCTGCAGGCAGTTGAACCTGTCTACAAATAGTAAGGTTACTTGCTTTTAAGCTTCAACAGATGTAATGCTATTTTATATTTACCTGAAACTCAGTGTGAGGAACAGAGCTGATAGTAAACAATTCCCCTTTAGTGGTTTTAGAAATACCCTGTGGCCTACTGCCAAAGTTAACCACAATGTACCAACTGGCCCACAGGGGGAGAAAAAGAGAAGTGATAGTTTGTGCGTCCGGCGTTTTCTCTACCCCAGCAGCCACTTTTGGGCTGGTGACATCCGGGCCACCGGGTCTAGGCTGCACCTGTCTCCTGAGGAATTTGGCTGATAAATTTATTGCTTGAACTTACGTAAATAGCTTCCGTAAATTTGATTTGTAGATTGGGAGATAAACTTAAAAAAATTTTTTTTTAATATATAAACTTTTTTTTTTTTTATTGAGTTATAGTCATTTTACAATGTGGTGTCAAATTCCAGTGTAGAGCACAATTTTTCAGTTATACATGAGCATACATACATTCATTGTCACATTCTCTTTTGCTGTGAGCCACCACAAGATCCTGTATATATTTCTCTGTGCTACATATTATAATCTTGTTTATCTGTTCTACATTTTGAAATCCCAGTCCCTTCCCACCCCCCATTCCCCTGGCAACCACAAGTTTGTATTCTATGTCTATAAGTCTGTTTCTGTTTTGTGTTTTTGTTTTTTGTTTTTAAAAAAAATTTTTTTAATCGAGATATTGTTTACAGTGTTGTATCAGTTTTTGGTGTACAGCATAATGTTTAAGTCATATATACAATATATATATGTACATATATTCCTTTTCATATTCTTTTTCATTACAGATTAATATAAGATATTGAATATAATTCCTTGTGCTATACAGTAGAAACTTGTTGTTTATCAGTTTTACATATAGAAGTTAGTATCTGCAAATCTCAAACTCCCAATTTATCTCTCCCCACCCCCTTTCTAAGTTTATTTTCTGTGTCTGTCTGTTTCTGTTTTATAAATAAGTTCATTTGTGTCTTGTTTTTAATGATGAGTGCCCACTTTTTTTTTTAAGGAGTCTTTTTTTTTTTTTTTTTTTTTTGGTGAGGGCAGGTAATTAGGTTTATTTATTTATTTATTAAAAAATTTTTTTGTTAATGGAAGTACTGGGGATTGAACTCAGGACCTCTTGCATGCTAAGCACACACTCTACCACTGAGCTATACCCTACCCTCTGTATCTTTTTTTTAGATTTCATGTATAAGTGATATCATAATGATATTTTTCTTTCTCTTTCTGGATTACTTCACTTAGACACACGCATATATATATATTAATGTCCCACTTACGGTCTGGCTGTTTGGCCACTAGAGAATGCCTTTGGGCTAGATTTAAGGAACTTCCTTGAGCTAAAAGTGAGCAATTTTTAAAAATTATAAAATAGTCAAAAATGCATAAAACAGAAATTTACAGTGTAATATACTTAATGTACAGAAACGATCACCCAGGTTAAGAAATAAAACACTGCTCACAGAGGGGCCCCTCCCTCCAAAGGTAACTATAATCCACACTTTACGATAATAATGTCCTTGCTTTTAGTTCCAGTTTTACCACCTTAAACTGTATATAACTGTTGTATGTATCTTTTTGGTTCTTGCTTCCTTTGTTTACCATTTTGTACGTGCAGTTTGTTTACATGTGTGGTAGTCCTTTTATTGTCACTGCTACGTTGTATTTCACTTCACAATTTATAGTTTATTTATTCTTCTATTAATGGACATGTGGATTGTTTCCAGTTTTTGGTTGTACAAAGAACATTGCTATAAACCTTTCTGTAGGTATACACATGCCTGAGTTTCTCAAGAGTATATTCCTAGGGGAAGAACTGCTGAGTTAGAGGATATGGGTGTTTTCAACTTTCCTAAAAAATGCTGGGCTGTTTTCTGAAGAGGCTTTCGGTTGACTTTCCACCAGCCATGGATGAGTATAGGGACTGATTATTTTCCCTTCTGTTAGCCAGTGCAGTCTGTATTATACTAGCCCCATGTCTTTCTTAATGATCAGTAGTGGATAAGAGCATGGCCTGTGGAGTCAGACTACATAAATCTTGCCTCCACCACTTAATTGCCCCTCGACCTTGAGTAAATTACTTGCCTTTTTTTTTTCTTCTTCCACACCATGGTCTTTTCCAGGTTATCTTTGCTGTTACTGTCTTGGGGTGATGGAGATGACTTTTAGTTATCATAGTTATTCCCCTGGATAGACTGACTGTCTGCATGAGATTTATTCAGAGTTTGTTATATTTGATTTTGTGTTTTGCAAAAATTATACTTTTTATTAATTAATTTTATATAATGAAATAGTAGCTTATTACTATTCTGGTGGCCAGATTACTTGAAAGATATCACATTACTTTTAGTAATAACAACTACTATTACGAAGTGTTCATTTGTTTTCTGATTTGATCCTTACAATAACTCTATGAGGCAAGTAGACTGGTTTATTCTCACTTACAGAGGAGGAGCCTGGGGCCCAGGAGGGTTTGGTGACCTGTTACAGTGATTCTCTGGTGCGTTAGATCCAGGACTTGGTTGGATTCAGAGTGTCTCTCTAAAATTCCATCTGGCAGGGTGAATGTGACTTCTGATGTCAGAGTCTTGGAAAGCAGACAGGTTTTCAAACACTTTAGAGATGGAAGTGCATGTTAGTGTCTTATCTTTACTGTCTCCATATTTGTTTATGCTGTCATGGTGGGAAAAGTACGTATTTTCTGTGCTGTTATGTTTTTGTTTTTAGGGAGTGCAGCCTGCCACAGGTGAGGTTGTGTTGGACAGTTTCCAGGACTCTGCTTCCCGTTTAGAGCTGGAAACTCGGATACTGAGCCTGCAGCCAGTTGAGCTGCTGCTTCCCTCAGACTTGTCGGAGCAAACGGAGACGCTCATCCGCAGAGCCACGGCTGTTAGGTGAGTCGGCATATTGCTGGAAAATAGTAGTGATTCTTGAACTTAGATCTGATTCCCAAATTGATGATTATCAACATTGTTAAAAAAGTTTTTATTTACAATACTATTTCAACAGTAGTAGGTAGAAATTCCAAAAAAAAAAAAAAAAAACCAAAGTTATACATAATATCACCTTAACATACAACTTTAGAAGTTGAGAGTTTATGATATTTCATGGTATTATTTGATAATTAAAGGGTTTATGATACTATTTAATGATATTATTTGGTAATTAATCTTCAGTTTCTGGGGACAGTCACTCCTTAGAAAGTTTATATAATTTTGGTAATGCCTTATCTGTGCTGCAAGTCTCAATTTGTGGCTGAGTCCAGTAGTTAAATTTGTTAGATCTAAAGTCCCTCCTCTCATTTACGAGGCAGTATGTTAGGCACCATGGCACACGAGGAAGAAGATGTGGTTGTGATGTGTGTCTGGCAGGCTTTATAATCCAGCAGGAGAGGCAGAGGTGCACAGACCTAACTGGACACACAAAGCATGATGTATTACGAGACAGATGTGAAAGGAAGGTTCTATACAGTTTCTTGAGTTTGGTCGGAGGAAAGACTGGAAAGTTGGGCTGGGGCTCAAGTGAAGAGGACTTTTTATGTTGAGAAATTTGGACTTTAGATGAGGCAGGAGAGTGCATGATGATTTCCATTTAGTTAGGTTGACAAGTTGTAAAGTCAAACTAAGTGAAGTTCCATATGTTTCTTTGTTCTTAGAGTTGAATGTTCCTTTTTCAGTTGAACTGAAATTCTTTCAAAGTAGCTTTCATAATATGTTTTTCTGATTATAACACTAACCCATGTTCATTTAGGAAAAGTTGAGAGTTAAACAAACAAAAAACCATAAAAATAATAATAGGCTATAATCTGGAGATAACTACCATTAAACATTTTTGTGTATTATTTCTGTGTATGTATATCACCTTTTGTTTATAAACTTGGATTCATATTGTAAAATCAGCTTAATATCCTGTTTTTTTGCTTAAAATTCCCCATTTTTTTACATTATTATGGAAAATTTCAGATGTTTATGGAACTGTACCAAATAGTGTAGTGAACCCTGTGAATCCATCAACCAGCTTAACATTTCTCAACCAGCCAATCTCATTTCATCTGTAACTCTACTCCCTCCCTCCCTGGATTATTTATTTGAAGTAAATCCTAGAAAAATTATCATTTCATGTGCCAATATTTCAGTGGGTATTCATGAAAACACAATGACTACAGAACATTTGGTCATTTAAATGGATCATAATTTATCCATTCCCCTCTTGTTATGTTGTATTCATTTTTTTCAGTACTACAAATATTGCTATGGTGAATATCCATGCGTAGAAATATTTGTGTGCATTTCTGATTGTTTCCTTAAGCTAAGTTGTTAAAAGTATAATTAATTGGTGAGAGGGTATAAACATTTATAAAGCCCTTGATTGCTTGCTAGAATTGGTAATACCAATTTATGCTAACCCTACTATAGTATTGGTGGGTTATTTGAGCCATTGCCAACAGGAGGAGTGATCATTGAAATAATCTCTGCCAATTGGATAGATGAAAATTTCTGCATGAATTCCCCTTATTTTGTTCTTAATCCTTTCTGACAGTGTGCTCAGACCTGAATAATTAAAAGTCACACAAGTGGACTGATAAGGGGTGCTGCTCTCAGCGAGCTGAAAAAGTTAATAAAATCTCTAAAGATTTTTAGGGTAGTCTTTTAAAACTATATTTCCCATATTTTATGTCTTTGATTTTGTTAATTTTTCTTCATAACTGGAGTGTATATTTGATTAATTTAGATGTAAAGTTGATCAGTTGAATCAACACTTTCATTTTCTGATTTCCCCTTACTTTTATAAAACAATAAAGGTAAAATTCAGTAGAACGTCAAAACATTCCATAGAGACTTTGCCAAAACTGATTTTTTGTCCGGCAGGCAGCATTGCCTGGGGTTATTTCTAAATGTTTACTCATCAAATGAGCTTTAAAAGCCATTTGGAGTACCAAAGATAGTTTGAATATCATATGTGGGTTTTACCAAATTTGATGACTGCCTTTGTCACATTTTAATTTGCTCTGGTTAGCACTGAGAGTATGTAATTTTTCCTATGTTTACCGACCACATGTAATTTTTATTTTTTTCACATAATGGACATAATGGATAGGCAAACAGTCCATATTTCTGTGGAGTCTAAAGCTGATTTATATCTATGTTTAGAATGGAGTGGTAGAGTTTCAAAAGTCAAGCAATAAAACAGTGTGGTCTTGTGACATAGGGTTTGGCTTAGAAAATTGGCTTTCTTCTTAGTGACTTTGGGCAGATTACTCAATCGTGTTGTCCTTCAGTTTCATTTTCTTTAAAATAGGGAAAGTAAGAGTTTTTACTTTGTAGTATTGTGAGGATTAAATAAGTTAATGTAAAGGTAAAGTGCTTGAAATAGTGCCCAACCTAGAAAGTTTTCTGCAGATTAAGCTGTCCTTTTGATTATTCCTATCAGCCATTCCCTCTTTCTATACTGCCTCTCCCTGTGCTCTTCTGGAACTCCAACCAGAAGTATGTTGGATCTTCGTTTATTCTACTCTCTGTGCATAGCTCTTTATGGTGTCATCTCCCATCTACAGCTGTGTTTTTCTAATTGTTTTTGGCCCTTGGGACTTCCTTTTTTTGGAGGGGATCTCTAGAAGAAAGCATTTTTGATTATATTTTGATTCAGTATTTCTCTGTGTCTTTAATGCACTGCCTGAACCAATTAAGTCCTCCATGCTTATGGTAGCATTCCATTTTTTTTTTCCAGTTGTGTATTATTTTTTATTAAGTACTCATTATGTCAAAGGAACTGGCTAATGCATGCTAATATATGTATTTTTTTAGAATTGAAGTGTAGTTGATTTACAGTGTTAGTTTCAGGTGTACAGCAAAGTGATTCAGTTATACATATACATACATATATATTCTTTTTTCAGATTCTCTTCAATTATAGGTTATTACAAGATACTGAATATAGTTCCCTGTGCTATACAGGAGGTTCTTCTTGTTTATCTGTTTTATGTATAATAATGTGTATCTGTTAATCCCAAACTCCTAATCTATCCCTTTCCTGCTCTTTCCCCTTTGGTAACCATAGTTTGTTTTCTTTGTCTGTGAGTCTATTTTTGGTTTGTAAATAAAATTTGTATTTTTTTTTTGTAGATTCCACATATAAGTGAAATATGATATTTGTCTTTCTCTGACTTCATTTAACATGATAACCTGTAGGTTCATCCATGTTGCTGCAAATGGTATTACTTCATTTCTTTTTATAGCTGACTAATACTCCATTGTATATCCATTTCCAAGTTCTATTGTGATATATATACACCACATCTTTTTTATCCAGTCATCACTCAGTGGATATTTAGGTTGTTTCCATGTCTTGGCTGTTGTAAATAGTGCTGCTGTGAACATTGGGGTGCATGTGTCCTTTCAAATTAGAGCTTCCTCTGGATATATGCCCAAGAGTGGGATTGGTGGATCATATGGTAAGTATGTTTTTGGTTTTTTAAGGAACCTGCTTACTTTTGTCCATGGTGGCTGCACCAATTTACATTCCCACCAACAACGTAGGAGGATTCCTTTTTCTCCACACCCTCTCCAGCATTTATTATTTGTAGACTTTTTAATGATGGCCATTCTGACTGGTGTGAGGTGATACCTCATTACAGTTTTGATTTGCATTTCTCTAGTAATTAGTGATATTGAGCATCTTTTCATGTGCCTGTTGGCCATCTGGATGTCTTCTTTGAAGGAATGTTTATTTAGGTTTTCTGCCCAGTTTTTGATTGGATTGTTTTGTTTTGTTTGTTTGTTTGTTTTTTGATATTAAACTGTATGAGCTGAAAGCATGTCCTCTAAGATCAGGAACAAGACAAGGATGCCCACTCTCTCCACTTTTATTCCACATAGTTTTGGAAGTCCTAGCCACAACAATCAGAAAAAAAAAGAAAAGGAATCAAAATTTGAAAAGGAGAAGTAAAACTGTCACGTTTGCAGATAACATGATACTATGTATAGGTAATCCTAAAAATGCTACCAGAAAACTACTAGAGCTCATCAATAAATTCAGTAAAGTTGCAGGATACAAAATTAATATACAGAAATCACTTGCATTTTTATACACTAAGAACAAAATAGCAGAAAAAGAAATTAAGGAAACCATCCCATCAAAAAGAATAAAATACCTAGGAATAAACCTACCGAAGGAGGCAAAGGACCTGTACTCCAAAAGCTATAAGATACTGACAAAAGAAATTGAAGATGACACAAACAGATGGAAAGATGTATCATGTTCTTGGATTGGGTGAGTCAATATTGTTAAAATGGCCATACTACCCATGGCAATATACAGATTCAGTGCAGTCCCTACCAAATTACCAATGACATTTTTCACAGAACTGATACAAAAAATTTTTTAAATTTGTATGGAAACACAAAATTCCCTGAATAGCCAAAACAATCTTGAGAAAGAGCTGGAGGGATCATGCTCCCTGACTTCAGACTATACTACAGTAATCCAAACAGTATGGTCCTGGCACAAAAACAGACACATAGATCAATGGAACAGGATAGAAAGTCCAAAAATAAACCCACACATTTACGGTCAATAATCTATAACAAAGGAGGCAAGAATATACAGTGGAGAAAAGACAGTCTCTTCAATTAGTGGTGCTGGGAAAACTGGACAGCTACCTGTAAAAGACTGCAGTTAGAGCATTCTCTAACACCATATACAAAAATAAACTCAAAATGGATTAAAGACCTAAATGTAAGACCAGATACTATATAAAACTCTTAGAGGAAAACATAGGGCAAACACTCTTTGACATAAATTGTACCAATATTTTTTTCAAACCAGCTCCTATAGTGATGGACATAAAAACAAATGTAAGCATTCCATTATTTTTCTATTTAGAAAGATCTCACTTCATTTTGGAAACACAATCATTTGTGTTTTATTTTAGTCAATTTGTTTTTCTTTAAAAATTTTTACATTCAACTTTTTATTCATTTTTTCTTTATTTTGCTTCACTGAGGTGAGGTGGTCCTACCTTAATTCCCTGAAAATGCTAGTGGGTCCATTTACACTGGTTTACATCCATAATCTTTAGCTTTTATCAACCAGAGATGCAATTCTCGGCCATGTTTAAAAAAAAGAAAAAAAGTTAGCAACGGGGATAGGGAATTCTTTTAATTAAGTATGAAGAACATAGCTTGCCAAAATTCTGTTCCATATTTAATTCTAGTAAGTATCACAGCATTGAATTTTCAAAGAGTTTCGTTGTGTTTTTGGTGCTATCTTCTGTATTTTAAATAGTGATGAGTAGTTATTTGGAATCCCTTCTTTTTCTTCCACGTAAATCTGAGGGTAAAACCAGAGGTTTTTGTCAGCTAGTGGTTATTTCATTAATATTAATGAAGAAATAATAGAGCTTTGTGAGAAAAGATGAAAGAATGGTTTGGAATTACAGAATATCCATTTTAAGTAAGTATTGGGTTTGGGGGGGTTTTTGTGGGTTTTTTTTTGTATTTTTAACTTTGACCACAAGAGGTCTCCAAAGGATTTTATATTCTATGAATTTCAATTAAAAGACTAATAGCAGCTTCGCCGTTATTTTTATATGACTAGGTACAGGCTTAATTACTTTGTATTTAGAATGAATGACTATTAGTCAAAGACAGTACTAAGCTATAGTATTGTTTCTAAATAATAATAAACTATCAATTTTTCTTAGGTTTTTTTTCATTTATGTAAAATGTGTTTGGAAGATTTCAGTTGGTTCTTAGGAAGTTTGTCCTACTGTCTTAAGTGTTGTCTTTTTCATTTGTTGTAAGAGTGTATATATTCTTAGATACTCTCTAGAGAGAGAAACAAAGGGAAAGCAATGATTTTAAGCATTGTATTAACTGCAGTTAAGCTTAGAAATTTTATATGCTTATAAACCTGGTCAAGAGGAAAGCTATAGAAAGCAATAAACAAATATTAGTTAATATTTAGTAGTTCTCAAAGAAACTGATTTTTGAGGCAAGTCAGATGAACGAAGTGGATGATGGTTATTTTTGAGTTCAGAGAAGGAGAGCTTCTGGGCCCTGGCAGAGCAAGGAAGGCATTGTGGAGGAGGTTGGCTGGGATGGGGACATTTGCAGGATGGGAGGCTTTGCATTGGTAGCGGGGAGGAAGGAGGATATGTTCTGTGTGTGTGCGGAAATAATGTTTGCTCTGAGACATACAGGCTGGAAATATTAGAGGAGGTGTGAAGACAGCAGGGAGACTTTTCTGAATGGAGGAGAACTTACATGTTGAGAGTTGGGGGAGAAAGGGTCAAGAACCATAAAATCCGGCAAAGGGGTGTGGCCTCCCAGTGGAAGGCAATAGGGTATCTGGGCAAAAGAATGGGGTGATAAGAGGCCTAGGGGGTTGAGCCAAGATGGCGGAGTAGAGAGACTCACAGCTCTCCCTCTCCCACAAATACACCAAGAATTACATCTCCAAACCCACTGAATTGCACAGAATACCTGCTGAATTCTGGCAGAGTGTCTCTTGCTTTGAAATACAGGATTCTCACAAAATCTGATAAACAACAAGTTTATACTGTATAGCACAGGGAGCTATATTCAATATCTTGTGGTAACTTATGGTGAAAAAGAATATGAAAATAAATATATGTATGTTCCTATATGACTGAAGCATTGGTGCTGTACACCAGAAATTGACACATTGTAAACTGACTATACTTTAATAAAAATATATTTAAAAAAAAAAAGGAAGAGGCCTAGATGGGAGAGTTGAATTTTTTATATTAAGTTTTAATTGAAGTATAGTTGATTTACAGTATTTTGTAAGTGATAGCATATGATATTTGTCTTTGACTTACTCACTTAGTTTGATAATCTCTATGTCCATCCACGTTGCTGCAAATGGCATTATTTCATTCTTTTTTATGGCTGAGTAATATTCCATTGTATTTATATGCCGTATCTTCTTTATCCAGTCATCTGTTGATGGACATTTAGGATGCTTCTATGTCTTAGCTGTTGTAAATAATGCTGCTATAAACATTGGGATGCATGTATCTTTTCAAATTAGAATTTTCTCCAGATATATGCCCAGGAGTGAGATTGCTGGATCATATGGTTAGTCTATTTTTAGTTTTCTGAGGAACCTCCATACTGTTCTCCTAGTGGCTGCACCAATTTACATTTCCCACCAACAGTGTAGGAGGGTTCCCTTTTCTCCACACCTAGAAGAGTTGAATTTTAAAAATATAAACAGTTCCCATAAGGGAAAAACTAGTGGACAGAGAAAAGAATAAGACCCAGGAGTTTGAAGAATGTCAATAGTTGGGAATAGGAGGAAGAAGAATAGGAAGAAACAGAAGGGAGGGGATAAAGAGCTGGGTCGAGAACCAGGACAAGGTAGAGATGTGTAGCTGCAGTTCATCTGTTGCAAATGATATGGTCAGCGGTGCATGTTAATTTTTTGCCATATTGACTCTGTTAAAATTTTTGAAGCTTCGTGACATTCTCTAACCAGTTAATACCATTTATCAGTCTGGTGAAAAAGGAAGCCTAGGTTCCCCTCCTGGCCTCTGCTAGCATGGGTGGGGTTAGACCACACTTTTTTCTGAGGTGTTTGGCCAGAGGAGAGTGGTTATTGTCTAGAAGTTTTCTGTCTTGCTTATAGCTGCACCTGTCCTGGGTGTTGATCTGGGGAGAGCAGTCTTGCTGGGGCTTTTTTGTCCGCTCCTGTTGGCCTTTCATGATTGTCACCTTTTTCAGCTCCAAGCCTGGGATATATGTGGCAAAAATGAGTCCAGGGGACTCACCTCCATGGCACTTCTAAGGTCTCCAGTTTCCTGCTGGTCTACTTTCTTTCCCCCTTTCAGTGTTGTCTTCTCTTTGTTTTATGTATAATGCGCAGGGCGTTGTACTCAGCAGGAGAAACAGGGAAAAGTATGTCTACCCCTCCTTCCCAGAAGCAGAAGTACTTCTAGTCAAGATCTTATTTTAGAGATTACTCTGAGTATGAATGAATTTTGCTTCCTTGATATGATTTTAATTTGATTAAAATTAAAATGTAAAAAACACTTGGATTATATTGATCATGCCAATGTGTAAGTTTTTACTGTAGCAAAACTGAGTTTTGTACATTGGTGAATCTGATTAAGGGAAAAAGAAAACTCCTTTTTCAAATGTTTTTATAATTTAAAACATTAAAAAATGTTTTTAGTATCCCTTACACTTTAAGCATGTTAGAATATTTTTGAAAGCGCCACCAATGGGGAAAGTCCCTCTTGAATTCCTTAGTGAATGAACCATCTCAGCATACAGAAAATAACAGTGAAGTCTTACCAGTCTCCCGTCAGAATGCTGTCGTCGTAATTAAGTCATATTAGCTTTTTATAAAGTTTCTCTTTTCTTACTGCAAAACAATTAAGTATTTAAGTTAAAAATCAGAAGGACCTGAAGGAAACTCAATACCAAGTGAATCCAGAAAGCCTGGAGAAGGGCATAAATCAGGTGTGGAGTCTTAGAGGGACAGAGGAGTGGCCCTGAAGCAGGGAGGGTGAGGAGATGGGCTACACAGGACACTGGCCACCGCAGGCAGAGCCGAGTCACACTTGGTTTACTTACCTGATAGAATTCTGAGCAGTTCACAAATAAATGTTTCTTACTTTCGTAGTTAAATATTTATTTAAGATGTATTAAAACATGTAATTAGTGAATCAAACCTGTGATTTCATAAATTTTTATGGCATAGAAAGGTTCTTAAGTTGGTATTTGAGTTAAAAAATGTGGGTTGATTTAACAAAAACTGTTGAGTTGTAGTAGTGATGTACTTGCCTACGTGGGAACATTCTTGAAGGTGGAGGGGGAATGACCAAAGTAGGGGAAACCTGCTGGAGCACATTTTAGGGGCATATATGTCACATTTATCCGCTTCTTGTCATTTAGATTTTGTACATGTGTTTGAGCTAAATCAAATATAAATGGGACCACTGCTTGAATGAAAAAAAAAAAAAAAACCCAGAGTTTAAGAGAAATATAGGTGATGAATTTGAGGCCCAGAAAGGGCATTTCAGCTCCCTCAAGTTGAGCTCCTCTCCATTTCCTATAGTAGCTGACCTTCCTAATTGAGGTATTTAATTCCACGTTCAAGTTAATTTTATTAATTTAGAGAGCTACAGTAAACACTGATTGATTATCCTTTTCTTATCCCTAAAATGTTTGTATAGATAGATGTTTCCAGTAAATTCTCACTTTAGTGTTATATCCTCTGAGTTGTACATTATTATACATACATACATTAATTCATTCATTCTTAAAAACATTTATTGGGTGCTTACTATGAGCCAAGTTCACAGCTAGATGGTGAAGATACAAAAATGAGTAAGGTCCCTACCTTTCAGAGTCTTCCAGTCTATAGGCATGGTAGTCATGGAGATAAGGAGTTATAATGGAAGTGCTGATTGTTATGGTCCTGCAGAGTCACTGGTAGAGTAAGAATGCGAAGCCATGGCTCGGGAATTAGGCGATGCTTTGCGGAAGAGGGTGCCAACATTAAGATTTGAGAACAGCAGCCAGGCAGATGGAGGTGTGAGAGAGCGTGGTTTTCCTGGGGAGCAGAAGGTAGTTTGATTGGCTGCCCTGCCAGGGTGAACATAGCAGCCTAAGGCAGGACACATGTGGTTGTGTTAAGTGAAAATGAAAGAGTCAAGAGTGAAACAGTAGAGAGAGAGCAATGTTAAGGAGGAGTTGGGTAAAGCGTTTTCTCAGAGGAAGACTGAGGCGGGATGGCTGGTAGCAAAAACTGTGTAATAATCTTTTGTGTCCCCAGCACCTATTATAGTAGCTCAGATATAGTAGGCACTTAATAAATGCTTGATGAATGAATGACTAGACAAGTAACTTTTGGAATAAGGAAAATAATGGGTATTTCCTATTTGTTTTTCTTAGGAAAAATGATGTGGCTTTTATAAATGTAAAGGGATTGTTTTAGTAGCTGGAGATTCATCCTTGATATGTAATGATGAATATGTGTTTAAATGATACAGGTATAGCCAACTCATTTTGGGGAGACCATACTATCATTTCCACCCCCATTGTTTTTAATTCTTCAAAAAAAATTTTAAAATGTCACTTTAAATTAGTTTATTTGAGCATTCTGCCATTTCCATGGACATTCCTTTACAGTAAATATTAATGGAATCTGCATGTCCTTATTCTTAATGAGGAGTTAGGTAGCTATTTTAAGAATTGATAATAGTGGTGATAAGATTCCATCCTCATCTCTGGCACTTGAAACTTCTGTTGTGATGCACATAGAATTTTTTTTTCTCTGTCTATTCTGTTTTTCTCATCTTCTTCATTCCATGTGTCTAGAGTAGAAGGTCAAATATAAAGTTGACCTCCTTTGTCATTCTATTTATGTTTATTATATCTAATAATTTCACTTTACTATTTAGAAAATTCAGAAATAGAGAATTGATTATGGTGATAGGGATGGTAGTGGATTAAGTAGCAGAAATAAATCTCATACATAGTAGGAAAATGTTTGTCTCAAGGAAGACATTTAAAAAAAAGAGTCTTAATAATAAAAATCTGTTTTATATTGATTTCCTTTTAAAAATTATATTAATTCATTCTCTGGAAGAAATGCCGTTGTATTTTCAGTAGTACTGCTAATTTTTACATATCTAGCTAGCTAGCACTTTTCCTGCATAGCACTTTAAATTTATATACATGAAAATCCAGATTTTAAAACATAAATTAGTATCTGTTCTACAAGAGTGTTTGCAGTAGGGTTTATCTAAATAATGAGCTTCTTTGTGCATCTTCATTGAGTGTAATTCCTCAGGATTATCTCTAACTTAAAAGGAATAAGGGGGTGTACGTATTAGAGGATTATTGGTAGTAGTCGAATAGGAAGAAACAGTATTTGAGGAATCGGGGTGGGGGGAATGATCTGATTAATTACTATGGACAACTCCCAAGGTGGGGCCAGTCCACTTGAACAGAAAGTTGGGGAGCAGTTGTGTGAGACGTGCAGTTATTTTAGTGATTCTACTTGACTTTTGTAAATCACCTGTTCGTTTGAGGCTGAAGATTTAAATTCATGAAATCTCTTAATTAACTAAAACATTTTATTCTGAAGTTACGTGATCATCAAGGTAGTTAGTGGCAAAGCCCACTAAATCCCTAGTCCTGTTTGATGTTGGCAAGTCCACCTTGCCATCATTAAGATATAATCTAATAGCATTATAAATATAAAAATCTCTTTAGTTGAACTCTTAATACAGGTAGCCATCTGTCCTTAGCATCTATTCAAGTATTTTTCTTCTCTTTTCCTCTCCATAGTTCAAAGAGAGATTCCTTTCATTTTCTTCCCTTCTAACAAAGCTTCCTTTCATTCTGTACCTTAAATCAAAAACTTGGTTTAGAGCCTCCTGGGCTTGCTTATGTCTGAGCTTTTGTGGATGTGGTCTTATCCATTTATCTTTTCAATGACTCCTTCCTGTCAAAGCTTTCTGCTGAAGGGAGATTTCTTACTAATTTCCATCATTTTTGTTGATTACTCAGATTATCTTCTTATCTCTTATTTTCAGGCCAGAAATTTCTTTTCCCTCCCATCCTCTTTTTGTGGGTTCTTTTTAACCACCAAACCAAGTCTTCATCCCTCAAGCAGTAAAAGTCTGTAAAGTCCTGGTTTGCTTTTTTCCTCTGCCAGTTTTCTTCCCTACTTCCCTCTTCCTCCTCTGTCTCTTACCCCTCCTCCTTTCACTCTCTTTAAGAAAATACCTGTTTAGTATTTGACTCAATATGTAATTTTATTTACTATACATAATACTGAGGTTGATGGCATTTTTCCAGGCTTTCTTGGGAGCTCCCCAACACAACAGCAGCTCGGAAAACCCTGACAAGTTTCCAGGACCCTTTCCCTCAGTGTCATCATGAACTGTTTCTCTTACTTTGATCCTTTGGCTGTGACCGTCTCTTCCTGGCCAGGCTGAGCTAGGCTTTCCATCTCATGGGAGTGGACGTGGACCCTGAACACACCATACTAGATTGTGTACTAGGTTGTTCCCAGCCCTAACAGGAAGGCTGGTGGAGAGAAGAGTGCGTGATGACTGAATGTGCATGTCTTCTTCCCTGATGGCCACGTTGACCATGACCACAGCGCACAGTTAGTCCATACCTGGTGCTGAGTATCACATGACAGCCTTCATGGTTTGTGTCCAGCCAGGAAGGCCTGCACATGCCCTATCAAGGCAGTGCTTTTTGAACTGTGGTCACAAGTCATTGGTGGAATATAAAAACAATTTTATGGGTTACAATGGACACTTTAAAAAAAATGAAATTAGAATAGTGTATAGTCAAAGATAGAAGGGTGCATTGTATGTAGCTACAGTTTTTCCATTTGCTATGCATCCTAATCATGTCTTTAACCCAAGGAAAAGTTGCTTCAAAGACAAAGTGACTTCTGGTCATTCCTGTTAACGAGAAATCAAATAATGTATACAAAACACATTAGCTACATAATGTTTCCCTTTCCATTCAGCCTCACAAACATTTATTGTGTAATAACCATGAATCTTCTTGAGATTAAAAGATCTATGACCTTTCCCATTAAAGGCTACCAATCTATTTGGAAAGCTACCATATTATACAGATCACTCCAGTACAAAGCACATTGTAAAGTGTGTGATAGGAAAGCAAACAGAATGCTAAGAGAGTCCATGAAAGGGAGAAGATAATTTTGTGTAGAGCAGCACTGCTCAATAGAAGTATACTGTGAATCATATATGTAATTTTAAACTTTCTGGTAGCCACATTAAAAATTAAAGAGAAACAGATGAAAATGACCTTAATAATACATTTAATTTAATTCAGTATATCCCAAATATCATTTTAACATGTTAACTCTGTTACATTCTTTTTTATACATTAAATCTTTACATTCATTTTCACAAAGTTTTTGAAATCCACTGTGAATTTTACACTAACAGCACATCTCAGTTCAGACCACATTTCAAGGGCTCAGTAGCTGCATGTGATTAGTAGCTACTGTATTAGACCAGTACAGTTTTACACAGTGTAGGGATGCCTCATGCAAGAGAGGGCCTAGAAGTTTAGACAACACTTAACTAGACAGTTGTTAGGAAGATACATTCTCCAGTGAGAGAATAGTTTAAACAAAGGTGGATATGAGTTTGTAAAAAAAGCAGTTAATGAAACTCACACTATAAGCCAGGTGTATTCTGTAACCGTTGCTCATATTAACTCTTGTAATCTTCATAGCAACCCTTTGAAGTAGTTACTGTTATTACATAGTAACTACTATATTACTTATAAATTATATATTTTATAAATGAGGAAACAGGCACAGGTGGTCTAGTAGCTTATATGCATATATGTATGTGTCTGTCTCCAAAGATACCATGTCCCAAACACTGGGACCTGAGAATATGTGAGATTAAATGACAAAGAGGAATTAAGGTTGCTACTCAGCTGACCTGAAGATAGGGAGAGTACCCTGGATTGTCGAGGAGGGCTCAGTTAATCATAAGAGTCCTTTAAATATGGAAGAGGGAGGCAGAAGAGGAGTCAGAGTGATGTGATGTGAGTGTTTGAACCGCCAGTATTGGCTTAAAAGAAAGGTAGACTGCTTCTAGAAATTGGAAGGGGCAAGGAACCAGATTTCTCTCCTAGAGCCTCCAGAAAAGAACACAGCCTTGTTGACACCTTGATTTCAGACCAGCAAGACCAGTGTCGGAATTCTGACCTACAGAACTATGAAATAATAAACGTGTATTGTTTTAAGCCACTAAGTTTGTAGTAATTTGTTACAGTATTAATAGAAGAGTAATACACTGTAATTATTTGTGGATGTTGGGTAGTGATGTAAGATGTTTCTTAACATGATCCTGGCTTTAAAGAACTTTTTGTTAATCAGTAACTGTTTACCTGAATTGTCAGACCACTGCCTCTTTTCCTTGGATGCCCAGTTTCTTCTACCTCATTTTGCAAACTATCTGAAAAGTGACTGGTGTTTAATACTGTTAAAGTAGACATAACTTTTGCAAGTAGGAATGTAAATAGTAGTTTGGTTCTGCCTGAAATACTGGGAGTTTGGAAGTGCTTGGTAAAGTGGTTACTGCCATTTTTAAGTCTGAGCAGTTCCTAGTTGCTAAATCAGGCTGTGATTTATGTATGACTTACCTTACAGGTAAGGATAGTGTACAGTCTTTTATGTAACTCTGAACTACCAACCCCCGGATATCACAGAGTTTACTTGTGGGTGATTAAATTGAGTAAGACAAAAGATTGCCCACCCATACAGAATAAAATCCTGTTTCTTTGCCTGCCAGAGAACAGTGGGAGCAGCCTGGCCTGCAGATTGATTGTCATATTCTGCCTCCTCCCACCTACCTGTTGCTACAGTCACCGAGCTTAGCCTCTCATCACATTCTGTCATTTTCCTGGGGCTGCAGAGGAAAGGGCTTCCTTACTTTAGTTCCAAGGCCCTGTGCACATTGAAATATATGCCTCTAGAAAGAGAGAGCAATTCCAGAGTTAAATACTGGCTGAATGTTGGAAACAGTAGTGGAATCCATTCATCCCCTCGGGCCATGGTGATGTGAAGTGTTCATGGGTATCTTTCCTCTAACCTCAAAAGTGGAAAATGTAGGCCTTCTCTGTTTGGTGCTGTCTCTGCCCCAGGTGCTTAGTGAGTGCAGCCTCTTCTTCTAGAATTCTCCTTGTGGCTTAGGGAATGTGTATGATTTTCCTGGATTCCTTCTCAGAGGCTCTTGGCCATGTTGATTGCTCTTGAGTGATCACAGGTGCTTTTTGCCTGCTAAGCAATCCTTGTATGTAAGACCAGAATTTAGGCACAAGATAAATTCAAAGGTGGGGATTTTGTTTTACAGGAAGATTTTCACTTGCAAACTTTTCTAATTTGATTTGGCATATTTAAATAACAAATTATACAAGAAGTTTAAATTGCTTCATTTTAAAAGAGTTTGAGTTGCAAACCCATTGCTTATGTAAAGTAACTTATGAGGCCAGGGGTGTGGCATCCTTTCTACTGTCTGGTCCCTAGTCCTTACCTCTGGGTTCTAGTTGCACTAGATTGATTATCATGTTCTGAATATGTCAAGTACAGTGAGAAACAGCACAGAACAGTGGTCTGACTACAGAGTTTGGGGCCAATCTGTTTGAATCTTAGCTCCCTCGTTTTTAGCTGTGGATCTTATTAACCTCTCCTTGGCTCTGTTTCCTTATTCAAAGACAGGTATGTATATGTATGTGTGTGTACACACACACACACACACACACACACACACACACACACACACATATATATATATATAAAAGGTATATAAAAATAGAACTTTTTCATAGAGTAGTAGTGAGGATTAAGTTATTTCATACCTATAATGGGTTTAAAGCAGTGCCTTGGACACAGTAAGTGCTCATTAATTGTTAACTCTTTTATTTTCATTCATCATTTGTTTTTCTGCCATTCTTAAACTATTTTTAGTCATGTGTTTTCCCCACATCTGTCTTCTCAAATAGTCTATATTTTAACAGCCTTACTGCTTTTATGAAGCTGTCATATAATTTTTCGCTGTGGTTTTAGCCTTGGCTGAACATTGAAATTGACTGTGGATATTAACTACTAACGCCTGCATTGTTGGTCTGTGGTAGACCTGGCTTATAGCGGCTTGTGAGAATGGATTGGTACATTTCCATGGGATTTTTTTTCAGGTTGTTAAAGCATTGGTAGCTTAAAAGAGCCACGGTGGAAATATTTACACTCCCAAAATTGGCAGATACTGTCACAGCATTCCTTTCAGTCTACTTGGTGTTCTAGCGATTTGTTTATAAGCGTCCTGAGCAGATGTTGAGGCTTTTAGTAGGGCTGTGTTAGTTTGTTAGGACTGTTGTAACAAGTACCACAGACTGATGGCTTAAAAAACAGAAATTTATTGTTTTGCACTTCCAGATGCTAGAAATCCAAAATCAAGGTTCCGGCAGGGTTGGTTCCTTCTAAGGGCTGAGAGGGAAGGATCTCCTGGGCCTCTCTACTTGGCTTGTAGACAGCCATCTTCTACCTATGTCTTCTTTTTATGTGTGGCTTTGTGTCCAAATTTCCTCTTTTTTATAAAGACACCGGTCATATTGAACTAGGGCCCACCCTAATGACCTCACTTCAACCTGATCACCTCTGTAAGGGCCCTATCTCCAAATAAGGTCACATTTTGAGGTGCTGGGGGTTGTTAAGACTTCTGTGTACAGATTTTAGGAGGACACAACTCAACCCATAACATAGGGCAGGGATCTTCTTTTTTCTTTTCTTCTTTTTGTTCCTGTAGTACTTACACAGTGAAGATTTGTTGACTTGAACTGAAAAGGAAACACCAGTAGTTGGTGTATTATTTGTGTATAATTTTTTATTCATTGTACTGTGAATTCCAGATTGTCAATTTGTTGATTAATTTTTTTTGAAGTGGCTTTTTGTGAGGATAACATCAGAGTTAGTATTTGTGGAGAAAAACATTAGTTGAGGAAGATTTTTTTTTTCTTAGGTTGCCTGAGGCAGGCTTAAGCTTGTTAATGAACTCAAAAGGCATATGATCGAGTGAAATGGTCTTGATTTTGTGTCTGTTACTGAGAAAATGCTTTTAATCATGCGTGAAGAAAATGTTTGAGACAAATTTCCAGTAATCTGAGAATGTTTTAATGCTGATCATTCTCTTCAGGATTATGTAAGCTTGTGGAGTTCTCAGAGAAGTAGGGTTTCTTTTGCTTTTTCTCAAAAGCATATAATGTCAGGTAATGACTTGGTGATTTTTATGGTTGAAAAAAAAATGTCTTTGAACCACAGGATGCATAAATTATTCTGTAAAAAGTTGCCTCGTGTTAGGATGATTGTATATATATAAAATAGATGACATTTACACTGTGATTATCTCAACGCACTTAAATATGGAATGTACTTTTTGAAGTTAAATGTTTTTCTTCAAAATGAGATACTTCTCTGCACCATTGCTTTTTGGTGACTAAATACTGGAATTAGAATCTTAATTCAAAAATGTATTTGAATTACACATATGCACAGGAATTTGTTGGTCTAAATGTTCAGATTTTTTTTAATAGAAAATTTTCAGCTATAAATTATGTATGGCAAATATCAAAAGCTTTGATTTTTAATCTTCTTAAATCAAGTATAATTTACATGCAATACAATTTACACACTTCAACTGTATGAATCAGATCAATTTTGATAAATATATGCATCAATATAACCACCACCCCAGTTAAGATATAGAACATTTCCATCTTCCCAGAAAGTTCCCTGTGCCTTTTTGCAGTCATTTTTCTCCCCACCTCCACCTCCTACTCCAAACAAATACTGATCTGATTAGACTCTTACAGAATTTCACATAGATGGACTCATTACAGGATATACTCTTTCATGTCCAGTCCCTTTCAGCATAAAGCCTATGAAATTCACCCAGTGTTGAGTGTATCAGTAGTTTGTTCCTTTGTATTGTTTAGTAGTATTGCTACAAAATTTGTTTATCCATTCACTTGCTCTGCAGTTGACTTTTTGCCTATTTTCAGTAAAGCTGCTGAGAACATCTGTATACTAGTTTTCTTATGGACTTAAGTTTTTATTTTGGGTAAATACCAAAGAGTGGAATTTCTGGCCTATATGGGTAAGTATCTGTTTTAACTGTATAAGAAACAGCTGAACTCTTTTTAAAAGTAGTTCCCCAATTATATGCTCTCAGCAGCAGGTAGGAGAGTTGTGGTTGCCGTACATCTTTGCCAAAGATTGGTGTTGACATTCTTTTTATTTTTAGCCGTTATACTGAGTGTGAAGTGGTGTCTCATTTTGGTTTTATTTACTTTTTTTTTTTTATGACCAATGATGTTTCCATGTGTTTATTGGCTATTCATATATCTTCTTTTGCCCATTAAACAAGAGCTGTAAGAATTCTTTCTATATTCTGAATACAAATCCTTTGTCAGATATGTTTATTGTGACTATTTTCTCCCAGTCTGTGGCTTGCCTTTTAATTTTTTTGATGACCTTGGAAGTTCGAACACAAGGTTTTAATTTTGGTGGAAATCAAATTTATCAGTTTTCTTAGTTTCTTTTATGTCATAAGAAATCTTTGCCTAATAGTTGCTTCTACACCATTTGTCTTAAAGAGTCTTCTGACCGCATTGAGTTATGTTGATGTCAAAGGCTTTATTTTGCGTTTAGCTTTGAAAAATGACCTACTTAGGTTAGTAGATATTTTGGACACTGATGTTGTAGGATGTCATTTTTAAAAGTGTGTGTATTTTGTGGGTATCAGAAGTTATTTATATGTTAGAATTTAGTTATTTACCACATGGGAGCTCTAGTCACCTACCATGCCAACCTATTCCTAATAGAGACCCAATTAGAGATGAAGGTAAAAAGGATAATTCTGTACGTGTGTGTGTGCACATGTATGTGTGTATGAGAGAGAGAAATTAAGCTAAGGAATTTGAAACATTCAGGAAAGCACATAAATATTGCATAATTGGTATCATTTTAGGTAATCAGTTTTAGAATTTAGCAACTTTTGTTAAATTTTCTAATATTTAACTTTAAAAATAACCTTAGTATATAGATAAGCCTTTTTATATCTTTTGTCTTCTCATCTTTGAAAACTGCTATTTAAGTGACCTTTGAGTAGCTGCTGCTTTTTTTTTTTTTTTTTTTTTTTTCTTTTCTTTCAAATTTGTCTTTTGTCTTTTCCCTTTTTTGGGGGGTGGGTAGAGGTGATTAGGTTTATTTATTTACTTTTAGGGGCTATACTGGGGATTGAACCCCAGCCCTTGTGCATGCTAAGCATGCGGTCTACCACTTGAGCTATACCCTCCCCCCTTGAGTAGCTTCTTTTGTTTCTACTTGTGAAATGAAAATGCTTGGTGTCTGTTTAAAGGCATTTCAGGCATCAAAAGGAGGTGAGGTATTGTTTTGGACAGGGGCAGTGGTGTCTGAAATCCCACATTAGCTTTTCCTCCTCTTCATCCTCTGTTCCCCTGGAGTGAAAAGGGTATTGTTAGAGACATATCTTGGTAGCTGATGAGAATATTTCTCATTGCTGACATGCTCTTTCCTTTGTGTCTGTCCTGCCTGATTACGTCTGTGCTAACGCTCTTTCCCTTTTCCCCCCTTTCCTTTGAGCATGACTACTCCTATCTTTCATTCTTAAGTAGCAGTAATAGTATTAATAATAATTGCAATGGCTAACACTATGTATTAGGTGCTGCTCTAAGGGCTTTATAGTTATTGGCTGATTTAATCTTCACCAACACCCTGTGAGGGAGTTACTATTCTTTTCATACAGATTTCCAGGAAACTGAGGCAGCGAGATGTGAAGTCTGGGATTAAACAGCTAGTAAGTGGCAGAACTGCGATTTGGTCCATCCTTCCTGGCTTTGAACCATTAGGTTATAATGGCTTCTCGGGGAAAACACACAAAGCAGCAGCCAGTCCCTTCCTTCACCTCTGCTTCTGGACGTCAGAAGGAGTCATGTTTTATAGCACAGCTGACATTATTCTGGTTAATATTCCATGAAGCTTTCATTCCTTTATAATGCATATTGTAGTTTGGATTTCTGTCTCTAGCAGTAAAGTTTCTGACAAGAAGCATGTGTGCTCAAACAAAGTAGCTTGATTTTACAAACCGCAGTCCCACGTGTCCAGTGGAAGGCACAGGCTGTCCTAGCCATGTGGTTATTCTTCTGGGAAAGCGTCTTAGAGGAGGTAAGTCTTGGCGGGCTTGTTAAGTAAGAAAGTGCGCACAGGCCTGGGGGCACGGTATGTGGACCCGGGTGGGAAAAAGACCCAGGATTGGGATGGGCTGAAAGATTAAGCGAGAATGGAGGTTTTAAAATGTTGTTACAAGGGTTTGTCCTTAGAGATTTCCAGGATCAAGGAAGAAGAAGTGGGAGGTCATGAGTACAGGCAGAAGTGATGGCTTGTCTAGGCCCTTGGGCTTTCTGCCTTCATTCCCTCCCCCTTCACCGTTTCCCTTCCCTTTGGTTTCCCAAGTTTGAGCACGCTAATCCTCTTAGTTTTCCTGACCTCATTGCAGACAGAGGTACTTGCCTGTCAGGTTTGCCAAGACAGATTAGAAATTTTTTGATGGGGCGTTATTTTTTTATTTTTATTTTTTTAAAGTAGCAACCACTCTAAAAAAAAGCAAAAAACCTTCTAAACTTTTGATAGAAAGAGCTAGAGGAAGGTTTACCGGAGTTTACCTAGTGTTGGCTTCTTACCTTACGATAATATCTCCTAACATAAAGCTACTTTAAAATTTTTTTTAATAAATTAATTTTAAAAAAACTAAGAATTACAAGAGAGTAATTTTTGGGGGTGACACATGAAGAGAGACTCCAGAGCAGCCACGAAGTATGAGAGAATTTGGAGAGAAAAGGAAAAAGGGATTTACACAGTGTTTCAGTGGGTAAGATAGACCCTCCCCCTCTGATGTTCTCTGAGGAAGTCAGATAAAGAATGATGATGACTTTTTCACAAAAAAAAGATAATACCTCTTATAGTTCTTGGTCTTTTGAACGGCACAGCTGCCAGGCGTGCTGGCCTCGGTTATTCCTGGGCCGGAGGCCTCCTCTGTCTGAGGCCCTGTGGAGTTTGCACAGCAAGTAAGGAAATGCTCGGTCCTTCCTGCCGCTCCCCAGCAGGCCTGTCTCTGGGTCCCAGTGTCCCTTCACCTCAGGTCTCTCTAATCCTGCCGGGGCCTTGGCCCTAAATCTGGTCTTGGTTTCTAGCCCCCAGTGGTGACTTGGCTAAGGTCCCTGGATCTCTGCTTGGTGGGGAAGTGTGGGAGGAGGGGTCTTCCTGGTTTCTAGACTCTCTGACTTGTAGTCTGTCCCCCTGTTGGTTTGGTCTGAAGTAGACTCACCAGCTGAAATCAAACTGGCCATTTGGCCAGCAGTAGAGGTTGCCATCTTTCTAAGATGTTACCTGTGTGATTGTGTCCACTTTCTTCTCTGGACAGCAAAGGACCCTTTTTTCCTTTTGAAAGCCCAGTACTTTCTAGTGAGTCCTTAATGAATTTTTAAAAGTTGAAAACGAACATATTGGCTCATGTAAGTGAATGAAAATGAATGAAATGAATGAAAAGTTCAAAGGTAGGCTGGGGTTGGGCATGGCTGGATTTAGGGGCTCTTCTCCTTGTCCCTCCCTCTTGTGTTTGCCTTCATCTCATGTTCCGCAAGGTGGCAGGATGGCTGCAGCTACTCTGTTCCTTGGACTCCTAGCCTCCCAAGTTCAAGTCCAGGGAATTGACAAACATCTGGGAGTTCCTGTGTAAATCCTGGAATCTGCTCTTTCCTTTTTTCTCTCTTCTTAATGGACACTTTTATTTTTTAAATAAGTAGTATATCCCAATGGTTCAACAATCTAAAACTCTTTTAAGGATGTGGGATAGAAAGCTTTTCTTCCATCTTGTCTTCTTTATTATAAAGTATCTCTCTTTGTCTTGCTTAATGCTTTTTGTCTGTTTTGAATTTTATCTTGCCTGATAACAAAATCTTGTCCCATGCTTTCTTTTTATTTGCATTAGCCTAATTATCCATCTGGGCAGTGTTTTTCAGCCATCCTTTTATTTCTCATCTTTCTGAATTACTTTTAAGTTTTGCTCATGTTTGTAGCATAGGTTTTTCTTCTTTGTAATACATTCTGAGGGTAATTTTCTTTAAATGGGTGAGTTTATCAGCCCATTTATATTTGTCAGTATGGCAGATATATTTGATTTTAGTTTGTCCACATTTTATTTTCTATTTTTATATCTTTTAAGGAATCTTTCACAATGTGGTCTGTTTTCCTTACTGTTCTTATGGAGTATTCTGATATTTTTGTTCTACTGGTTATCTTTATAATTTGACACCATGCCTTTAGTCTTCTAAGAAAATAGTGGTAGTTCCCTATCGTAAGCAGTGATAAAATTAATGAATTTCATACTAATTCTAATGTAGAGACATTGTAACTATGTTACATGGTCTGCCTTATTCAATCTAGATCTCTGTTGCATTCTATCCTTAGAGAAGAGAATTAATCACTCAACTAAGCTTGGAACTCAATCAACAGTGTTATTATCATCAGTAAGTACACTGTCAGAAGAGAACTTGAGTTTGATTTTCAGCCTTTAACAAGGCTCTTTTTATCTATAAAAAGTACAGCTTCTAAAGTCAGCATAGATCATAAAGTTGGTAAGCTGACATTGTTTGGTCACAATTGAACAGTAGTCCAAAATCTTTGTAGGTAGTTTGTTACTCACCACCAAAGAGTCACTGGTTTTATGTCCAAGTTGACATTAAAAGATACTGAGTCTAAAGTCCCCCCCTCCTTTTTTTTTTAGTGTGGGCTTCACACTTGCTGAGAGTTTTACCACCTTTTAATTTTTCAAAAACGATGTATTTGACAACAGAGAGACATGTAATATATGAAAAGGACTTTTTAAAATTGGAAATCTTAAAACAGTGCAACTTGACACCCCCCATGTAATGACCGAGACTCACATCCTGACATTAGTGCTCCATCCAGCACGGAAGGGTGGTTGCCACCCCAGGCACATGGAGGAACATCGCCTCTGTTCAGCCTTCTTTCCATTCATAAGGCTTCAGCCCCTGATCACATCCTCTATAGGGGGTGGGAAGGAGAAGGTGTTTTTGTGTGTGTGTGTGTGTTTTTTAATAATTTTTTAAGTCCTTGGTCAATTATATGACCATAGTTAATTTCCTTAATTTTTAAAATTTAATCACACCAAAACCCTGTTGAAAATGAATGTGCCCCCCGCTCCTCCAGATTCCTGCTGAATTCAGATTGAACACATTTGGGGTGTGGCCTCTGTGCTTTTAATGTGTGTTGCAGGTGATTCTGATTTCATGGACTATAGTCTCAGGGAACCAAGATTGACAGTTCTCTGTTTAATCTAGAAATTTTACTAAAATCTAGTTTGGCAAAATTCTGGTTGAATATTACTCATTATGTATACAGTGTTTCAAGTAGACTTTTGTTTCAAAGATACAGTGATTTGATTTTACCATAACTTTATTCAGTTAAGAAATCTAGGGAAACACAGGAGATTTTACATAAAGCTCCATTCCAGTTTGTGGGAAAAAAATGAGGATATTTAATATACAGATTGTAGAACTTTGAATTTAACACTCTTGTAATGCTTCCATGAAAGCCTCAAGGATAATTGACAAATCCATTTTTATCAAATTTAATGGGTTTTTAAATCCTTTTATGCTTCTCAAACAAAATGTTAATTAGAGCAGTAATTGAGTTACCAACTGCCTCCTGTGTTCACTCTAGGAAGTTGTACAAAAACAGTTTGGAACTCATGTAAGGTCATTCATTGCTTTTTTTGAATTGCTAAGTAACTTTTCAGCAGGCTTCTAAAAATCCAAGTATCAAGGGAGTCTACAGGAAGATCAAAAACTCTATGAGATTTATAATAGTCTGGTACTCTCTCCACTGGATTAAGGTGGAAAAATCCTCTCCAGCACCACAGATGGGAGAAAATCCTCCCTCTTAGATTTCTTCCTGAATCAGCTTATGCCTGTCTAGTCTTGCAGTAGAACAGAAAGAGACTTTGGAACTAGGTATGCTGGCACAGATTTTCTGGGGGAAAAAAACACTAGGAAATCAAGTTGATAACTTTATTTAAGCAGCATAGAACATCATGACAAGTATGATATGTTCCAGGAGTGCAAGGATCAATCAGCATCAGAAAGTATGAGTAATATTTTAGGAGATTAAGTGAGAGGAAACTGTATGATCATTTTAACACCTGTAGGAACAGCATTAGGTAAGAATCAATAATCCTTTTTGAGTAATTTTTTTTTTTTCGCTAAAACTCGGAAACTTACCAAACCTTGGGCTAAAAAGTCATTTGTTCTAAAGCCCACAGCAAACATCATACTTCAGAGTTGAAACTTCAGAAGCATTCCTGTTAGTGTCAGTAAGAAAACAAAGGATACCTGTTAGCATTTTCTTTGTTCAACACAAGGTCTTAGCCAGTAGTGTAATGAGACAGGAAAAAGAAATGAAAAAGAGAAATTGTACAGGAGAGACCACACAATCTTTTTTCTTCTTGCAGATGATATTAATCCATACGTGGGCAATACAAGAAAAGTGTGTTCAGCACAGCTGCTACATGTAAAAATTTAGGTTCATGTACCCCAGTGATAGCCTTTTAGTAAATGCAGTAGAAGAAAAGATTCACTTCACAATAGTATTAATGTATAACATATCTATGAGTGAGCACAACCAAAGATATATAAAGAAAATGATAGAACAGTGTTGTTAGGTATAAAAGACATGAATAAATAGAGAAATTATGCCATCCTTAACAATGGGATATCTTGATTTTTTTAAGATACCATTTCTCTCTAAATTAATTCATTGCATATCAAAATCCCAATAAGGTTTTTTTTGGAACTTGATAAAATGAACTTAAAATTTATAAAGAAAATCAAAAGCCCAGGAGTAGCCAAGACAATCTTGCAAAACAAGGTAGGGGCCTTGCCACAGAGACTAAGCCATGGAAATTACAATACTGTAATCCTCATATAAGGACAGAGGAAAAAAAAAAATCAATGGAACAAGGTAGAAGCCAGAAATAGGATCACACATATATAAAAATATGATGTGCATTGGAGGCAGCATTATAAATCAGTAGGAAAAGATGGAATGGTCTATAAATGGTGCTTGATCATTAATTGATAATCATATGGAAAATAAAATTGTATTTCTAACTTCATACCATCCCCCCAGAATAGTTCAGGTGAATTAAATTTGAAAAGCAAATCCTAAAAATTTGCTAAAAAATATAAGCAGTTAAATTGGCAGCAGTTAAACATTTTGAAATCAGATCTTAGAAATATAATACTGAGTGCAAAAGCAAGTTGTAGAAGGACAGGTGTAGTAAAGTGCAACTTACATAAAATTTAGGACATGAAATAATACAATGTATTGTGTAAAGATGCTAAAATACATTGTAAAGTATAAAGACATACATGGTGGTACTCTACACCAAATTAAAGGTAGTGTTTACTTCTGAAGATGGTAGAGAGATGAATATGACTGAAGAGGGATGTGTGCAGTATACAATTGTATTTGTAATTTTTTTAGATAAAAATACTATAAAACAATATGTGGCAAAATGTTAACACCAAATGAATAACCAACAGTAAAAAAAATTGGTTGAATAAATTTTGGCTTTTACATACTATGAATATTTTTTCAGCCATTAAAAAGAATGAGTGGTAGCTAGGTAACTATATGGAGGATTTCTAAGAGTGATTACTTAGTGAAGAAAACAAGATACGGGAAGGTTTGTCTAAAGTCACCCCATTTTTATAAAGCAATGCATGTGTGAGTGTGTGTGTATGACATAATTGTGTATGACCATACGAACATGAAAAAAATTAAAGATTCATTATAGGCTGTTAACATGGGCTGGGAGTGAGGTGATAAGGAAAGAGGAAAAAGGAGGAATGGGGAGTCAAGCAAAGAAAATGGAAAAGACAGAACACCACCAGTGTGGATGATGATTTGATGATTTTGTTTATGTACTTAATATAATCATAGATACACACACACACACACACACACACACACACACACACATGCATATTTTAAAAAGACTGTAGAACCACTTAAATAAAGAATGAGAGTTGACTTAAGGGGAATTTACTGTGTTTGACTGGAGGCTGTGGTAGAAGAAATGGACTTGCCAAAAAGCCAGCCAGACAAAGATGCCACTTCAAGGAAAGAATTGCTCAATGATGTATTCTGTTGCTAGAGTATTTAAACAAATGATGCAATTAAATTGATGCTTTTCCATTTTTTCCGCTTTTGTATTTGTTAAAGTAATTGACCTTAATTTCAGTGAGTTCTTGATAACAATATATATAAAGTATTCACAATGTGCTTGATAATGTAGGATACCAGTTGTAAAAGTAATAATTATATTTTATGAAATGTGGCGTCTTGACAGGGAAGCCTTAGTTCTTTCTCTCTTTTTCTTCAACTTGGGAGAGAATAAAGAATGAGTCTTTTTTTTTTTTCCTTCGTCAGGCCAAGGCCTAAATACCAAAAGTTCAAGGTTATGGATCATCGTCTTTAATGTTTTCATATTTTTCTTTCAGTGTGCGGGATGACAGAATTCGAGTAGAAAGGATGGCTAACATGTATTTTGAATACAGCCATGCTTTCCAGGAGGTTACAGACTTTTATGCACAAGATGGAGATGACGTTAATGGTAAATATTTTACACTTGTTAGCTTTATGCCCTGAAATTTAACTGAGTTGAGATTTGGATAAAGATGCAAGTTTGATTTTCAATTTAATGAAAACTAGATAATTATCAATTAAAAAATGGAAGAAGTAGAGAGAAGAAATCACTGTTTTTGCACTCATAAAAAGCACCACTGCAGCTTCTTTGTAGTTATGATCATTTCATAACTTGATATTTTGACATATTCATTGGAGTGTAACAAGTTAGTTACTGAAAATCCTTCCTTTTTGCTTCTCTTAAAAGATGGCCCATTATATGCAGTTTTACAAAATGTCGGTATAAATCTCCTAGTGAAAGCCAGCATTTCTAAAAGTTGATGGCCAGAATTAAAATATCAGAACATTAATGACAGGGTCTTAATTTGTTGGATCACCATTGTTTGTCTAATTCACATTTCCTCAGCCAGGTATCTGTTTGATTTTGTCTGTACCCCTCATTCCTTCCAGTCCAACTTATGTTCAGTCCATTTTTATCCCCTGTCACCTGCTGGAGAGCTTTCACCATAAGACCCTAAATAGATCAGCTTCCCCCAGCTCCCTCTCAGGCGTCAGTGTCTTGTTGGCGTTTCTATCCCCATCTCTTTTCATCTCATGTTTCTTTGGTCAAATAGAATTAAGTATCTGAGAGTGTAACCCACTTACACACCCATCTGTGCTGTCACCAAGGGATCATCAGCTTGTGCTCAGTTAAAGCTCAGACTAAATCAGGAGACGACCATAAGCCACTCTTGGTACCTGACTCACTTAGAAGGGTGTAGGACACAATGCAGCTTGCTGCAGGGCGCTGTTGCTCTTAGTGGGAGGAGTCCTCTGCAGTCTGTGCAGCGGTCCGCAGAGCCTTTGGGTGCTTAAGTTCCCCTCCCTCCTCTAGTGACAGCTCAGTTGCAAAGAAAGCAGACTCTCATCAGGTGGGTGCAGGATCTGCCCTGGCTTAGAAGCCCCATGCCCTACAGAAAGTCATTATTTCGTGCTGGGATTTCTCCAAAGGACATGCCAAATTCAAAGAATCGGTGTACTCAGAGATGGCCAAAATTCTAGAATCAGGTATTTATAATTCATCCTAGTCCAGATGCAATTGACTGATTTCAGGTCATTTTTACCATGCATAGTGCTACCTCGTAACACATTGGCACTTCATCTTTATCAGGTTTCCTGGGGATCAGAGCTAGAAAGTTAAAAGATGAAATTCTCAGTAGGAGACTGATGGTTACTCTTCATTTACACCTTGATTTTACAGAAAGCAATAGTTGAAATTAATATATTTTATATTACAGATTTGTGGAGGATATTTTGTAATTTTTTTCTTCAAAGTAATAAATACCTACTGCAAAAAAAGCCAAAACATGGTTGTATAGAAGGAAAAAAGTGAAAATCCCTCCCCTCGAATCCTTAGGAATTCTTAATGTGCAAATCTACACATAAACATACATACGTAGTTCTATATATTTATTTAATATAACTTGGATTTATTCTTTCAGCTAATTTTTATTGAATGCCTGTTCAAGGCATTGTGTATATGATAAGGAATTAAACAGACATTGTGTGTATGATGAGGAATTAAACGGACAAAAATTCCTGCCCTTCTGGAGTTTACAGCCTAGAAGGAGGAGATGTACAATAAAATAGTGTTTAAAGTTGCGAAGTACCATAGAGATAGGCAGGGAGGAGGTGGATTTTTAAATAAGGTAGTGAAGGAAAGCCTCACTGAGAAAAATGGCACTTGAACAAAGATTTGAATGAGGATTAAAGGAGTTAAGGGGGAAAACCATAAGGACAGGTGAAGCAACAGTGTTTCAGGCAGAGACAGCAGTAGGTACCTTAAGTACCTGGCATGTTTAAGGAATATCAAGGAGCCTGGGAGCTGGGACAGAGGAGCTAAGGAGGAGAATATTAGAAGGTGAGCACAGAGAATAAAGGAGTTGGAAGGCAGGTTGCGGAGGGCCTTGCGGACTCTTACGGACTTGAGCTGCTTCTCTCAGTGAGTTAGGAAATGTGGAAGGATTTGTAAGCAAAGTAGTCTAATGGTTCCTTCGGCTGCTTTGTTAAGAATACCCTGTAGGGCACAGGGATAAAGGTGGGAGACCAGATGGAGAGCTGTTGCTATATTCCTGCTGAGAGATGAAAGTGATCCTGTAACTTTTTTTTTTTCCTTCATTCAATGTATTATGGAAAGTTTTCCATATCAGTACAGATAGCTGTAAGTTATTCCCATTAGAGGTGCACAATCATCTGGATGTACTTAATGATGTTCGGTTAGGTTGCTTCTCATTTTTTCCTACTACAAGAGATTTTTCAACTCACTTCCTTATATACACATTTTAAATAAGCACTTTGGAGTATTTCTGAGTCAGAGGGAATGAGCATTTTACACCTTGAAAATAATTACTCTTTTGTTCTCTAAAAAAGGTTCATCTACCATCAGAAAATGCCCTTTTTTCCATGCCCTAGATGTTTATAATCTTCCATGTTTTTCCAAAGGGCAATTTTAGAAGATATTGTCTACATTATTATGTGAATAATAATAAACTAAGTCTTACTTAAGGTTTGTTTTTAGTAAAGATGAATAATAATTTTAATGAAGGTATGTACTCTGTTTTTTAGATTCTCAAAATTTGTCTGTCATCATTAAGTTGGAGAAACCTGTGATTTGCTCTTTGGCTGCCATAATAAGATATCTCAAAGAATTTAACTTGGAAAAGGTGCTTTCCAAACCCAAGTAAGTGATTTCTCAAAAATAAAAAAAAGGGGTGAGGTTATATTAAAAAACATTTCTTAAATTGAATTTGGTAAGTACTATACTCAGAAGTTTACCTGCTTTTGCTAGAATGCTGTGTTCTGGATCAAGAATGAGGTGTCGTGTTGTTGCTGAAAAATATTAAAAATATTAATTGATTCAAAAAATTAATAGCAAGCTTAAGAATTCTGTCAATTTTTGTATTCATGACAACTAATGTATTATAGTTTTGCCTACAGAAGTAGTATTAAGAAGTGGTATTTGAAAGCATTCATAAAACTTCATCATCTTTCTTATTTTTGGTTTCAGTTCTTATTTCATAGACCATAAAGTTGGAGATAAAAAGGACAGCTACTTACATAGACAGCTTATTGAAAGAGTGATTAACTTCGTAGAGTCGAGAGATTTAAAAGCTGGCAATTGACATTCTAACAAAATGCTAGTTTAAAAACCAGTGGAATAAAAATAAACACAGCAGAATAACTTTCTTGCGTTTCCCTATTCTACCTTCACCAGCCCCTTATCTTTGGCTCTCTGAAGAATTACTCTATATCATATCAATCCTGGATTAGTAAGCTACTTCTTGTTGTGGTGATAAGATCTATCTCAGTAAAATGTCACTAGTACTAAGACTGGGAAGTCCTTGCTATGTCTGTTTTAACCCCACCTCTAGAGTAATACACTTCTGAGACTTTTACCCACTGCCCCAAGTATTTTGAGGTATTTCTACTCTCATTGGTCAGAGTGAACTATTCTAAGCTCTGTGTGAACCCTGGTCATTGTTCATCCTACTGTTTTCTTATGTTTCTTTCCCGATCTCATGGAAGTTCCCCTACACATTTAAGAATCAGTACTTGGCCAAAGACCTGAGGGGACTCTTCTGCAGATCTCTCAGTGTGCAGCTCTGTCATCTCTGCCTTCTGTCTCACAAATTCTTCTTTCCTTGGTCTCTCCTAGGAGTCAGTCAGTGTTTACCTCTTTTGTTTTTCTTCTCTCAGGATCACAGTTCTATGTGCCTCATGTCCAACGGCTTGAAAACATTTAAAATATATCCATATATATGTATTATTTGTCCAGTTTTCTAACTGTTGGTGGTTAAAGGGCAGTTCTCATGCATTTAATCCTTTATGAATGAAAACAGAAGTCAGGTGCCATAACTGAATGCTATACAAAAACAACAGAAGAGGGAGATGTGTGAAGTTACAGCAGCTGCCCTAAACAATGCTGTCTTCTAAAACTTCTGGAAAACTCATCTTCATTTAATGAGCACTGGGTGGGTGGGGGGTAGGGATGGGGAAGGATAAATTGGGAGTTTGGAATTTGTAGATACTAACTACTATAATATAAAATAGATAAACAACAAGGTACTACTGTATAGCATGGGGAACTATATTCAGTACCTTGTAATCGCCAGAATGAAAAAGCAGAGAAAAGGGATGTATATATGTATAAATGAATCACTATGCTGTACACCAGAAATTAACACATTATAAATCGACTGTACTTCAATTTTTAAAAAAAAAATTAGCACTTGAAAAAGAACCAAATTCAAATCCCATATAAAATTATTTTAAAAAAGAATAAGGGACAGGATAATGTCCTTATAGAAAATGAATGCTTGCCAGAAAGACATGCCCACAAATGTTCTTTTTTCTTTTCTTTTTTTTTTTTTTAGATTCCACATGTGAACTATCTCATGTGGCATTTATGTTCTTTTGTTTGTTTTTTTTTTAGAGACATGCCCACAAATGAAATAAAAACTACTATAACCTACTACTGCAAAATGAGCTAAAAGACTTTAAGGAAATGACATTAAATGTGAAATAACAAATGATAATAAATAAGAAATAGGAGAGCTTTGAAACAAGATGTTGGGATTGAAGAATGAGCATACATTAAAGAAAAATCAATTTAGGAATGAAGAGTAAGCTAGAAGGAATATAAAAGTAAATAAGCATAACATAGAGAAATAGAATTAGAAAAGAGAGAGATGCAAAAAAAGGTTAGCAGAGCAAACCTGATGAAACAGCAGTAGTTAAGAAAGCCCTACTTGCAAGCTTGACCCTTGACTGGCATCTGGGACCTTGGATTTGGGGAGGGTCTCCAGCATTCTCTGATAAGAGTGGCTCTCTGCCTAAACTATTCAGACAATATGGTTAATGCTGAGCCTCTCCTTTCTTTCTGGGAGGTGGAATTGTGGTGCATATTAGGAAGAAGGTGCCTATGCGACCAGCCTGCAGCAAAAGCATTGGGTTCTGAGTCTGTAATGAACTTCTCTGGTGGACATTTCACATGAGTTGTCGCAACTCATTGCTGGGGCAATTAAGAACATCCTGTGTGACTCTACCAGGAGAGGACTTTTGGATGTTTGCCCTTGGTTTCTTCTAGACTTTGCTTTATGTACCTTTTCCCTTTTCTAATTTTGTTTTGTATCCTCTTCCAAACCAAATTCTACCCTGATGTAATTTTTAGCAAGATGGCGCAAAAGCTGTCGTGTGCTCCGTGAAATTTTAATTCTCGGTCATTTTAATGTTTGGACAGTTCCTTGCTCCCAAATTTCACTTGAGGCATGATTCCTACCATGAGGCAAGATTTCACCTTTAGTTGGAATTAAGTGACAAAACCCTCAAATAATTGGTGGAACAGGGGTGCTTTCCGGACCTTAAATCTAAGACCCCATTCCTCAGGGTATAGACTGTTAGGTTTACTAGTTTTTGTGAGGCTGAAGGCAACTGAGCAGTATTTCCGGGTAGTCCACACATCTTAAATGCTTCTTATGTATCTTACACCTCTGGTGTTCATGGGAGATAAAGGCAGCTAGCTGAGATATTTTTAGGAAAGGCTTCTGAATTGTGGGTTCTTGATGCCAACTAAGCATCCTTTGAGAGTCTGTTTTTGATTAAGATACTCAAGTGTTAATCACCTCTACGGTGTGGGTTAAACCTAACTGTCAGGAACAGGGGAACCAAATGACTTACACTTAAGCACATGGGTACTGATGAGATACCAACTATGAGTCCAGGCTATCAGCACTCCCAGCTTGTATCTTTGACCATGAAGGTGTGTGAACATCTCTCAGCTACACAGCAAATCACTGCCTAATTGTTTCTTCCTGAAAATAATGTTTTACATTTTATTACTGTCCTGGGTGTTTCACATACATTTCTGGGCTTTATGACTCAAAGGAAAACAAACCAACCAACACAAACTGGCCTCCCCATAGAAAGACGCAGACCTTTGCTGAGCATCTACTTTCTCCTAGGCTCTGCAGGTGCTGCAAAATGTGTAAGACATAAATAACCCTTACCTGCAAGGAGCTCAGATCTATTAATGAGGATAGCAGAAGAATATAAATTACTGTAATGCAAGGCAAATTAAGTTAACGGTTATAAGAAGGAGAGAACAGACTACGCACCCCAGCTATCAATCAGTGTTGGAATTGCTTCTCTCTGAAAATCATTAATGTCACCCTTTGGAAGCAGGTTAAACCTGTCACACATAAATTACGTTGCCAAAGGACAGTGTTCAATTACCAGGCAACGTTCCTAATATGCAGTAAGTCATTTCTTTTTCAGGGTTGTGGGGCTCATCCAGAAGTGGAGGCATCTCTCAATGAGCTCTGGCTCTTTGGGCTCTGATTTTAGGCTCTAGATTCCTGGATGAAGGCTTGCTTCTGTAACTGGTTTGGGAAACTGTATTTTATTCATCTGGTTATGGCCATGATGAGTTGGATTAGTTTTATGATGCAAACACTCATGCTTTCCCTCCAGATAGTTTAGTGACCTGCCATTATTTTTCTTGCTTTGAAAAATGAGCCATCAGTTCCTTAAGTGCTGTTGATAGAAACGTCAAAGGACTGGCTTATAAAGGAAATTAATCTATTAGTAATGCATTCATTAATATAATTTTTAACATGAAACTTATGGTTGCCATGGGGGAAGAGTGGTGGGAAGGAATAAATTGGGAGTTTGAGATTTGAAGGTACTAACTACCATATATAAAATGGATAAAGAACAGGTTTCTTCTGTACAGCACAGGGAACTATATTCAGTATCTTGTAGTAATGAAAAAGAATATGAAAATGAATGTATCTATGTATGACTGAAACATTATTCTGTGCACCAGAAGTTGATACAACATTGTAAACTGACTATACTTCAGTTTAAAAAAATGAAAGACTAATAAGGACAAAATTTGAATTATGCATACATATATTAATCATATTGAGCTCAGGACTCAGGTTTATTTGGAACTTATTGAACTTTTAATCTAGTTTGAAATAGTTACAGGGACATAAGGAGAAAGTGAATTATTTGTTTAAGGAAATAATTCCTGCTACTTTTTCAGTTTTATACTTTATGAAAACAGCCACATTAAATGTGTAGTCTTAATTATAGACTAAATAATATTTGCACGTATCAGAATATTAATTAAAAGCTTTTAAAGTGTTTATCAAAATGACTTCATGCTAAAGAAAAAGAAGGATGCTTTTAAGTATCTTGACATATTTTTCTAGCAAATTGCATAGCTTTTCCTGAAGAGACCACCACTTGTTCTGCCAGTGATAAAAGACTATGTTTGGTCCTGTTACTGGAAATTAAAAAAAAAAAATTAAGAATTGTTGGTACTGTTACTTCCATTCCTTATTCTTGTTTTTGTTGTGAGAGTAACTGTCCTTTCACGTCAGCTTACCTAAGTACCAGCAATGATGGAAAACAGTATCTTAATGAATGTTGTTTTTGCTTTTTTTGGTTTGATTTCCTAGCAAAGGGCTAACTTTTATCATAATGTTACTGAATATTTCTAAAGCCTAAATTAGTTTCCCTATTTCTTTATGCACTTATATCATGGTTCATATTTCATTCTTTTTACAGGAATTTTAAACAGTTGTCAGGAGAAGTGGAATTTATGACACTTAATGGAACAACATTAAGGAACCTGGAAATCCTTCAGAATCAGGTCAGGTAAACATAGGGCTATTTGATTCAAAATGGGTTTCAAAAAAAAATGGGGGATAGGTAGCAGTGTGTTCTTAGGAGTGCAGGTGAACAGTGTTGTCTTCAGCTGATAGTGCTCACTTTTTGGAGAGTCAAATATATGAAATACTTACTTGGGGGTTACATTGGGAGCTATAGCGCTGTGCTTGTCAATGATTGAAGCAGCATGCCTGTTCTGACAACTTCTATATCATATATTTCTTTGGAAAGGCATCATCTTTGGGAATTCAGTGAAGTAGATTTTTCTGGTCTGCTTGGTTATCTTTTTCTACATATTTTTAACTTTTTGTTGAAGTGTTGCAGTCTTATTTCATTATTCAGTATATAAAACAAGTAACTGCAATATTCAATTTGACTGTTAAATGCATAGTAGTTCATTTCACAAACTTCCATCATTGTTTATTTGCCCTTTACTGATGAGTGAGGAAGATAATGAAGACATTAAAATGATTGCTTTCATTTATTAAGTTATCACTTAAAAATGTGAGATGTTGTATTGTAAAACTAATGTTCTTATAAAAAACTCATAAAAATAAAAAGCAGTTCCAAGTCATTTGAGTAGTGGAAAAGCTGAACCATCTGCTGTGAATTACTACCACTGCTGTGAATTAAAGTAAATGCTGAATTTATTCTCCTGACTCCTGGATTTGTGTATAGCTAGCTAGTTTCTCTCACTCGGTTTCTCCTTCTGCCAGGCTGTTCTTGCATACTGGAGTCAGCCTTCCGTTTATTCAAAAACATTTTTATCTTGTCATTCTGTTATCCGGAAGTTGAGAGTCTTTTCCTGGCAAGTCTTTCTCATCAACTCTATATACATCCTTGGGTTAGGAAACAAGTAGTAAGAATAAAAGGATATTTCTTGGGTGAAGAAGAGCCTATAGTCAAAGCCTGCAGATTCCGCCTTGGCATTTCAAGCTTTCCTTTCTTCTGCCACATCCTCCCTGTTCAAATCCTACTACAGTGGAGTTGGTTCTGAAATCAAATGCCTAAGGCAAAAATCATCCATAATCAAAATACCCTTTAAAATCCCTTTCTTTATCAGGACTTGGGCCCTTGGAGAAATGGAAGCTGAGAATTAACATCTTCTGCTTGTCTTTGCACTGCAGCTTTGGCCTCCTTACTGTGGAGCAGTGGAAAGGGGTCATGGGGAGGGGCTGGGTGTCAGGGAGAGCTGAGATGTAGCAGGACTTGGGTCTCTCCCACTCTCCCTCTCTTGTCCGAGCCTGCTTCCCCAGTGATGCCAGGTAGTTGGAGAGTGATTCCCCTCCACCATCCTCTTCATGGACCCTTTCTGTGGTCAGGCCAGTCAGGCTCTTGTCTCAGAAGGGATGGTGCAGTCACTGATGTGGATCCCCTCAGAGGTCAGCTCTGCCTTCCCAGCCCATCCTCAGGGAGCCTTCCTTCCGTGACCGCTGCAGCTTCTGTGGCTGCTCTCTTTCGGCTCCTGAGGCCTGGGGAAGTTATGTCACACCTTTTGTAGTTGATTTCTGCCAGGTGGCACTGGGTCCTTGTTAGGAGTCTCTTCTCCCACACTCTGATATAAGTGCCCTGAGGGAGGAATCATGTCTTAATATACCTTTGCCAGCCATACTGCTGAGCACACAAGAGGTGTTCTGTTAAGTACTTGCTTGCTGATTTAAAGTAAAGGAAAATGGAAAAAAAAAATTCAGGTGAAAACTGCAATTTGATGTTCCCAATACAGTTTAAACCTGTTAATAGACATTTTGTACTACAGTGAAACCTTGGTTAAAATTAACTACCATTCTAGTTAATTATAATTTTTTTTATGGCTTAACTTTAAAGTGGCAAAGCATAGACAGATAAACCTTTGCTAAGGATTTAATAAAACAGACTAAAGTCAGACCCTTCCAGGATGCATTCCTAGAGTGCAGTGCAGGTCCACTTCCCTCCTGAGCCTTTTTCAGTTTTGACATGGGAGGATCTGTCTTTAGAACGGCAGCTCTTAGGCAGTGGGAGATCCTGAACTGCCAAAGGAAAATCAAATTATCTTCACTGTGCTTCCCAAGGGAGGAAAGAAGACAGTTATATTTTTAAGATGTTTCAAAAGAAACTTCTCAATACTGTATTGTTAGTTAACTAAAAACTACATATAGACTGTATCTTTCCTTTGTGTGTTTATATATGTGTGTATATATATTCATCAGACATTAAATGAACACCTGTTTTGAGCTGTATCTTATGCTAGGCATATGTAACATTTAAAATTAGTGTATATGGAATAATTAGGGAGTATAAACAACTAGTGGTTTTGGTACAAATACCATTGTCTAGTTAATAAAACTTGTTTTCTGGTCTTTCTTAGACTGACATGGAAACCAGAGGAAGTTTATTTTGGGTTTTAGACCATACCAGAACTTCATTTGGGAGACGGAAGTTAAGGAAGTGGGTGACCCAACCACTCCTTAAATTAAGGTAAAAGCAATTCCTTTTTGTGTGTTTAATATGAAATTATATAAAATTAAGAAATGAAAGGTATGTTAGCCTCCTTAAAACCAAGGTTACCATGGCTTATAAGAGCACAGTTTTAAATTGGGGAAGATTTTAATTTGTATCTGGCAATAGACTGTCTAATATTGAGGAATTTTTCCTTGTCCCCAAGAGCGAGTTTGCTTGCGGTTGGAAGACATGGAGTCGGCCTGGGGAAAGTGAGTTATCCGGTTGGTTTGGATCATCAGCAGCATCAGGGAGTAGGGAGAAAGGGGCTGGGGAGAGGGGCTACCTTCCGTGGAGGACTTTGAAGGCCAGGCTGAGGAGCTGGTAGCCAGAGGAAGTTAATCCAGTGATTCTGCCCATGGGAGTGATAGGATCAGAGCTGGGCTTGTGTGTGGGAGCCGACAAAATGGTTTTGGAGGGGCATGTTAGCAAGTTCACAGAGAGGTTCTGAGGACCTGAACTAAAGAAGTACCAGTAGGAATCTGAAAGAGGGGTTAGGTGTGAAATGTTGAGGAAAGTAGAATGAGAAGACGAGGAGTGCTTTCAGGGAAGGTAGGTGAGCCTAGTGCCTAAAACAGTGGTTTCCAAGATTGTCTGCATAGTGGAGTCGCCTGGGAAGTGTCATAGATACTGATGCCTGTATCCAACGCCCAGCGATTGTGATTTAATTGGTCTCCAGTGTGGCCGGGGAGTTGGAATTTTTAGGAGTTCCCCGGATGATTTTGACATGCCGATGCATTTGGGAACTGTGACTAGTGTCTGTCACTTAGTAGGAGGAGTCCAGTTAATGTTTACTGACTGAATGCTGTTATTTATTGTGCTTTATTTAATATTCAAAATCATCCTCCGAGGTGGGTCCTTGAGATGAGTAAACAGATCCAAAGCACTTCAGTAACTTGTTTCACAGCTGGTGGAGCCTAGATTTAAAACCAGCATGGACTCCGTCCTGAACAGCTTCCCATAGGGACGACCAGAGAGAGTTGTGGTGGTGGTGCTGTGTGTGGGCTGTCAGTTGGGTGACTCAATCCCACCAAGCTGGCAGCCTGCCACCCCCCGCCCAACATGTTCTCACCTTTGCAGTGCTGCAGTACCACCTCCCAGGGTTGACGTAAGGAATAAGATGAGACAGTAAACCTAACTGCCATTTTTTGAGCTCTTTGTCATATAGCAAGCACTATGCTAGGGGCTTTATGTACACCAAATCTTTTAAACTGCACAACAGCCTCATTGATGGCTGCATTTTACACTGTGCTTGGTAAACAGACATCTTTGGCAAAGGACAGCAGGTGCCGTTACTGTTAGTCATAAGCTTTAAGACATTGTTTTGATAATGATGATGACTAAATCACTTCAGCTTTAGCGGGTCATGACAATTCTTTTCTTGATCATGAAGACCTTCAGACAGGGGAAACTGACTAGATAAGAAATTCTGAAAATGGAAGTGTCTACTTTGGTTCAGTATTCAAATGAGATAAAAGTAATTTGTGGAGCAAAAGTAGACAAGATGGTTTTCTGCAGTCTGTGGACAGCAATATAAGGGGTGTCTCCTGGCTGATAGAAAGGCATCTGTCTAAGCAGCCACACAATTCTTAAATTTTATTTGCTTGATTGAAATATTCAGCAGAAACAGACTTGCTAGCAGACTTTTTCATGTAAATCAAAATTTTTATTTCTGTTAAATTTATTTTATATAAGCAAGATTAATTTGAGATAACTTCGGTAGACCATGTTGCATGCTCTTTGTGGGCCTGATCATGTATCCCTCAGGACCCAACCTCCTCAGAAAGGCTGAGAGAAAGTACACCATGCATTGAACTCTGATGCTTTCAAGTATGTACTTTAGACCAGCCTAAAATGTATAGAGCTGAAAACAAGCACACAAAACTTCTTCCTTTGCAATTTTTATTTTAGGTCACAGTTTTGAAACTCTAGGCTTCCTAATCCATTAAAATTCACTTCAAAAGAATTCCAGTTAAACCTTAATTGCATATGCATCCTATTCCAAACAAATACATAGAGAAAATCTTCAGCTGATTTTTCAGTGGTTCAGCTCTATATTTGTTGTTGCTGTTGGCTTTTTTTTAACACTAACATAGGTGCCATGCTAGTCACGTCAGTGGTTCATCCAGGCTAATGTTCTCTCTCTGACATTGGCAGCCAAAGGTGGTTAGTTTAGGGCTGATTTTCTTTTATAGTGAAATCACAGTGTTTATAGAACAAATAATTAGTGACAAGAGAATTTAGCAAGATCGAGGGTGGATCTTCCAAAAGGTCTCCAAGAGCCCATTATTTATCAGTCACCCAGGAATTAGAAGCCCTTAGGATCGTTTCTTTATACTTTTAGCCTCTTTCAGCTCCCAGGCAGTCACACAGTTCATAAATTCAGGACCAAGTGTTTCAAGTTTCAGATGATTTTCCGTTCCCACTACAAAATGGCCTCTTTGGTGCAAAATTTTCTAATGACTTTCTATAAGGTAAAAGTGTTTTTACCCTATATTTACAGACTGATTCAAAGAATGCACTTAGGTTATTGAGACAGGATTTTACTCTACTAAAACCACACTGCCTTTTCTAAATAGGTTATATTTTCTTATATGTTGAGACCTATGCTTTTTATCAGTTCTCTAATTTTAGTTAAGATTTTTCATTGTAGGTCACTGGCCCGTTCTTATAAATGCATGTCATGTTGGCAAGACATTAGTCCTAAGACCTTTTAAAATTAAATAAGTTATATTGAATTCATTTTTTTTTTGAGGTTCCATCTTCGAATTTCTTCAGTTTCTTTGAGTTGATATGATCTTGTCAGTGTTTTATATACTCACCATATGTACTTTATTGGTTTTGTCAGAAAGTCCCAAAACGCAAATTCTGCTTGTAAATATCTGATAGGGGCAGAAAACTTTAGGTAAAATATTAATTTCCAAGGCAGATTTGGTCATCTTAAAATAAGTATTCAAGATTCAGTACCTTCCTCTGTATCTTGAAATATTAAACCAAAGTAAGTTCAGAATTTTCTCCATGGGTACCTCTTCTGCCTGCACCTTACATGTCGATGTTACCCGTAGTTCCCTCCGGGGCTGATTCTTAACTTTCAGCACTACTTGGAATCTTATCTGTGGCCATGGCTTCTCCTATAACTCATTTGCCGATGACTTAGTCACCATTATTTCCAGCAGCTCCAGACCCACACATCTGCTGGAACATCTCTGCCTCAGGAAACGTTCAATCTGTGTTTGCAAGACAAATTGAAAATGAAGCATTTCCTTCAGTGAGATAATGATTTCTTGGAAATACAGCTCTGTGTGTGTGTGTTTGTGTGTGTGTGTGTGTACGTACATGCATGTGCATGTGTTTGCATACACATGTGGAGAACAGCAGATTATTAACCACAAAGGGAATCTGAGAAATCAGTTCTTCCCCTTCTAGTGGAGGAACTGTTTAATCAATGATGAAAACATTGAATCTTTGGCAAGGGCTAGTGTTACATCATCTTGCCTTTTTATAAAATCACTTTTTATGAAAGGCAGTCAGATGAAAGTCTTCATGAAAGGCTTTTTGTTTGTTGAAGAAACTAAGCATCTCCAGGCCTCTGGTCTTGCCCTTCTTTATTTCTATCTGCATTACCCAAAGATTTTTTTTTAAAGTGTATATCTGATTATATTTTGCTGTCTACTGTTTACAGTTCTCACAACACACTGAGGTGTAATTTATTTCTGGACCTTTGTACAGCCTGTTCCTTTTTCTAAAATGGTAACTTCTACTCATTTTAGTTTCCCTCTTAGTTTGCTGGCTGCTGCAGCACAGTTTCCTTTGCTCGCTCTTCATCTTCTCTGTATCCTTTAAATGATGGGGTTCCTGAGGCCTGAACCTTAGGAGCTCAGCTTTCTTCCTTCCCTTAGCCTCCTCTCTCTTCCTCTTACCTTCTCACTCTCTCCTACCCTCTCCTCTACCCCTATGAACTAACTGATCTATTCCCGTTACCATGAACAGCAAAATGTAAACAATCCCAAATTTGTGTCTCTGGCCCTTACTCTCTTCTGTTCTCCAGACTTGTATAGTCAACTTGGATTCCTAAACACATAGGTGTATCACAGACATCTCAAACTTAACATGTTCATCCCTGTTCCTCCTCCTGGTTTCCCTGTTCTAGGATCCAGCCCCTCCATCTAATGAGTTGCTTGAGCCAGAAACCTGGGAGTTATTCTGGACATTTCCTTTTGACAACCACATCCAATCTAATACTGAGTCCTGTTGCCTTTACCTCTAAAATAAATCCAGAGTCCTTGCATGTCTTGCCATCTTGACTGCCGTCACCCTGATCTAAACTGCCATCAATTCCCACTTGACTGCTGCACTGTCCTCCTGACTGATCTCTTGTTTGAACATAAAGACTGAATTATGTCACTCCCCTGCCTTAAACTCTTTATTGGCTATCCATCATGCTTCAAATAAAATTAAAATTCTTGAGCATGACTCTTCTGTCTGATTCCCCTTTTCATTCATGTGTTTGTTGTCACTCTTGCCTCCTTTGGTTTCTGTGCATCCCAAAGCTTTTTCTCATCTGTGGTCTCTTTATTTGGTCATCTCTCTATCTAGAATGTTCTTTCTTTTCTCTTCAATTTTTATGTGGCTAATTCCTTACCTTGAGATCTTATTATAAAGTGTTACTTCTTCAGAGAGGCTTTTTTTGATCTCCTAATCTAAATTGCTCTTTGTATCATTTTTAGATATTTTATAAAACTTACTATGATTGATATTTGTTTATCATTCTTGCAAATGGCAGAATTTCGTTCTTTTTTATGGCTGAATAATGTTCCATTGTGTATATATATACCACATTGTCTTTATCCACTCATCTGTTGATGGCCACTTAGGTTGCTTCCATCTCTTGCCTATCGTAAATAATGTTGCTGTGAACATTGGGGTGCATGTGTCTTTTTGAATTTGTGTTTTTATTTTCTTTGGATATATACCCAACATTGGAATTGCTGGATCACATAGTAGTTCATTTTTAGTTTTTTTGAGGAACCTCCATACTATTTTCCATAGTGATTGCACCAGTTTACAATTTTACCAACAGTGTATGAGGGTTCCCTTTTTTCCACATCCTCTCCAACTTCTGTTATTTGTAGACTTTTGATGGTAGCCATTCTGACAGGTGAGGTGATACCTCATTGTGTTTTTGATTTGCATTTCTCTGGTAATTAGCGATGTTGAGCATTTTTTCTTGTGCCTGTTGGCCAGCTGTATATCCTTTGGGAAAATGTGTATTCAGGTCTTCTAGCCATTTTTTAATCTGGTTGATAGTTGGTTTTGTTTTTTTTTTGATATTTTGATAAGAGCTGTTTTTATATTTTGGATAGTACCTCCTTACTGGTCATATCATTTGCAAATATTTTCTCCCATTTAGTAGGTTGTCTTTTCGTTTTGTTGATGGTTTTCTTTGCTGTGCAAAAGCTTTTAAGTTTAATTAGGCCCTATTTGTTTATCTTTACTTTTATTTATTTTCCCTTAGGAGATCTAAAAATAAATTCTGCTACAATTTATGTTGCAGAGTGTTCTGCCTATGCTCTCTTCTAGTTTTGTGGTCTCAGGTCTTTATACAAGTCTCTAATCCATTTTGAGTTTATTTTTGTATATGATGTGAAGGAATGTTCTAGTATCATTCTTTTACATGTAGCTGTCCAGTTTTCCCAGCATCACTTATTGAATAAGAGACTGTCTTTTCTCCTTTATATATTCTTGCCTCCTTATCTAATCAGTCACAACTCCTATTAATTTTACCTCTCTAACATCTCTTCAAACTATGTGCTCTTTCCATGACTATATCCTCCAACTGAGTTTAGATCATCAAGGTCACTCCCTTGGATTACTCAAACAGCCTTCTAACCAGTCTTTTTGTCACTGTTCTTGTCTTTTCCAACATTAGCCATTGGTTCCTCTTGAATTCAGGATAAGGTCTGGATCCTATGTGGTCTGCATTACTCTCATGACCTGTTCCCTGCTTCCCTTTCTAGCTCCTACTATCACACTTTCACCTTCCATCTTTTATTTCTGCTATTGTACTTGATAAGCTCTCAGTAATTGTTCATCGAATGAATGAATAATGGTGTATGTGAAAGGCATAGCTAGTAGATTCAAGTAATGATGGTTAGGCCCTAGGAGAAGGTCTGTGATTCATGTTTCTACCAGAAAGCTGTTTGGGTAGGTGGTTTAGCCATATCTCGTTACTAACGTGTTAATGTCTGAATTTAATTTACTCATTTTATGTCATCTGTCTTTAGAGCAAACTTTTCAGTAAAAAATCAGAACAAACAACAAAAAACCAACCTCTCCCCAGTATTTCATCTTTCCTTCCCCAAATAACCTTGTGTTAGAATTATAGTGGCATCTCCACAAATAGCAACTAGTAGGTAGACTCAACACATGTCCTTACAATAGCAGTAGCTATGGGTCACACACTGTGTTTCTAAGTGGCAGCCACACGCAACAGATACTAACGTCATCACTCAGTTCACCTTCAAATGTGAAGGACTCCTGTTGACACCCACATTTAGTCGTTGGATCTTTGGTGGTAATAAAGAATCTTCATCATCTCTAGGACCACAGGTCCATTGTGTTTTGTCATATGGAATGAAACGAATGACTCAGGTGTCCTCTTTTCATTTGTTTAGAAGGTGTCATGTGGTAAGATCAATTGTAGAATACTGTAGGGCATCTGGGAATAATATCTTTAGCATCATTTAATTAACAGTGCTACTTCCTGTTTTGTTGACTGTCACAATCACCACATCTCTCTCACTGATTTTACCAAAATAATTGTTTTCTCTTCTGGTGGTCTGGCTTATTATTTTATTACAGTTATTTGGAAAGTCTTCTTACACCTGCTAATTAAAGAACAGTTCTAAGGTATGCAAGCTATTTTATTTAAAAAACTTGACTGGAAGTCATTTTTATTCATTTGCATTCTGATCTGCTTGTAGGATATTAAAGTGGAATTTTAGCTGCCCCAGTGATGAGACATTTGCAGTAAACAGTGTCACACACCATCTCTCCTTCTCACCTCTTCCTGACCATGTTAGACATCTGTAATTGGTTATGGCATTCCTTCTCAGTTCCCTTGCTAACAATCAGCACAGTACTTCAGGTCATCACTAGCAGTAATATTCAGCACTTGAGATCCCAGGACTAGGTTTCGAATATAATCCTTCCTTGTTCACTTTGCACAAAATACCTTTTTGCATAGCTATGCCTTAAAACTTGTCTAACTAAAGCTTATATTTTGAGTGCTATTTCTCCCTCCCCTGTGCTGTTCTTTGTAGTACCTATCAAACAGATTTTGTAACCAAATAAAGATTACTATAATAATGAGGATGGCAACAACTACAGAGTATTGAGTAGTTAACCATGTACCAGGCACTGTGCTAAGTGCGTGTATGTATTAGTTCTTTCTTTCTTTTTTTTTTTTTTAAAGATTTATTGGAATTTTTTTTTTAATGGAGGTTCTGGAAATTAAATCCAGGACTTTGCACATGCTGAGCACATGCTCTACCATTGAGCTATACTCCCACCCCTGTATTGTTTTATTGAATTAATGCAACGATTCTGTGTGAATTAGGGACCTTTACTATTCCCATTTTACAGATGAAGAAACTAGGACAAGGCTAAATAACTGGAAAATGGTAGAGCCTAGATTTGAACTGACGTCATTTGCCTTCTCAGTCCAAATTCTTAACCTCTGAGCTGTTACCTCCCCAACAAAATGAAGACTGGGTTAAAATGAAAATGACTCACAGTGAACGTGCTTTTGTCTGTGCTACTTGTCGTGAGCCTAAAATGAAAGCCACTACCTTTATATTTTCCCAGAAAATATTTTTTAAAAAGTCTTCCGGAATACTTCATAAATATGATTTAGGTTTTTATTTATCTCTTTTGCTTTTATCTTTCCATGTCTCAGACAGCCTTTATAATTTTTGAGAGAGTAGCTATCTGGCTGTCTTATACATTCACAGATGGCATTGTTTTATCTGTCCTCATACCATCTGCAGCATCAGCTTAGTCTCTTTCCATTGGTGTCATCTTTCATTTATGCACAAGTGAGTTATTAAAGTAAAACTTTATATTTGTGTAGCATTTTGGGTAAACGTTAGGATAAGACATTGATTTATTTTATCACAACAAGCTTACGCATAGAAAATTTAATTTTTTATATTTTCACCTCATCTTGATTTACTTTATTTGTAGCCTTTGGCATTAAATTGAATTGAACTAAACAACTAGTTATTGAACATGTATCATGATCCCAGAACTATGAGAATGAAGAATTGTTCCCTGTTCTCACTGAGCTTACTGTCTAGTGGAAGAGACAGTGCAGAACTAATATACAGTTATGAGTTCCACCAAGGAAAGAAAACAGAGAGGGGTATGGAAAGGGACGTCAAAGGATTAAATCTAGTCTAGTAAGTCTCGAAAGCCCTTTCAGAGGAAGGGTGAGTAGAAGTTTGCCAAACAGAGTAGAAGCAGGTAGATGGTAAGAAAGGGGACAAGAGTCTTCAAGGTAGAGTGAGTAGCAAATGAGAACACCCTGATGTCAGAGAACTTGGAGTGACCCAGGTACTGGAAGGAGTTCAGTCTGACTGCAACTTAGAGTGAATTTAATAAAGTGACAGGTGATCTGAGGTGAGACTCGTGAGGTGATCAGGGATCAAATGTCTTATGAGTCAGTTAAGGATTCTGGATTTGAATCTAAGATTAATTCCAAGTCATTGATATGAGCTTAAAGTAGAGGTATGGCATGAACAGATTTGGGTTCTAGAAAGACCTCTCAGGCTACAGTCTGGAGAATGGATGGGAAAAAGGGACAGAAGTGCATGTGGGGAGGAAAGTGAGGAGGCTGTTTTAGTAGTCTTGTGAGAAATGATTTTTACTTAGACTAGTGTAGTGGCAGCAGACATGGAAAGAAAGTGAATAGATTTAAGAGGCCACCCACTGAGAATGGAGAAACCAGTTTGTGTGTCTACGAAGCTCTGGCTTGTTCTACTTTGTTGTGTTAAACCAAATGCCTGTTCTACATAGTGGAGGATGAGCCAGAGGAAAATGGAGCAAAAATGAGACCTGAAGTTAGTATCCATATCGTGAATGGGCACGACCTTACAGGATAGTTACACGGAAAACAAAGGTAAAATCACTCAACTAATTGCAAAATACTCATCTAGGCAGGATTCTGATGTAAGGTTTCATCATCAGATCAGACCTTCACATCAGTGTGTGTGGTATCAATAGGACTTTGATAGACAAAAGGGTATTCAGTAGCTGATGTCCTCATTTCTCTGCAAATGTCAGTTCATTCTTTGATTTGCTTGCGTGTGTTTGTTCATTGATTAAAAAAAAAATTTTACCAAAGTCCCGTTATCCACTGGATATCAGACATCTCAAACTTAACAATGCAGTCTTTAATACCACATATGGCCAGTGTATACCTAGTGTATTTGATATGTATACATGATGGAGGGGCCACAGCTCATTTAGGGCACATTGTCAGTCAGGTTTCCATGTTACATTGGTCGGGTCTGACCATTTCTTCCCCAGCAGCCCATTACTTTGGGTGTAGTCATTAATAAACTCCTGCAGCACTGGCCTCCCGTGTCTCCTGATGTCTTATCCTCAGTACTTTCTTGGCTCAGGCTATGTGCCTAATCCTGTTTCAGTTAGACAGTTGATCAGTTCAGCCAGCACCACCAGGCCTTCTCTCAGAGCAGTTTGGTTAGCTGGATGGATTGTTTTTTTGACTGAGATGGTCAGTCATTTGTCAGAGTAGAAAATTCAGCTGCCCACTGTAGACTTATTATATTAGCCAGGTATACAAGCAACGGTAGCCAATAAATCCTCAATCTCAGTGGTTTAAATACATTTGAAGTTAATTTTTTGCTAACATAAAGTTCATTTGGTAGCTAATGTGGGAATGGAGGGTTTTCTGCTCTGCTCATGGACCCAGGCTGACAGAATTAGCAGGTGGCTCACAGAATTGCCCTGGGCTCACCATTCACTTGACAAAGGGGAAAAGAGTGAATGTGGCGGCGGGGGGAGTGAATGTGAAAGATTCATGGGAGGTTTCTATGAGCCAGGGTTAGAAGTGGCTTAATCATTCCTACCCACGTTTCATTGGCTAGAACTTGGGTACACGGCCATACCTAACTGCCGAGGAGACTGGGAAATGTAGTTTCTGCGTTTGTCCTGGAGGAAAGGAAGACTTAAGGAACCAGTCTCTGCCCCATATAGCTAAAGACTTTCCTTGCATGGTTCCTGATCTTAAATTCAAATGATAAGGGGCAGGGAAGGGCCAGAGATAAGGAGGAAGAGTCTCCTTTGTGTATTTCTAAGTGGCTGCTGTCAAGTGCTGGCCATTAGAGTGGGAAATGTCTGCATTCTGAGTTCCTAACGTATCTGATAATTGCCATTACTCTGTTCTCACAGGGAAATAAATGCTCGACTTGATGCTGTATCTGAAGTTCTCCATTCAGAATCCAGTGTGCTTGGTCACATAGAAAATTATCTACGTAAATTGCCCGACTTAGAGCGAGGCCTCTGTAGCATTTATCACAAAAGAGTAAGTGTGATAGAAATGAAATCTATTAAAACCAATAATATTCTTCACCTTGAGGACATCAGATGTTAAAGAGAAACTCCTTAAGGCTTTATTATTTTACTTTGTAAAATCTTGCAGGTAACATGAGAGAATCCTTAGAAAATTTGCCCAAATTGAGGTTAGTCCAGTTTTTGCATTATAAAAAGTAAAGTTTGCCCACATCTGTTAACTACAGCAACACATGGGTCCCTTCTGTTACAATGTAGAACATTCTTCTGTTTGTCCTCAGACTGTGGACCATCATCAAAATAGGAAATTTAGTTGAGGGGAGGGTATAACTTAGTGGAGAATGCGTGCCTAGCATGCACAAGATCCTGGATTCAATCACCAGTGCCTCCATTAAAAAATAAATTAAATTAAAAAAATTAATTACTCCCCCAATTAAATAAACAAATAAATAAGTAAAAACCAGGAAATTTTCCTAGATTAGCTACTTTTAAAAAGAGAAGCTGTATTTCTTTTGACCATAGAACAGCTTCTTGTTTGACTTAACCAAAGGAAGAGTCTGCTAGTAAAATATTTGTGGTGGTATTAATATGCAGACAAGTTTGGATATTGAAAGTAAGTGAAAAGCATTATTTTGAGTTTCGTCACTTAAGCTTTACAGTTTAAGTCATAGCCATAGCAAGCGAGGTTTTTTCCAAACTTAGAGAAATAATTTCCTTTATCTTCAAAATATATCTAAGATTTTAAAAAGTTATCAGTTAGTTATATTTATAATTGTTAATAAACTTTTTATAGTATTTTACCAAGTGCAGAAGTCATTAACATACGTGAGACACTTTTTCCTTGTAAAAACAAAACTTAATGAGATTGAGAAGGTTTATCTTCTTACCTATGGGAAATTATGTTTATTACTGTTTATAATGCTACAGCAACTTGCATTGCGTTGGGTAAATTGATGATGCTAAGAAGAGGGTTAGTAACTTGTTAGTAAGTGACAGAATTCATATTTAAACCAGAGTCTCTGATTTGGTTTTTAGTAGCTTACATTTTTAGACTCTACCAGTTTTTATATGGTAACAGTTTTGAATACCATTGCATTTTTTTCCTGGTTATCCCCTACTTAAGCAAATTTTATTTTTTTGCCCAAGTGTGAATCCTTGCCAATTTAATAATTTTACTGTAGAACAATTTTTATGTGCACAAACATTAGCTCTGTCCAACATTAGTCTTTTTCTTTTTTTTTTTTTCCCATATATCTTTACCTTTTTTTAGGACTTTTCCCCCCACAAAGGTTTACTAGAATAATAAGTACTGCTTCTGAGAATACTTGCAGTGCCCAAGAGGAACTTATGTAACTGTTCCATATGCTTTGGCTAAATTTGAAGAGAAAGAACAAGCTGAAATGGGGAAATAATTATCCTTAGGGGAAAAATGTGTGAGTTGGCTATGGGATTGGTGGAGCCTCTTGTACCATTGCTTGGTGCACTGTGTTGTTGTTTTGGTAGCAATAGCAGAGGCTGTCCTGGTAGTTGAAAGTTTTGCAGTTGACTTTTTTGAGGTTACAGAGTGGATGTCATATCATTTATTATTTGGTATCCTTGTCCCAGTGGCTGACAATCAGTGCTTATTTCCCTTCATCAAGCAACAGATTGCCAAACACATTGCCTTCACTACTTGAAAGGATTCACTGGCAGATGTTAGAGATTTTTGTTTTTCTCAAAAGAAAATAGGAGCAAAGCTGAAAAAATTATCAATTGCTAATCAAAAGAGCTGAGTCAGAGTACCCAAGGCATCAAGATGGCATCATCATTCCATGCCACTGTGATTTCTGTTATGTTTTCCTGCTTCTCTGTAAACCAGACTTTGATATTTGCACTTCATAAGGTTTGTGTATTCATAAAAGTCTAAAAACTCTGGTAAATGTCAGAATCTAATTCTTTTTTTTTTAAAAAATTGAGGTATAATTGATACACAGCTTTAGTTTCAGGTATACAATGTCATGATTTATTTATGTATATGTGGCAAAATGATCACTGCAGTAAGTCTAGTTAAAGTCTAGTTAACATCCTTCACCAGGCATAGTTACAAAGTTTTTTTGTTTTCTCCTGATAAGCGCTTTCAAGACCTACTCTCTTAGCAACTTTCAAATATATAATACAGTATTAGTAACTGTGGTCACCATGCTGTACATTACACCTCTAGGACTTATTTATTTTACAACGGAAGTTTGTACCTTTTGACCACTTTCACACATTTTGCCCACACTCCCTATCCGCCACAACCACTAACCCATGCTCTGTTATCTATGAATTCAGGTTTTTTTGTTTGTTTTAAATTCCACCTGTAAGTGAGATATATGGTATAGAATCTAATTCATTTTGAAAGTAACCAATATGCAGAGCAGGAATGACTTTTAGTTTCAAGCTGTACTTTAGTAAAGGAGCTTATGACTAACTCAGAAGCTATTCCTTATTGCTGTTTTAATGTTTACACAAGAATGTGCCTAAAGATTGTTGAAAAGTGAAGATTAGAAATGATTTGGTAACAGACCAACTTTAGGAAGTCTGAATGCTTTAAACCAAATTTTTACAGATTAGTTAGCTGGCTCTTGGAACACACATCAAACACATGTCTATTCTTTATCATTAAATTACTCTAAGTAAGCTTCTGCTGTATGCACCAAATGGTGAGTGATATCCTGGGTACAGACTGTGCCAATTATGCGAAATTCTCAAAATGGTAAGAAACACTGTTTGGATGTAGTGGAAGTGGTAAGCCTGGGCCATCTGGCTGTGTGGAAAGTGCCCTGGAACAGGGACAAATAGGTATTTTTATGATGATAATAAGAGAGGATACCAAATAGGCTGACTCTGAAATAAAATAAACATTTCTTTTGATAGTAAGACTTCAAATTTAAATCTTAGGAAATAGTGCTAGTCATAGGAATCTGTATTAACTGCTCAATAACTATTTTGTAAGAAAATGATGTATAACTGCTGAGGTTGGTGAATACATGTAAAGGATTGTAGCACTTGATAAATGTTGAAGGGGAGAGTGTTTCCAGAGTTTTGTAAGCAAGAATAGTTTCTTAGCGAGACTAGCAGAAGCCCAAAGCCGTGTTTTCAGTAATGGGGCTTAGGCTAGGGTTCTTCCAGCCCTGTGAGGACCCGCTCCTGCTTTTGTGCATGTGTTCTAAAGCTCTTCCACAGAGAAGCTTGCTGCTGGAAATGGGGCTGAACAGGAGTGACTCCAGCAGCAACTGCTTTACTCTTATCCTCCGCTTTCTTGATGCTCCGTTGAGTTGCTTTACTTAAGAAGTTTGACAGCCACCCTGCTATGGGCACTTAGGGCTTGATTGCAGGCACTTCCAGTTTTCACATTGCTTCTGTTGCTGACTTAAACTTTGCATCACACCTGAGCATGAAAAATTAAACCCCTGAATGTGAAAAATTAATCCCTCTCTTGCCTAACAAATTACAGTGATTATAAGAGATTATTATTCAAAAATTCTATTGAAAATGTTTATTTTTAGCTCTTTACTCTTGTTACAATATATCATTAATTGACTCTTGGCCGATTCTAGACTATAAATTATTTCTAGGCTGCGCATTTATACAAATAGTGCAGCTTCCTATGTGTATCTTTCCCAGCAAACAGTGGCCTCTTTGGAGAAGAGGTACTTTATAATATGACTTCAAACTCAGCTTTTGTTCAGTTGGACCTAACTTCACATTTTTCTGCATAATTTACTTCATTCCTTATAGTTAATAATTGTCTTTCTAAACATGTTGTCAGCACTCACCCATTTTATGTATATCACTATTTATTATGTGGACTTACTCACTCAAGCCTGCGTTGTCCTCTCACTTCATGATGTTTATTTTCATCAAATAGTCTGTTAATTTCATTTTCCTGAGCCATCTGACCTGATTCATCCTGGACTCGTTGCCCTCTATAATGATTGAATAGCTATTTTCTTAGATTCACTTTATTTCCCTTGAATTGACTCTTCTGTTTCTGTATTCCATGACTTCCTCTTGGTTTATTCCTTCATTCTCTGGAAGCATCCTAAGAAAGGATGTAGATGTTTTGAAACATTGATGTCTGGAAATGTCTTTTTTTTTTTTTCCTACTTTCACATTTTATTGGTAGGTTGGGTATAAAATTCTAGGCTATAAATTATTTTCCTTCAAAATTTTGTATTCATTGTCTTCTTCAATAGTTTCTACTATAATTGTTAAACAGTCTGAAGTCATACTGCTTCCTGATTCTTTCTGTGACTTTTTTCCCCATTTTTTCTCCCCTTTTGGAAATACAAGATTTTCTCTTTGTCCTCAGTATTTTAAAATTTATGATGATTTGCCATGATGTAGGTTTTTTTTTATTCTTATTTTTTATTAAAGTATAGTCTGTTTACATGGTTAGTTTCAGGTGTACAGCAAAGCGATTCAGTTATACATATACATACATGCTACATACATATATGTACATTTTTAGTTTCTTTTCCATTACGGCTCATTACAAGAAATTGAATATAGTTCCCTGTCCTATAGAATAGGTCCTTGCTGCTTATCCACTTCACATATAGTAATGTGTATCCATCAATCCCAAACTGCCAATCTATCCCTCCCCCATTTCCCGTTATGGTAACCACAGTTTGTTTTCTATGTCCGTGAGTCTGTTTCTAGTTTGTAGATAGAATTTGTATCTTTTTTTTCAGATTTCACGTATAAATGTTACCATATTAGTCTTTGTCTGACTTACTTCACTTAATACGATAATCTCTAAATCCATCCATGTTGCTGCAAATGGCATTATTTCATTCATTTTTTATGGCTGAGTTGTATTCCATTGTATATATATATACACCACATTTTCTTTATCCATTCATCTGTTGATGAACATTTAGGTTTGCTTCCATGTCTTGGCTATTGTAAATAATGCTGCTGTGAACACTGGGGTGCATGTATCTCTTCGAATTATAGTTTTCTCAGGATATATGCTGGATCATACGGTAAGTCCATTTTTAGTTTTTTAAGGAACCTCCATACTGTTCTCCATAGTGGCTTCACCAATTTACATTCCCATTAACAGTGTAGGAGGGTTTCCTTTTCTCCACACCCCCTCCAGCATGTATTATTTGTAGACTTTTTAATGGTGGCCATTCTGACTGGTGTGAGGTGATAACCTCATTGTAATTTGGTTTGCATTCCGCTGATAATTAGCTAAATTGATCATCTTTTCATGTGCCTGTTGGCTATCTGGATGTCTTATTTGGAGAAATGTCTATTTAGATCTTCTACCCAATTTTTGATTGGGTTGTTTTGTTTTTTTCATATTAAGCTGTATGAGCTGTTTGTATATTTTGGAAATTAGTCCATTGTCGGTCATGTCATTTGCAAACATTTTCTCCCATTCTGTAGGTTGTCTTTTCGTTTTGTTTATGGTTTCCTTTGCAGTGCAAAAGCTTTTATGTTTAATTAGTTCCCATGTGTTTATTTTTGCTTTTATTTCCATTACTCTAGGAGCTGGTTTGAAAAAAAATACTGCTTTGATTTATGTCAAAGAGTGTTCTGCCTTTGTTTTCCTCTAAGAGTTTTATAGTATCTTGCCTTACATTTAGGTCTTTAATCCATTTTGAGTTTATTTTTGTGTATGGTATTAGAGAATGCTCTAATTTCAGTCTTTTACAGGTAGCTGTCCAGTTTTCCCAGGACCACTTATTGAAGAGACTGTCTTTTCTCCACTGTATATTCTTGCCTCCTTTGTCACAGATTAATTGACCATAAGCGCTTGGGTTTATTTCTGGACTTTCTGTCCTGTTCCATTGATCTATGTGTCTGTTTTTGTGCCAGGACCATACTATTTTGATTACTGTAGCTTTGTAGTGTAGTATAGTCCGAAGTCAGAGAGCGTGATTCCTCCAGCTCTGTTCTTTCTCAAGATTGTTTTGGCTATTCAGGGAATTTTGTGTTTCCATACAAATTTTAAAAGTTTTCTGTACCAGTTCTGTGAAAAATGTCATTGGTAATTTGGTAGGGACTGCATTGAATCTGTATATTGCCTTGGATAGTATGGCCATTTTAACAATATTGATTCACCCAATCCAAGAACATGATGTATCTTTCCATCTGTTTGTGCCACCTTCAGTTTCTTTTGTCAGTATCTTACAGCTTTTGGAGTACAGGTCCTTTGCCTCCTTCGGTAGGTTTATGCCTAGGTATTTTATTCTTTTTGATGTGATCATAAATGGGGTGGATTCCTTAATTTCTTTTTCTGCTATTTCATTGTTAGTGTATAGAAATGCCAGTGATTTCTGTATATTAATTTTGTATCCTGTAACTTTACCGAATTTATTGTTGAGCTCTAGTAATTTTCTGGTAGTGTCTAGGATTTCCTGTATCATGTCATCTGCAAACAGTGACAATTTTACTTCTACTTTTCCAATTTTGATTCCTTTCATTTCTTTTTTTTTCTCTGATTGCTGTGACTCGGACTTCCAAAACTGTATTGGATAAAAGTGCTGAGAGTGGGCAAGTGGGCATCCTTGTCTTCTTCCTGATCTTAGAGGAAATGCTTTCAGCTTTTCACCATTGAGTATGATGTTAGCTGTGGGTTTGTCATATATTGCCTTCATTATGTTGAGGTATTTCCCTCTATGCCCACTTTCTGGAGAGTTTTTATCATAAATAGATGGTGAATTTTATCAAAAGCTTTTTCTGTGTCTATTGAGATAATCATATGATTTTTGTTCTTCAGTTTGTTAGTGTGGTGTATCACATTGATTTGTGGATATTGAAAAATCTTGTATCCCTGGGTTAAATCCCACTTGATCATAGTGTATGATCCTTTTAAGGTATTGTTGGAGTTGATTTACTAGTATTTTGTTGAGGATTTTTGCATCTATATTCATGAGTGATATTGACCTGTAATTTTCTTTCTTTGTGATATATTTGTCTGGTTTTTTGGTATCAGGGTGACAGTGGCCTCATCAGATGAGTTCAGAAGTGTTCCTTCCTCTGAAAGTTTTTGGAATAGTTTCAGAATAGATGTTAACCCTTCTGTAAATGTTTGGTAGAATTCACCTGTGAAGCCATCTGGTCCTGGACTTTTGTTTGTTGGGAGTTTTTAAATTACTGATTCAATTTCATTACTGGTAATTAATCTATTTACATTTTCTGTTTCTTCCTGGTTTAGTCTTGGCAGATTGTACCTTTCTAAGATATTGTCCATTTCTTCTAGGTTGTCCTTTTTTGTTGGCGTATAGTTGCTCATAGTAGCCTCTTATGATCCCTTGTATTTCTGTGGTGTCAGTTGTAACTTTTCCTTTTTCATTTCTGATTTTATTAATTTAGGTCCTCTTTTTCTTGATGATTCTGGCTAAAGGTTTACCAGTTTTGTTTATCTTCCATTGTAATCCATTGTATTGGGCCCTTTTAATCTGGCAACCAAGTTCTGGGAAATTTTTCTGAATTACTTTTTTTGATGATTTCTTTCTTTCTGCAACTCTATTATTTGAGTTGATTGAATCTCTTGGACTGATTATCAAACCTTCTTCTGTATTTTTCATCTCTTTACAGTTTTGCTTTGCGTTCTTAGACATTTTATCACCTTGATCTTCTACCTCTTTTGTTGCATTTTTTATTTCTGCTTTCAAGTTCAATTTCTATGAATTTTGGTTGTTTTCTTGTTCTCTGAAAGTTCTTTTTTAAAAGAAAATAGCATGTCATTCTTATTTCATGATTCTCTGTTTATTTCAATATTCTTATTTCAATATTCTCTGTTTAACTGAGGATATTGTTCAATTTCTTTTTTAGAAGTTTTCTTCTACCTGTATAGGCTCTGTTCTTGCTTGTATTTGTTGGTTGATTGATTGGTTGATTATTTGTTTTAGTTTTTGCATTTCATTAGACTTTTTAATCTGATCATCTTTAAAGAGTGGAGGACTAAAATGCTGATAGCAAAATCTATGTAGTTGAATGTGGTTTGCAAAATAGGGGGTGAACTAGAGTGACCTTGATGGTTCATTTATTGGGAGAATTCCTGCTATATGCTATCGTTAGAATTTTTCCTCTTATGCTTGTGAGATTTCCCCAGGGATTCTTTTGGCCTTCTAAATGGCTGTCAATATTCTGGGAGCTAAATAGGGATAGCCAGGAATCTCAGCTTTCGGTTCGCAATCATTCCTTTAATCCCTTAATTCTGGTGTACACTCATCCTTCACTGTACCTGAAGCTAGTTGAGATACCCATGTTTTACTTTCTCTTGAAAATAAAATTATGCTTGACCCTTAAACAACATGGGTTTGAACTGTTCAGGTCCTCTTACATTCAGAGTTTTTTCATTAAATACGTATTAATAATGCTGCATGATCCATGTTGGTTGAATCCTTGGAGGCAGAACCACAGATACGGAGGGCTGACTATAAAGTCATACTCAGATTTTTTATTGTGTGGAGGGTATGCACCCCTAACCTCCATGTTGTTCAGTGGTCACCTGTAGTCTTCTGTGAGGTAGGAAAATGGTGGTTGCTCGGTGGCATGGCGAGGAATAGGGACTGAGGGATTTAATGGCTGCTGAATTCACTTTCTTTTTTGGGGGGGGTAGTTAATTAGGTTTATTTATTTATTTAATTTATTTTATCTTTTTAAGCAGGTACTAGGGATTGAACCTAGGACCTCATGCATGCTGAGCATGCGCTTTACCATTTGAGCTATACTCTTCCCCCTTGAATTCACTTTCAACCAGTTGTTTTTTCCCCTCCCCAACTCCCCTACCCACAGCTTCCACTTCCAAAGGTAATTTATGCCACCAGTTCCAGAGTCTTTTAGGATTCTTGGTGTAACTCAAATTGGGTCCTAGTTTTCCTCATGATCTGCTTGAGATTCAGATATCCTGAGTCTTCCAAGTCGATTACCACTTGTCCATTTACTTTGTAACTTTGAAGGGGCTGTTGCTATTATTTTTTTCTCCTAATTATTCTTGAGATTTCATTTCTTTCTAAACAATCCTGGACTATAGCTTCAAGATAGAGTGAAATCACATGCATGTGTTGAGTCACTTTCTTTATCCAAAACTTCAAAAAAAAATTATTCATGTCATGTTAGAAAATTACAACAGCATCCAGGGATGTAAAATAAAGTGTAGAAAGTCTCCCTTTACTACCCTCCAGCATATCCAGTACCCGGAGGTAACTGGAGTAAGTTACATGTGTACCTTTCCAGAAATTTTCAATTTACGCGTTTATTTCAGTAGAATAATATATATAATTTAAAGAATCACAAATGAAATTTTACTGTGTAAATACATATATAGTACATAGTGTAAAAATATACTGTGTATATTCAATATATGTTGATATGAAATTCCGTATCAAGCTGTACATCAGTATTTACAGACATCTTAGTTTTTTAACTGTTTTATAGTGTTAAATTGAATGAGTTTTTCCTAATAAGATCTCAGTTGCTAGATATTTGTTTTTTAGTCACTTTTTAATATTATCATCAACACTGCTACTATAAATATTCAAATACACATATTTTTTCACTACTTGTGAAACGTATTTTGTTAAATTCTTAAAAATGCAATTGTTTAGTCAAAGGGTATATGCACTTTTTATTACGAATCTATGACAGATTGCTCTTCAAAAAGGTTAAGCCTTTACTAATAGTATATAAAAATGTCATTTTTCATACCCTGTGTGACTTAGCTATTATCAAACTTTTAAATCTTTGACATTCTGATAAGTGAAAAACACTACCTTGTCATTTTAATTTGCTTTTCATAATTATATGTGAAGCTAATCATATGCTTACTGGACGTTTTTCCCTATGAGCTGCATATTCAGTTTTCTTGGCCATTATTCTTTGGATTATTCACCTTTCATATGTCAATTTGCAAAACCTCATTATACGAGGGAGAATTTTGCCCTTTATCGCTCTATCTGTATTTTGCAGCTATTTCCCCAGAGTTGTTCTTTTTTGTTTGTGACATTGTTTACTGTATTTTTTGTTATATGGTCAATTTTTGTTATATGGTCAATGTTTTAAATTTTAAAATACCAAGCAAGTATTGGCTTTCCTATCCCTGACTCAGGTTATTTTCTTTATAGCTTTAAACTATTATTTTATAAAATGTTTAAACTACTGATTTAACATTTAGGAGGTATCAACAGTATTTGATTTCAATTAACTAATTTATACAATACATTAAAATTTTCTTTTATTCTGATTCTAACTTTAAAAGGACCACTGACTAAACTTCATTTTCATGTATCTTATGCTATTTAGGTAAAAAAATATTTCTATTTTCAGTGTTCTACCCAAGAGTTCTTCCTGATTGTCAAAACTCTGTATTACCTGAAGTCAGAATTTCAAACATTGGTACCTGCTGTTAATTCCTTTGTTCAGTCAGAGTTGCTCCAATCAGTTATTTTAGAAATTCCCGAACTCCTCAGTCCAGTGGACCGTTACTTAAAGATACTTAATGAACAAGCTGCCAAGTAAGTAGCAGATTCTTAGTTCTTTTCTAGCGGTGAAAGTAATGTATTTGCCATTTGATGTGTAGATGGTTAAGCTTCCCTAGAAGTAATAGGAGAAGTTGCATGTAAAAGTACAAATATGATTGGATACTAGAGGCTCTATATTATAGCTGGAAAAAACACTTTGCTGCCTAAAATTCAGGCAGTTCTGTCATGCAGAACAAATGTAGGACTTCTCCAGGTGTCAGGTGATGAAAAGATAAAATCCAGGCTGAGCAAACAGTAGCAGTTTATTAATCTAAAAACAGATGGCAGATGGCATCTTATGCTTATTTGCTAGATGTCTAGAGATGATCTGCTTTATATTCAGAAACTACAGAAGCAAAGGTATCCGTTTAGAGGTAGTCATTTTTTCACAATTCATCACACAAAGAACTCTATATATAAGAAAAAAGATTTGACAGTATTTACATTGTGTTTATTTTCTGAATAAACTACAAATATTTAATTTCATCTCTTGGTTTCACCGTGAGACTCACGAACTTGAAAAACAAAAATGATGTTTTGGGAAATTTTGTCTCTCTTCAAAGATATTAAGAAACTGACCCATAAATATTTAGTTAACGAGCTGAGATTACAACCTTGTTTTCCTGACTTCCCACCCTTTGGTCTTTCATTATGCTATGAAAAAGAATTGATAATTGATAAAAGTAATGTGGTTCAATATATGTATTTGCATTTTTTCATTTTTTTAGGTCTGGGGATAAAACTGAATTATTCAGTGACCTTTCTGATTTCCCTTTAATAAAAAAGAGAAAGGATGAAATTCAAGAAGTTACTTATAAGATCCAAATACATTTGCAAGAAATACGAAAAATACTCAAAAACCCTTCTGCACAATATGTGACAGTCTCAGGACAGGAGGTAATGTCAAACACACTTTTATTTTGTGTTAGTTTTCCTCAAGTAGGGAAGTGATTTTAAAATGTAAATCAAAATCTGAGGATAGGATGAAAGGTTGTTTTTTTTGTTGTGGGTGTTTTTTATTGTTGTTGTTTTTTTCAGATTTTCTATTTTGTTCCTTAGGAATATGTTGTAATAGCTTGTTTTGATAAGAATTTTCCTTTAATAACAGCATTTTGTTTGCTCATTTACTTCATACTTTAGTCTCTGGGTGAAATCATGCATCTTAATGTTACATGTGTTTTAATATTACTTATTGAAATTATGTTATAGAAATGCTTGACTATTATAAATAATAACTTTATAGAATTCATTTACCCTAAATCCAGGAGAGAGAAGTAAGTCTTTGATTCCTGGCCTACAGATGATGAAATGATACAAAGTAAACAACCTACATTAATTAGATCATGAAGTGATTAAATGGCAAGGCTTCCTTCTGAAGGAGTGTATCTACTAAAAAAAACAAAAACAAAAAACAAAAACAAAAAAAACCCCCAAAACTTTGTATGTATGTAGTGAAAACCTACATTTAGTGAGCCTTGCATAATATTATGGTGCTGTCTAGAATGTAGTTTTTGTTATGTGTACTTCTGTTTAAAGTTTGATATTAATATCTGAATGAGAACCAAGAAGAAGTACACTTTTTTTTAAGTGTGGTTGAGTACTTGAGGCATTGCATCGTATGGCTGATAAAGTATAGATTCCAACTGAGAGAAAGGCTTAATTTCAAATCAGTTTTTAAAATACTTAGATCACTTTATCTGTTTAGCCAGCAGTGTTGATTTATATGATTATTTGAAATAAGAAAGTCTACATTAAATTATAATCTTTTTAGAAATGTATATTAATTTAATGGACCATTGGTTAAGTTAGCCTGTCTTCTGGACTTAAGATGTTATTTATACTCAGGCTGAGACTTCATAATGCATTCCATATAGTGCTCTATATAACAGAAAAATGATTTTACAATATCTGTACTTCTCAGCCCTCCCTGAACAGGCAAATACCAAATATCTCTTGGTTTCATTATGCAATTATGACTGTGAGAAGTGACCTCAGCACCACTGTTCTGGTCTACTTGTTGAAAATGAAATGATCAAAATTGCTTAATACATTAATAAAAGATGTGTAGTAGAAAAGTGGTTACCTGGTATTACAGTGGGGAAAGCTGAGTGTACATGCTGTAATAATAGTCATATAGTTACCATTTAGCAAACACTTATTAAGTTTGGAATGGTGCTAAGTGCTTTACATATATTATTGAATCCTTGTAACAGGCATATATTATTGAATCCATGTAACAATACAGAAAGGGGTTTTTCCAGTTTTGCAGGAAGGAAAACTGAGGCTTAGGGTAGTAAGATAAATTACCCAAGTTAGAAAAAACTCAGTTCCAGCCTAGGTCAGCCTGACTCCAATCCTTATACCATGTCATTATTTCACTCTACACGAGGAATTATCAACATCACAGATTTTATTTAATAAAATCCAGAGATTTTAGATACTATTCAAACTAAAACACTAAAATAAAGCTTAGAAAGAGAGCCCCGAATTCAGTTGGCAGCTTTAAAGTAAAAATGGAGAAAACTGATTAGGAATTCCTAAGGGATAGTAGATTAGTTATTCTTTACCCATATAGCAGAGATGTTTAAGAAAATGCACAGCATGGAAATCAAGTAATTGGATTACAGAGGATTAGCAAGGAAGATAAATTATCTTTTTATTCTTAATCCGTACTAGGTAAAGGTGATGAATTTGAGGCAAGAAATTTCTTAGTTTTTAACAAAAGGTGTCTTGTTAGTTTTTTAAAACCTCTAGAATCTTAATAGTACATCAGTACAGAATCGCTTTTATAACATTTTTTGAGGAATTAGTGATTCTAATTCATTCAAACACCACATGAATTCTTAATAGTCAGCAGTGTTATAATCAAATTCTGTTTATTTATACTGAAGATATCAGCAAATTTAGAGATACTTGAAGATCTAACAACAGACTCTGTCAAACATGATTAACTCTGAGAAGTGAAGAAGAAAGGAAGGAAAACCTTTTGTTTTATATACATGTTTCTTATTTTATACTCTTCTATTCTGTCTGAAATTTTATTTCCATAAATAGAACTTTTGTAATAGATTTTTAAAGACCTGTTATAGCAACCCCATGTGGTACATAGATCTTATTGTTAGTAGTTAAAATAAATAGACTGTCAGGCCAGAGTTACTTTTGGCAACATTCATTTTTTTCCCCTTAGTTCCTAGTTTTTATGTGCTCATTAGAATACTAAGCCTTATTGACTATGGTGAATTATTGTGTCTAACTCTGTACGTATTTGTTTAGAAAGTACTGAAAGAAAGAAAATAATGAAAGCAGAAACTTACATACCTTTACATAGTTAATTCACTGCTTCTGTGACAGTCTCTCTCATGTTTTATGTATAGAGAGAGTTGTCTCTTAACCTTGAAACAAATATGGAATGAACATGGGGTGATATTTGGATTTGGGGCAGCATTGGTTAGTAGTAGTCTTAAGGAAAAGGAAAGAAATATTGGGGGAAAATCGTTAGGAAAACAATAATTAATTCACAACTCGCAGCATATCCACATCTCTGCTTAGCATGTTTAAGACATGGAAAGCGTTCTCTGTTAAGTCTTAACATCTACATAAAAAATTTGAGAATTCTTAAGAGAGAATGAGAAAGAAAAGAGGGAAGAGTAGGAATGGGTTAAGTGTGGTCTTGGAGAAAACAGAGAGCAATTTCTGGAGTGAGCTAAGAATTTCAGCAAACTCAACAATGATACCAGCTCAGTGATCCCACGGGCTGTAGTTTGAGTAACAATATCTGATATTTAACCAAGTTGGAACTGGATCCCAGCAGAAGAATATAAGGGATTGTTAGAATGAATCAAGACAGACCTCTCACGTTAACACCTAAGAAGCAAAGTCACGAACTGACTAAGGGAAATTGCTTTGAGAAGCCTCATAAGATTTCTGAGATACATGTTGATTTCCAAGTTTTGCTGGTTTCCTTTTTCATTAGCAATAAAGTCTCTGAACGAAAGGCCTGTCAGCTCATTCTTAGAATGTTTGTGAAAGGAAATGGAAAATTTTCTATTCCGTAGCTAGTGTAGAACAGAAAAAAAAAAAAAAAAACTGCTAATTGATGACAGTTCTAAGGAGAAACACAGGCTGAAAAGAAGAGGACACACAGGACCAGCACCTGAGGAAGTGACCCCTGAGGTTTACCAAGCGGGAGGTCCACGTGGGCTTTCCTGATTCCTAATTTTTCCATTCTATATTGGCTTGTTTGAGGAGCTGTAATGGTTCTTAGAGTAGACTCTGGATACTTGTAGATTGAATGGTTATGGTCCAAACTATTCGCGGTGCTCTGGAGGGCTGTGGCAGTGGCAGCTGATAATTTGTGAGGCATGGATGTGAGTCCAGAGCTGATGTGCTGTGGTGTTACAGGGAAAAACTTGAGTACCCCAGCCTAGCTGGCTGCCCAGAAGCCTCGTTGAGGCAGTTTTAGTTTCTTTTCAAAATTTCCATTATCCCTTAGGCAGTATTTCCTGTGGAGCTCTGTGTTATACGTGTCCTTCCCGCATATTAATGATCAGACGAGATGGGGCGCATTTGGGGTGGCATGGCCACAGACTCAAATATTAATAATCTAATACGGTCTTGAATTTTACTTCTTGCCTTTGGCATAGCTCCTCCATTTTGTAAAAAGACCAATATGTCTTCTCATAGAACATTTCAAAATAATATTTAAGCAGAATTTTTTTTAGCATACTCTTAAAGTGATTTTCTTTCTCATCAATGATAACTTATTTTGTGGATTTTTTCCCTCAGTTGCTTTTTTTTAGCCAAAGGGGAATTTTTAAGACTCTTTACCCTTAACTCTAGCTGGATATGTCAGATTTGAAATTGTGTTAATTTCCTCTCTATACAAGAGGACATTATTAATTACAAAGTCTTTGCTAAGGATGAAAAATCTTGGCGTTAACCATTAATTCCTATTATAATTAATGTGAAAGCTACTGTGTTGCTATTAATAGAAAAGTAAATTCAAGAGCCAGGCTGATACTATTAATTATACACACATTATAAATATCTGAAATGTTGTAAACATATGTGAAAAAGCTCCTGTAAGCCATCTTGAAATTAGTGGCAGCCATAGAGCTTCTCGGTTCCATCTCATACAAAAATAAGTCTATTTTCTATTTGCTTATTTCTTTGTTTAAATAAAACATTGAATTTTATTGCAGTAATACAGGAAAGTGAGCAGGAAGAAGGGATGATATACAAGTCATGCTAGAAATGCAAGATATTTTGGAAGTAGTGGTTTCACTGCTTGCTGGCTGATTCAGAGGAGCCGGTAGAGTACAGGTGGATCTATAAAGACATGGTTCATATAAACCAAAACCTAGGGAAAGTAATCATGTGAGGAAGTACCTTCCTCCCTTAATTGCTGAGGAAGTCATTGCTTTTTATGAGGATACTTTTGCAGGACTTAGTTTTCTTGGATAAAAACTGTTATAATAAATCCTCTTCAGTTCAGAATAAGGGATCGACCATATCTCAAGCTTAACATCTTATAATAAAATATTTAAAATTTTTATTTACTTGGAAATTCAGTCTTATTACTGAGTAATAGAATTCTTAAGTTAAGTGGGTACTAACAATTGAAAGAGATCGTTAAAGAAAAATCACTATTCGTAGTATGAATGCAACAATGTTATCAACATTAAAGCACCAAGTTATATCCTTTATTACAGATTTTTTGCTCAATACAAATTATACTTTATCCCAGGTATTGAAACCCTAATTAATAATATTTGGTTGTACATATATGAGCTCTCTCAATAACAATACTGTGTTTACTTTGAATGTTTAGAATAATATTTGCTACACTACTAAGCACAATTTTAAGGAAAATTTTAAAATATAATGATTAATCATTTAAATATCTAACCTTTATTTGTATTCATTTTAGTTCATGATTGAAATAAAGAATTTTGCTGTATCTTGTATACCAACTGATTGGGTTAAGGTTGGAAGGTAAGTTTAAAAATACATTTTATATATATATATGTATTTTAATTTTGTATAACCTTTTTCTTTCCTTTTTTTTTGTTGGGGGAGGAACATAATTAGGTTTATCCATTTATTTATTTTTATAGGAGGTACTGGGGATTGAACCCAGGACCTCGTGCACATTAAGCATGTGCTCTGCCACTTGGGCTGTACCCTCCCCGCCTTAAAAATACATTGTAGATAGTAACTACTATGTATAAAATGGATAAACAACGAGATCCTACTGTATAGCACAGGGAACTGTATTCAATATTTTATAATGGCCTAAAATGAAAAAGAATATGAAAATATGTATAAACGAATCACTGTGCTGTACACCAGAAATTAACACAACATTATAAATCAGCTATACTTCAATTAAAAAAAAAAACTCCCACAAAAAATACATTTTTTTTTATTAACATGAACTATAAAGACATCTGTGTACCTGCATGCTTCTGGACTGATAATAACCACATCCTTGACATGAAAAGCAGTTTTCTCATGGAACTTTTATCCAGAGAAATAATAATCTTAAACCCTTTTTATCATTGATTTTAAAACATTTGTCCAAAGGATATCTTATTTGTATACATTTGTTTTCTTGCTTTGTAAATTACTGTTTTATTCTTAAACCTCAGAGGACACTTTTAACACGTGGAGGGGAAAACTTGCAGAATCTTCAACTATAAGATTAATTTGGTTGTTTGAACTTCTTGATGAATGCTATACCTGACATTTCTTTTAAGAAGCTGACATTTCATTTTCTGCCTCACTGAGCTCTGCATTTCTTTTTTCTTAATGTTTTCCATGGCACTAGCTCTAGTAGTTCTTTACATGTCCTTTTTGTAAGTCGTATCATGAATCAAAACCAAAATTAGAGACCCACATTGAGACTTTGCCTTTTCTCCTTGGTTAAGCATTGATTCTCAAGAAGGGCCTCATTTAAAAAAGTAGTTTTAGAGAAGTATATTTTCTTTTGTGAGTGGCATCCTTTGTGAAATATTTATTACACCTGTTAATATGTTTGCATGAACTTGAGATGAAAATGTTACATTTGCCTAAGATAACAGAAGAGAGACTAGTAGCTGGTAATGGTATCAAGGCTCTGTGTTAAGAATGGAAGAAAATTTTGACATGATACACGAATGTTGTTAATTTGTTATTTTAATTAAAAAAGAAAACTATTATCCATGGCCACTATTAAAGGATCCTGAAGGCATAATCATGGATTCCTTAAGCTCTAATACTATCCTTTTTCCCCCTCTGTGTTAGCAGAGCGGTAATTGAGTTCTAGGTATTGATTTTAGGAGATGTTTTCTCCTTTTGCAGTCATTCTTTATTTTTGTCCTATACTTCAGCTAACGAATGGTAATATGCTTTGTGAAGAGAAATTATAAGAAATCATGTTAGTCTATCAAGAACAGTCACTGAAATGTCTCACTAAATACGTTTTGTCAGAAGAGAAAGCTATGATGAATATGTTTGCATAGAAATCTAGATGACATACTTTAAAAGCAATAAGCAAGACATAAATCAGTACCAGTGTCTTTTGAACAATTCAGTGATGTAAACTGAATGAATAAATAAGATGGTTTGGGGGAAGGTTCATTTTGATTTTTTTATCTGTCGTTTAGCCATCAGAGCCTTGACAGGGATAGGTTTAGCATATCATTAGTCACATTTTGAATGTGAAAGGCTCACTCCTAATCCAGTAATATGTGTAATCCAGTAACTTGCCAAATTAAAGATAATTGTGACAGCACATTACAGGAGTTGGGGTGCAAACAAAGATCAGAGTGCACTCTGTCATCACCTGCCTATCACTCAGCTTTGACCTTTTCCTCTTAAAGGTCTCATCTTAGTAATAACATCAACAGTAATAACCACCACCACCACCGTGGAACAACTCCTAACACTGAGCACTGATAACGTAGATACTCTGCTAAGCGCTATCTGATTCATCCTCTCATCAGTACCTATGAAGTAGATAAAATTATTATCCCCTTTGATAGAAGAGGCGAGTGATGTTTAGAGGTCAGTTACATCGGCCCAAAGTCACATAGCTGGCATGTAAGTGGCAGAGTTGGAGCCTTGGTCTGGACTCTCTGACTAGGGACCTATTGAATCCGCCGTTGGGCTCTACAGAGATTGTATGCAAGCCCAGAAGAGGAACACATGGTATTTCTTCCCATCTAGGGTCATGTGAATCTACAGTTGGGTCATGTGAATCTACAGTTAGATCATGAAGAGTTCCTCTTCTTTGACTGCCTCCTGAATTATTACATTGCTGTTCCTTGTAATGCTTTTCTGTTTCCCCACTGAAATAATCTAATCATACAGAAAAGTGCAAATTATAAACAATAATATAACTTTCACCAATGTATCCCACTCCTAGCTTTGTCAGGATTTATTTTGCCATATTTACTTCTGATCTTTTTTTTTAAAGCAAGCATTTTCATTTAGGATAATTTAAAGGAAAAAGCTCTTTGCTTATGAAATAGAAATTCTAAACTTTGTTTTTGCCATATGGATATAATTTGAATTTTAAAAGCTTCCCAAACATAATCTGATGATTTTGATCTCCACATACTTTACTTACAACAAAGATCTTTGGAATTAATAAGGTTCAGGATCATACTTAAAGAATGTTCTCTGTTTAACAGCTATTTACTTTTAAGGTTCGTCAGAATAATAAATAACTTCTTTAGTTTTCTGAAGTGATGGCATTACTGATTTCTTAGTAACCTTGATTTCCTGTTTCTGTTTTTTTCCCTCTTCTAGCACAAAAGCTGTGAGCCGCTTTCACTCTCCTTTTATTGTAGAAAATTACAGACATCTGAATCAACTCCGGGAGCAGCTAGTCCTTGACTGCAATGCCGAATGGCTTGATTTTCTAGAGTGAGTTTACAATGAAAAATATAATCTGATTTTTTGCTGTGAGAAATAGACCGGAAAATCTTTCCATCAAAAAGAAAAGTAGATATTACTACTTGTGACCTGCCATCAAATAGTTGAGTACATGTGTTCTCTGATTTTATTTTTAATCCATTGAAATGTAAGCTCATCTTGGTCTCTGTTGAGGGACCAGATATACTTTATTGTAACTGTACTAACATTTTGGTGCTAAGGATGTCTAGTGGCATCACTTTTAAGTTCCACCTTGGACTTTGTTTAGTTTTCTTATATAAAGGCTTGATAATTTCAGAGTTAGACAAGTTATTCGTTTTTCTTTTTTTAAATTATCTCCATTTAATTTTTTTCTTATATTTTTACATCCTTTGTTTTCCTCCTAACTTTTTAATTTGAAAAATTTTAAATGTGTAGAAAAGTTGCAATGAAGATCTATATACCCTGCACCTAGCTTTATCAGATGTTAATATTTGCCACATTTGTTTTATATCTCTCTCATACACTTTTTATTCTGAACCATTTTAAAGTAAGCTTTGGACATTATAACTCTTCACCCCTAAATACTTAAGCATACATCTTCTAAAAGTAAGGACATTTTGCTGTATAATCTTACCACCATTATCATACCTAAGAAAAATTAGTTAATGTAAGAAATGATGAATTTCCTCTTTCCCCATATTTAAAAAATTCTTTACATGTTGTATTTGGTTATTAAGGTTTTTTTAGTGTATTTGAATCTAGAATAGTCCCCCACTTTTTTTAATTTTTCTATTACGAGATTTTTTTTCCAGCAGGTCCTTGACGTTGTCTCAAAGGCTATTTCATTCTGGATTAATTTAGTCATGTGTTCACATTAACAGGTTTAAGTCTGTGGTGTGCTGGTAAATGGTTAACAGCCAGCTCTCTGGAAGAGTAGTAGCATTTGTTTGATTTCTGTAGTGTAACTACTCCCACCAGTACTGATTGCAAGCTCCTGCTGGACTGGATTGGGAAGAGATGTGCACAATTGACTTTCGTGAGTCTGTAGGAGCCAACTCCAGACCACCACTCATCTAAGCACTTTATATATGTATACATTAGCTCATTATTCCTCACAGGAGTCCTGTGAGTGAAACATTATTGTCATCCCCAATTTACAAATGAGTAAGAGTGAGATGCAGAAATATGAAGTTGCGCACAACAGGGGTAAGGATTGGAGCCCAGGTGTGTCTGGTGGTAGGGTGTGTGCCCCTGGCCATCCAGCTGCAGAGCTGGCCCTGTTAGACTTTCTCTTTAAAAACTTAAACAATACATATTTAGTGACATATTTAGGGAGCTTTATTCCATTTAAAGTAACCAATCTGACAAGTGAAAATAAAGAAACAAAAAAAGGTAACATGTAGCAGTTTTTAAAAGGTAGTGATTTGGTACCATCTCTTTTTGCCCAGAGGAGTTGGAAATTATAAGTTCAGAAAGGGATTCCGATTTACTTATCCTGAATCTTTTGAGGTAATCTGGAGTCAGAGTCTTGAATCTAGGGATGGAAATTTGGTCTGTTCAGTTCCTTTTCCAATTCACTTTCGGTTTCCCATCTTTAGGGTTTTCATGGTCCTTGAGTCTCTGTTTCTCAGACTTTTCCTTTAGTAATATCACTGAGAACATGAGAATTGGACTAAAATTTCTCCTTTCAAGCTTCAAGGGGCCACATTCTAGGGTCTTGGGGTTCAGTGGGGTTGTACCTATTTACTCTCTACACTATATAGTGTACCTGAATTTATAATCCTGGGTGGTTTTCTCCCTGTCATTATTCTGGAATAAAGAAGTTTCAGGTCTCCTAGGCTAAAAATATTGGCATTATCCTTGATTCTTTCTTCCTTTTTGTCCCTTTATATGTTATCAAATTCCTGTTTGTTTTCTCTCTGACAAGTCTCTTTGATTTGCCCCTTTTTCTCCTGTGCTCTCTCGCATCCCACCATTACCTCACGCCGTTCTCACTGGCAGCCCTCTGCCTGGGCTTCTCTCAGATTAACCCAGGAGAGCTCTGCTTTCATCATACCCTGCCTTTGCTGTAGTTGGGAGTTGCTAAGAATGAGCTAACGTTAAATAAAACATCACAGAAGAATATGGTACTCACGACATATTGCTAAGCGAAAAAAAGGATGGAAAGTGTGATGCAGTTCTGTATGTATAAATTCACATACATGCACAGCATACAAATCTTTGTATTTTAAGAGATTAAATATATATGCTATTATTCTTAATATACTTATTGGCCATTTGTATATCTTTGGAGAAATGTGTATGTGTGTGTATGTAAATACATATATATATGATCTTAAATATTAACTGATTAAGCTGGATGATGAGGTTGCTGGAGATTTAACTTGCTTTACAAATATTTGATAGCAAAAGTTTCTGTAATGTACATATATTACTTTCAAAAATAAGAAAAATATATTAAAATTTTTATCTAAATAAAGACTACTGGCTGAAATTTAACTATAACATTTGCAGCAAGAGTCTCAACTTGAGAACAGCATTGTTGGGCACACTATTTTTTGAGGTGCCAGATGGTATGAATGTAATGTCATTTCAAAAATGATTAACCTCAATGAACCTAGCATCAGAGGATTGAATACCATCTATACAAGTGTGTTTGTCTCTTACTGAGACACTAACAGTTGTGCATTAGTCACATTACTTTCAATCAAAATATTGCAAGAAGTCAAACTGTAAGGAAGTGTGTGAATGGAACCCTCTCTCAAAATAGGTGTTTCTTTTGTGTTCTAGAAGATGGGCTATGGATATTGAGTAGTCTCAATTGCAAATTCTTTAAAAATTGAATTATAATACCTTTCATACAGCAGTGCAAGTATTTTAGAAACGCATTTTTAAATATAACATTAAATTGTCTCAGTTTTTATTAACTTCAGATGTCACTGAGCAACACCTGCTGGTAAACTGTCATTACAGCTTTAGAACCACATGTCTTAATAGACTTCCCATGGACCCACCAATATCTTTTGACCAGAGACCAAATCGTAGTTCTTAGGTGAAGTTGTTTGGTGGCTTAGTAATAAAGTTGCATGTTGTTATGACATAAACCCAGCCTATCAGAATGTTATCTGAATTGCCCATTTTTCAGCTTGTCATTTTTCTAAGTATGGATGATCTCTTTGAAATTGGGCAAAGTATAGCAAATAGACAAAGAACAAGAAGTCAAACAAGTCTTCATAGGAGTTGTGATGGTGATGTATAAAGTGTATGAGAGCTTTAAATTTTTATTCACATGCCTTATTTGTATCATTGATATAAGAAAGAACATTGTTGTCCACATCAAAATAATTTCCTTACCTCTCCCTGCCTCTTTTGTCGTTGTGAAACTGAAATGGTACTCACTGAGAGTAATGTCACTTATTTCAGTCTGGAAGTTAGAAGATCATCAGGGACAGTTACCCTCAACGTAAGGGTGCTGGGTGGTGGCAAATTAGGGTCTTAGCAGCCTGAACAGGACCTGAGAAGGAGGGGTGAAAGTAAGAAATAAAGTGCTTTAACACTCAGACCCAGAGAGGCAAGAGTAGAAATATCAACTGTGGCTACTCTCTGGCAAAAGAGAGAGTGTTAGGATAAGAAGACCAAATGGGTCAGAATTAGAATAGGAGCAAAATTGGCCACAGTCCAAGGGGTAAATGAGTGGTCCGATCTAAAATCAAAGCCAGACCAGGAATGACAAGCCCTGATCACTGGGCAGCCACTCAGTAGTGTTAGGTCTCTGCAGCCCGTGGCTTCTTCAAAACTGAGTCATTTTTAAGGTGGGAACTGAGTGCTCCTGTCTGATGCAGGGTCCAGTCTCCTCTGTGTTTGGGATTTTGCACAGACTCTTGACACTGTTAGTAGGATTCATGTTGTTTGTTTTGACGAACTTTAATTCAGGGAAAAATGGGTAAATTGTGTTCATTATACTCTATTCAGACATGGAAGTTTAAATATGCTGTAAATATATTTTTCAGTTCACATGTAGTTAACACAGAAATAAAATTGGATATTTAAAATGTTTCTAGAATCTCAAAAAGTCACTTACATGGACTATCTTATTCTAATATTAATAAAAAAGCAGAAATTATAGGTTCTTGAAAAATCAATACAGTGGTAAAATAGAAATAACTAATCCCATAGTAGCTTAATCGGGATAGCCTTTTCAAGCTGGAAGCACTCTAAAAAACTTCGGGTTTAAGAAAAGCAAATCGGCTAAATCTCAAAGTTTCTGAAACCTGCAGTACAAAATATCTTTAAGAGAAACATTCAGCATAATACTCATGCTGGGGAGATCTTTAACAGGATGTAAGCGATACCTGCGATAAGAAATAATGGGATAGTCTAAGCAAAAAAAAAGGAAACACTTGCATACATTCCTATATTTTTTCTGAATAAGTCTTTCAACAGAAGTCTTCTAAGCTTTTAAATCACCAGCTACCTAATTAGTCAAAGATTTGAGGCAATGACATGTCTTTTTTTAAAAGAAGTCTTCGATTTAATTTCTGTATTAGTTATTAATAAGATAACTGAAGATCACTGGAAAAACGTACTTTTCTTCTTGTTTGCCTTCAACACAATTTATTACAATGTCAACCCTGTGCCAAGGTTATGGGCTAGATGTTGGGGCTACACCGATAGGTAAACCAGATAGACGTGGGATCTACCATGGAGAAGCTTCCAGTCAGTGTGAGAGAGAAATGCTGAAACTGTTATTCCCAGTTTGGATGATGCTGTGGAGAAGCACAAAGGGAAATGATCCATCTGGGTAGTTCATGATGTTATTTAAACTAAATTTGTGTTAATTAGCTCTGAGTTTGAAATGTCATGGTCACGTGAAATGTGCAATAAGGTATTAATAGTAGACATCTTTGTATAGAAACTATTTTAAATATATATAACTCTTTCCAAATGAAACAAACAAAAGCCTCAGTCATCCAATTATTAAACAGAAAAGTAGTTCAATGTAATTTCCACCTTTCCTAACTATGAGGTATGCCTGGTTATTTTGTTTATGCTCATCTTAACTAACAAAGTGATTACTTATTGTACAGCTCTTACAGGTCTGAGAAATCAGTTTGCTAACCTTTTCATCATCATTGCTTCTGTAGGAATTTCAATAAACATTATCAGTGCTTGTGTAAAGCAGTACATCACCTAGCAACTATTGACTGCATTTTCTCCCTGGCCAAGGTCACCAAGCAAGGAGATTACTGCAGGTAATATATTTTTTAAAATTTCTCCCATTTCTCAGTGCTTTAGATCAGATGGCATTATTCAATTAATTTTAGTGTTTTTATTACAGAGTATTAAAATTACTCAATGTGTTGGACTCTTGGTAAAGCTGAATGTCATACACATATAGCTTGATTTAAAATGAACAAATTCCTTTCTTGCTCTATTATTGAGAACCCTGAAAGCAGATATTCACTATGACTAGACAGGTGAATGTTACATATTTCAATTTTTTGGTTTATATGGGTGACATTTTTATAAAGCTCCCTCAGGCTGGAATTTTGCGCTGGTAGCTCTCTGTGGCTCCTGTGGGCATTGCCTCTCTGGTGTCTCTTTTATAAGAATACTAGCCTATTCATGAGGTCTCTGCCCTTAGGACCTAATCACCTCCTTAGGGCATAATACTAGCCTGGTTATTTAACAACTGACCTTAAACAAGTTTCATAATCTCTCTGATCTTCAGTTTCTGCATTGACAAAATAATACCTACCTCTTAAAGATGATGTGCAAATTAAATGAGATAAAAACATTATGAAATGTCTAAGCAGGACTAGGCAGATGATACACACTTAATAAATAGCAATTATTACTCATTGATATTTATTAAAAAATCAGAAAGATTTAGTATGGTAAAAGTCTTTCTCTTTAATAAGAGTTTCTGAACTTAAGGGTTGTTAGTATCTTTCATACCTATAATAATTTATTTTTTCATCAATTTGCAATCTCATCTGTCTCTTTGAACATGATAATAAGCATAGTTATCTTAAAGTCTGGTCTGATGATTCAGATATCTGTAGTCTCTTGTTTCTGCTCATTTTCATTCATGTATCTCCTTGAATGCCTGGTTATTTTGATTATCTTCTGGGCATTGTATTTGCAAAATCATTTGTAGAAATAATTTGATATTATATTCCTTCTGAAAGAGTCACATCGCAAGACACTAGTAGCGTTTTGGCATCATTTACTCCATATCAGGGCTTGAGATGATTCAGAGATTCAAAGTTCTTACTTCAGATGCACTCTTATGCCTGGTGTGCAGCCCCTTGGTATCTCAGTTCAGATTAAAGCTGTTTATATGGCTCAGCATCAGCTATTCCCTCAGAAATCAGCAAATACCCTCCCTGGCCCTCTGCTCTACCCAAGATCCTATCCTGGTAATTCCCTGCTGTCTTGTTAGCTACCAGGTGCCTTCAAGTAGCTGTTTTCTATACTTTATCCAACTTTTTATTTGTCCTCAGTAAGCTTATTCCAAACTACCCATTCTATCAGTATTACAATTCCAGGAAATGTCACGTGCTAACATACTTTCCAAAGTGGACATTACGTATTTTAAGAAAATATATTAAATATATTAATATATTAAGAAAAATCATGCCATAACCTCAGTCTCTTTTATAGCAGCCAGAAAATTGAGTGTAAATAGCCATGAAATAGGAAACTTTTATCTAAAATGCATTTTAAACTAGTATTTAAGTATCTAAAGTTTATACTTTGTTTCTTAGGTTTCCAGCTTGTTTAAAGATTTTAGTTCATTGAGGTTATTGGAGTTAGTTCAAATTGATTATTTGGCTTCATAATTACAATCTTTTCTTTTTAAATGTTATTAGGACACTTTATTCACTATAGTCTAAATATTTATGTAAAAGTTCTTATTCTAGGTCTTTCTATCCAGTTTGTATTCTGGGCATTATACTGTTTTACTAATATAGATTGATGTTCTGTTTTTCTGGGGCATTTAAAGGAGAATGATGCAGTTTTAAAAATGTAAAGTAAATAAATTTGTTCAATTTCAATGTTTCATTCTTTCTAGGCAGCATCCAAATTTTCTCAGTTCTTTCTCCTTCAGTGCCACAAAATACCATCTACATGAATTTCGTATCTTTTTGTAGCTGTAATATAGTATATCATCTCAGCTCTCTGAATAATTGTTTGCTTCTTACTGTACCAGGAGGTGTTTTGTCATATAATTTTGATAGCAACTGAGTAAGTCAGTGTAGATTTTAGAGCTGAACAAATCCCTCAAGTTTTTATTCTAAAGTGAAAACCTTCCTGGAAAGTCATATCAATGTCGTGAGTATGATATGTTGATTTCATTTGGCAGAGTACTTAGGATTTTATTTTTAAAATTGATATCACTTACAGTTGGTTTCATTTTTTCTTTTACAGTAAATTTGTAACCCATCTAGATAAAAATTCTATCTTAGAATTATACTGTAAAATCCAAAAACTGTCCTTTACTTGTAATTTTAAATGTCCTTTTCGAAAGGATGATTTCAAATTTTTTACTCAGAAGATAGTTTAGTCACTTTCCTTGAGAAATGTGAGTGTACATTCTTAGGGTTTTGTTAGTCAGATATATTTAAGAAAAAGAATTTAAGTATATAGGAAAGCAATATTTCTTGGTGTTATAACCAGGTTCAGAAATGTGCTTATGTGTGAAAGTTCTGAGTCTAAGCACTTGAAGAGGTCATTAATAGAATATTATGATGAAAAAGACCAACAGATGGCCAAGAAATTGACTGAAAAGATGTTCAACTTTAGTAATCAGTGAGTGCAAATTAAAACAATGAGATAACACTGTTCAACTACCACAGTATTAAAAATTAGAAAGTTTGATGATACCAACTTTAAGTGAGGGTTTAAAAAGTCACCTTTCATATCCTGCTGGGGGAAAGGTAAATTCATGCAGCTATGTTATCTATTAAAAATATGCATACCCTATAATTTAGAAATTCCACCTCAGGAATTTCCTCTCGCTTAGAGAAACACTTGGATGTATGCACACAGGCACATATATATGGTTGTTCATTGCAGCATTGTTTATAGCATAGAAAATCTGGACAGTCTAAATGTTTAACAATGCAGAACAGCTAACTTATTGTACAGCAGCTTCCGAAGAACATTGAAGTTCTGAAAAGAAGTGATCCTTAATCTTCAGTATTCCATACCAGAGTTCATTACCTAATTTCAGCTTTTGAGTTTTTAGGAGGTCTTCCAAAGAACAAAAAGAAAATTTACTTTAAAAAAGAATAAATAAAACTTACTGTCTTGCATTTACCATATGAGTCCGGTTGACCCTTTAAAAATCTAAGATGCATTTGGGAATCTTTAATGATTTTTCTTGCTTATAGCTGAAAGACCTCGGAAGTATTTCATCATTGTTAATCAATTATTCTCACTATGCTATAAAAGTCTAAAATAAGAAGGAAGCTGGAGAATGATGATATTAAAGTGAGATAGAAATCACATTACATCATTCTTGTTTTCTCATTGTATTGCCAAAAGAGTTACATTATCTTTCAAGAAGGTATAAAAGAAGACTGGAGGTGCCACTGTTGTAGTCTGCTTCTTTCAATGAACACAGTTGGGAATTCAGAATTATTAAATTTTCACCCATAATAGCAAAGAGAAAAAAAATGGCAGTAGATATTTCATAGTTACTAATCAAAAGATGAACATGAATATGAAATGAAAGGTAGCAGTCCTCTAGACACTAATGATGATGAAATGTCTTACGTAAACAAAATCTCAGATTATGAATGTTTATGTAATAATATCATAGATGCATTGTCTCAAATTCAAGAATTAGTATGAGCAGTTTATTTGTAAGGGCTTAATGAAATGTAGTATTCTTATCTAGTTTGTTATTCCGTAGGAAGCACACACCATGTACTATTTAGTGATAAGAATTGAGAGCATCCTGTTTTGCTAAAAGGATGTGTGGCAATATTCTTTTATGACATTTGTGCACTAAAATTTACTTGATACTCTGTTGGTGAACAGGTGCTGAAGGTAGGAGAGTGAAAGAAAATAAATGATATAGAATAAAAGTACTTATTTGATTATTCTCATTGTATTTATAAACATAAGCGAAAATGTTTTGCAATTGTGAAGCAAAGAAGAAGACTGTCTTCTCTTTAACAAACTTAAGACCTTTAAAAGATTTCAAAAAATTCTGCGTTTTTATTGCTAGTGGTAAAAGAACCAGAAATAATAAGCTAGAACCTATTAAAAATGTATCACAATCTAGAATTAGTATTTATAAATGAATATGGCCCAGATGCATGCCTGACAGCTGATAAGCAGTTACTTACATTCAGAGTGTTGCACATTTATGCCTTCAAAACCGGGAAGATAGGGAATAAAAATTTGAGATTTGCTGTGTTTGAATTCTCACTAAAATTTGTCATGAAGGTTTTTTTCCACTATTCTTTTATTCTCAGTTCTGCAAATTATTTGTAAAATGACTTAGAAATGTTAAAAGAATAAGTAAAAGCTCATTGGCCCCATATAGGAAATGGTGAAATCTATGTTTTATGTGTACTGAGGATTAAGGGGAAATACAAAATAGTTGTGGAATGATATATTACAGTATGATTCTGGGTTGTGTGTGTGTGTGTGTGTGTGTGTGTTTTAAAGAAATCACAAAGCAATACGATGAATGTATATAAACTTAAATGCATGGAAGTTTGGGAAGGGTAGAAACTAAACTGCTCTCAGTGGTAACCTCTGGGGAGGAGACTTAGAGTAGGACAGTGCTCACAAGAGCTTGGGTAAATAAAGCTGTAGATAAAAACAGAAATATAAAAGTTTAAGAAACAAAACCAACAAGGCAAACAAATGTTTTTTATGTCAAAAAAAGTGAAAGACACTAAAGACAATAGAAAGATGTTTTAATTAAACAGAAATATGAAAATTTTAGGTCATTCTGTCCCCAAGTCCAACGTATAATATATTTTAATGTAATAATTAAATCTAGAAATGATTTTACATGATTTTCTTTATTTTGCTTATTTCTGGAAATGATTTAAGTAGCAACAATCTGAATCATAATTTTTATTAATGAAAATATCTTAGAGAATAGTAAAAAAATAAAAAATAAAATGGATCTTGTAAAGGTAGATCTCAGTTATAGAGCCATCGTAAGACTTGGCTAAAGTTTGTGCTTCAGAGCACTATAATTACAATAATTTTCTTCCCAATTCTGATTTATGTTTAAAATTTAACTTTTATACTCCAAGCCTTGTTCTGAACATATGTTCTTAAAGTCCATGTTTAAGGTTTTGTTTTGTCTCTGACAGACTGGCCGTAAAATTTTGTCATGCTATTTTAGATTTTTTTAAAGGCTAATTTCTTTCCTTGTAAATTGAAGCATGCTTCTCTTTGCAGACCGACTCTACAAGAAGAAAGAAAAATCATAATAAAAAATGGCAGACACCCTGTGATTGACATATTGCTGGGAGAACAGGACCAGTATGTTCCCAATAGTACAAATTTGTCAGTAAGTACCACATTATGGCAAAAAATAAGTGAAAGATAGTAACATTGATCCCAGACTTTTGAATGTCAAATGATGTTTTAAAAATTTACCTAAATTTTAACTTTGGATTTAAATTGACTGATCCTTGACAATAGTTTTCTATTCACCACCAAACATGGAATTGGTGCTATTTCCAATGAAAGATATCCATAGAGGGAAAGATTTAGCAACTAAAGGATTAGTCCTAATTAGTTATCCTTGGTACACAGGGAAAATATTTTATATTTATAAATGGCCACATATGCTAATGGGGTGGAATTATACCATGGTTTTGCAAATTCCTGTTAGTGTATAGTATATGCTTTGTTTTGTGTTTTACTGTTTTCAGATATTTTGTGAAAGAATCACAGATGCTTCAGTCGATTTCAATGATAAGAATTTTTGTCATATGGACTAGAGTTCTCTTACAGAACATTAATGATTTTAAGTATTTATACATTTAACACATGCTTACTGAGTGCCTATTTAGCCCCAGGTAGTGAAGCAAAGTATTAGGACAGAGTGGTAAGCAAAACAGAGATATTCCATGCCCTTTGAGAGCTTGTGGTCTAGCAGACAAGATTATTACCATATAGCTTGGGAAGTGCTAATGGTGCAGAAAACCAGGTGTCACGGAGCATGTAGCAAGTCAGCCAAACCCAGTATAGGGGGAGCTTTTGGGAAGGTTTCCCAGGTTGAGATATTGACTAAAGAGAGTGAGTCCGTGCAGACCAGGGACATGAGGAGAAGTGTTCCAGGTTGAGGAACCAGCATGGCAGAGCCTGGGAGTGAAGCAGAGCAGGGTGGCTCCAGGGAACTGGAAGATGTTGAGTGAGGTTGGGGCATAGAGTGCAAAAGAAAGAAGTGTTCAGAAATAAGGAAGAGGCCAATTTGTTTAAAGCCATATTAAGGAATTTAGATTTTTTTTTCCTTAAAGGTTGAGAATAGTAGCAAGAGAAATGATTGAAGCTTTAAGAAAAAGTGAACTTGGAAGGAGGTTGTGTGTGTATATGTAGACAGTTACACTGTCAGAGATAAATAGAGCCATACAGTAGTTAAAGTGCTAAGGGTATTTTATTCAGTAATATTACTGCAAGGGAAAAGAGTCCAGCTTGAACTCAGCTTCAGTTTGTACAGGGGTGACTGGGTGTTTTAAAGGGCGAATGAGGGAATAAGGAGGAGGAATGGGTGTGGGGGTGTCTTGAGCAGATTCAGAGAAGAGGAAACAGGAAAATTGAGAAAGAAGATTGTTTAGTGTGAAACCCCTCTGGGTTTACTAACTGGCAAGTGATGCTAAGACCCTCCCACAGGGCCTGAGAAGAATTGTAAGAGTTATCTCCATGAATGTTTGCATTTCAAAGAGAGGCTCTCAAGCTCTTGAGAACACGGTTCTAGGTGGCAGAAGATTTACATCTCAGAGGGGCAGAGGAGGGATTTATAATTGCAAACTTTCTGACATAACTGTTCTAAGAGGTTCAAGGTCTATCTGCTTATCGCCAGGGTTTGGCTAGAACAAATATAAATTCTCTCCTGGCAGTGTTGTGGTTTCTCAGGCAGGCACTTTATGGGGAACTGAGGTCATCCCAAGAATGCAGCCTTGAGCTGTTAGAAACTGTGCTAGCATTTGTGCTGGTCTCTTAGTGAGGAGGATAAGTGAAATCATTTGTGCTGAGAGGGTGCAGGGTTTATAGGCTAAAGTTGAGGCCTCGTCAAGAGGAGGGCTCAGAGGAATCTGACTAGAATCTGGTTAAGGAGAGAGTCTTTGTCAACATAGAGTACCGTAATCTGGCAATGAGATGGAAGAATTAGTATGTAGAGAGTAGTTAAGTGAGAGAGGGTGTTGCAGAGAATGAAATGCCGGACTTCAAGATTTCAGAGGTAGTGTGGTTCTGGGCGGTAACAAGATCCTAGGTATGGCCATGGAAGGCGAGTAGCAGAAGTGGAAAGTCTTTGGAGATGAGGACATCGAGGAGCAGAGTTGAAGAAAAAGTCATCCGTGTGTGTTGAAATCATCTAAAACAAGAGGATTTGTGGTGGAAGGTGTCAGAGTTTCCAAGAGATGGAGACTGGTTGGTGACCTGGAGGTTTGTAGATGCCTGTGGTAATGACAAGCAGAGATGGTAAAGCCCTAAAGAAGCAGATACGGGAGACTCTCTGAACCCTGAGATACAGATGGTAGGATGTGGCAACAAGCTCAGCCTCGAAATGAGAAGACTGCAGAGGAATAAAAGCCAGCTTTCAGTTTAAGTCAGCATATGAAGGAAATGTTAAGCAAAGAGGTTAGAAACATAGAAGTATTGGGGAATTTTTCAGAGTACAGTGAGAAAATTGAAATATAGAGGAGCAGTTGGAAATTAGGTCAGAGAAAGGAAGTCCAGAATAGCAAGGGAGTTGGGAATATCACGGAATATTCCATCTTGGGCTGTAAGCAAGGATGGTAGTGATGTGTGCCCGGTGAATTTGGTTGCCACAAGGGTGGTAAGTGAAAGGAAATGCTTTGAATTACATCTAGTTTAATGATACATTTTTATATCAAAGATTTAACAGTAGCATGTAACCAGATCCCCAGTGTCTGTAAATGTGTTTCTTCTCACTAGGAAGTTTGTAAGTTAATTTATCAAACCAAGTTAATAAGTACTGATGTATTTATTAACTTTTGAAAGTCTACATGAACATAAGAATTTCTTTTTCAGTTTCCATCATACCAGTAGGGTGTAGCTTTTCTTGAGAAACACTGCTGTACCATTTGGTACCTTGATTTACTTATAAATCACTTGAAACATCATTTACTGTTACTGTTCCCATCCTCCCAAGTACCAGCCAACTTGGTCTCAAGTGTGTTATCCTTGACATTGAATTTTTGTTTCTTTTTTCTTTTCTTCTTCATTCTTTTCTCTTTCCCTTTTTCTTTTAAATAATGTATTATACTATTTAGTAAAACAAAATTTGAGAAACTAAAATAGCCTAATTACAGGAATGTTTTAGAGAAACATTGAATTCTTTTATTTAAATTTTTATAAAATAAATGGAGTGATTTATTCTAGCAGGCACCTCAGAATATTCCAGAATATTCATTTCTTTTACATATCCTTTTTCTAACTTGAGTAGGAGTTGATATAGAACTGTTGCTATGGTGAAGTGCATTCTTTTTTGCAGGGTATAAATTTCTATATAGGGATAGTGTTGAAAAAGAACTTACTATGTTAAAACTCAATTTAAAATAATTTATAGGTGTTAATTATAAAATATATTCTGAAAATAATTTCCTGAAAGTCAAATGGTATTATTGCTTTTGATAGTCATGTAATTTTAAGAAATGGTCTTTTGTTCATGTAATTATACTTTTCTGGATTCTGTATTATATAAACTCATCATGGTGCTTCTAAACAAGCCAACTTACTGCCCACTTTTCTTCTCCAAGTTTTAAATACTCATATTTTTTCACATTTCACAGTCTTGTGTTGATTTATGAATTTTTTGTTAGCATTGTTTTATTAATACTTTATTCTTATAAATTTGACATGGTTGCTTTGTGTTAATGTTGTACTTGATGTCAGGCTTACAAAGAAAAAAGAGACTAATACCTCTCTAATCTGGTAGGAGATGTATCCAATTAAATTAACATCAAAATAGAGTATTTATAAAAGCAATGAGGGAACTAACAGATTATTCAATAGAAAAATTGGCACCAGAATTGAACAGTAGAGGATACCCAAATGGTCAATAAACAAACTTTTTTTTTCTTTTTCTTTTTTTACCTGCTGTATTAAGGTTTCTCACCAAAATATAGCAAAGAATCAAATAGAAAAGAACTTGCCTTTGAGGTGTTTGTGGGACATTCGGTAGAGATCTTAATGTGAAGGTGGTGTAAAAGCCAGGAGGGAAGGCTGAGCTGGAGTTAGGGATTTAAGAATGAGCACGATGCATGTGCAGGGAATTTAGATTCTAAGCCTGTCACTCAGGGAGATTGTACAAAACACGGAAAGAAGGCTGAGGAAAAAGCACTCTCAGGCACTGACACTGAAGGAGTCATTTCACTGGAAGCAGTTTTAAGTGACGAGAATTTCTCAAGCATCTGCTGAACGTATCCCTACCTAATTTTTAGCATTTGGTTATTGTTTAATCTGAACATCAAAAAATATATATATAAAAATTTTAAAAAACAAGATTCTATTGGTTATTCCTTTTTATCCTTTAAGACCTCACTCCGCCTCATCTTCCAGGAACGCTTGTTTCACTTCTCGGAGCATAATTGAAAGGAATCCACTTTTAAACCCTCTTTTTTTGTGTCCCTCCCTGACTCGTTACATAATCTGAGTATTTGTAGACTTAGCAGCCACTGGATCTGCCCATCTCTGGTTTATTCTCCTCTCTGCCGCCACAGGGCTTTTCCTAACCTGTCATATCTCTCTCTCATTTGAATTAATGCTGAAAATTCCAGCCATCTAGTTCCCAAGTTACTGTGCCTCTGGGACTTGGCAGATGGTCCTCCCTCTGCCTAGAATGTCATCTTCCCCCGCACCATCCACGCCCACCTCCCACACACCCATGCCCCTCCACACACACACTCCCCATCCAGCTCCTTTTTGTTCTTTCAGTCTGGTCTTGGTGTCATGTCTTGCACTGAGCCTTCCCTTCTAAAGCTGGGATGGGTGCCCCTGTCACTTACCCACTATACTCTGTGTTTCTCCCCCAGTTTAGTATTCATCCCACTAAATTGAAATTGCCCTATTCTGATTTGTGGTTCCCACTGGACTATAAGCATGAAGAGAACCAGAAATATGCATCTCTGGTTTAGTTGTAACCTTCCTGTCAATCACAGTTCTCTGGCACATGGCAGGCATCCTATTAGATTTGTTAAATAAATAAGGATTAGCTTGAAGTTTTGAGCAGTCTCCAAGTCTCACTCCAAAGTTTTGCTTTTTTTTCCTTCACAAAATGTTATTTTCCAGGATATCATATGAAGCTTTCCCAATTTACACAGTAATGATCATGTAGAACTAGAAGGGAAATTAGAGATTGTTTACTGTAACCACCTCTTCATACTTGCGAGTAAACCAAGGCCCAGAAAGGGGAATTGACTTGCCAGGAGTTACCCAAGTTAGATAGTATTCCCAAAACTGTTTCCCAAAACATGGAAGTATTCGAAGGTCAGTCAGTGCTTTCCAGCCTTTTTTACTTCACAGCATACCAAGAAAACGATGCTAGTGCTGGTACACTGGAACAAGGAGAAGGAAAAGGTTCCTCAGAGCAAAAGGGAGGTTGGCCCAAGGGCTCTGACTGCCCTTGCCCCCCTGCCACCTGAGGGTCAGCATCTTGGCACATCTGTAACCTGAGAGGCAGATCAGGACTTACTGTCTCAAGACATATTGCTTGGGAAACCACCATAATCCTCTGCCATCTCAGGATTGTTTGCTTTTTAAATCAAATCACTTTGTAATGGGTGGATTTTTGATAGCAGTGGAAGTTGGGGTTTTTAGTTTGCTTGTTTTTTGGTTTTGTTTTTAATATAAATAGCATAAATTTACCTCATTGGGAGGGACAAAGGGAACAGTGTGATTGGCGGTTTCTATATTGGTAAGAGGGAGGAAAATGAGTCCAATACGCAAAGCAAGAAGGTGCCCAGGAAGTGCTGGAACCCTGTGGATCTCTGTAACCCGAGGAAAATCCACAGCCCAGGTGGTCTAGAGGGGGACGAGATGGACACTGGAATCCTGGTCCACACACAGCCCCTTACCTTGAGATCCAGAAGGCACCTTAGGCCCTGCCACTTGGTGGGCATGTAGTTGGTACTCCCATATGTGTTGTATCATATCACATGAATGATCCTTGAAACTGGTAAAGATGAGAGTATGAGAGGGGAGCGAAGACCACAGACTTTCTATTTCCTCTCTTCTCCCAGGACAGATACTCCCAGAAGAGCTTGTTTTGTCTATATAAAAGTTAAAAGTAAGACTAATTACAATAATAATCATAACCTTTTGACTCTGTACCTAATGACAAAGCAGAGCAACAGTAATGCATACCATGAAATACGTTTGATTTTTAAGCTTGATTACATGGCTAGATTATTCTCATGATTCTGCTGTAAATGTGTTTTATTTTTAATTGAAGTATAGTTGATTTACAGTATTAGATTAATTTCAGGTGTACAGAATATTGATCCAAATTTTTTTTAGATTATACTCCACTTAAAGTTATTACAAAATAATAGCTATATCCCCTGTGCTGTACAATATAGCCTTGTAGGTTGTTTATTTTATACATAGTGGTTTGTACCTCTTAATCCCCTACCACTAGCTTGCTCTCCCCACTTCCCTCTGCCCACTGGTAACCTCTAGTTTGTTCTCTATTTCTGTGAGTCTGCTTCTATTTTGTTATATTCCTTTGTTTGTTTTTTTAGATTCCATACATAAGTGATAATATGGAGTATTTGTCTTTCTCTGTCTGACTTACTTCACTGAGCATAATACCCTTTAGGTCCATGTATATTATGACACAGTTTCATTCTTTTTTTATTACTGAGTAATACTGCATTGTATGTGTATGTGTGTATATATATATATATATACACACACACACACACACATATATATATACATATTCACACGCATATCTTCTTTATTCATCTGTTGATAGACACTTAGGTTGCTTCCATATTTAGCCGCAGTAAATAATGCTGCTATGAACATTGGAATGCATGTATCTTTTTGAATTAGTATTTTTCTTTTCTTCAGATATACACCCAGCAGTGGAATTGCTGGATCATATGGTAGTTCTATTTTTAGTTTTTTGAGAAACCTCCATAGTGTTCTTCATAGTGGCTGCACCCCGTTTACATTCCCACCAACAGTGTAAACAGGTTGTCTTTTTTAAACATCCTCACCAATATTTGTTATCTGTAGACTTTTTGATGGTAGCCACTCTGACAAACGTGAGGTGATACGTCATTGTGATTTTGATTTGCCTTTCTCTGATGATTAGCAATGTTGAGCATCTCTTTGTGCGCCTGTTGATTCTGAGTTGTATGAGCTATGTATTTTGGACATTAACCCCTATTGGTCGTATCATTGGCAAATATTTTCTCCTATTCAGTAGGTTGACTTTTGTTTTGTTGATGGTTTCCTATGCTGTGCAAAAAGTTTTAGGTTTAATTAGGTCCCATTTGTTTACTTTTGTTTTTGTTTCTTTTGCCTTAAGAAACTAATCCAAAAAAAATACTGCTACAATTTATGGAGTTTTATGGTTTCAAGTCTTACATTTAGGTCTTTAATCCATTTTGAGTTTATTTTTTTAATTGATATAGTTGATATACAATGTTGTGTTGAGTTTATTTTTATATATGTTGTGAGAAAATGTTACGATTTCATTCTTTTACATGTAATTGTCCAGTTTTCCCAGCACCGCTTAATGAAGAGACTATCTTTTCTCCATTGTATATTCTTGCCTAGTTTGTTGTAGATTAATTGACCATAAATGTGTGGGTTTATTTCTGGGCTCTTTGTTCGATTGATCTAGGTGTCTGTTTTTGTGCCAGTACCATGTTGTGTTGATTACTGTAGCTTTGTAGTATTGCCTGAAGTCTGGGAGGGTGATACCTCCAGCTTTGTTCTTTTTTGTCAAGATTGCTTTGGCATCGTGGGAGTTTTGTGGTTTTATATACATTTTAGCATTATTTGTTCTAGTTCTAGGAAAATGTCATGGGCATTTTGATAGGATTTGGGGGGTGGTAATTAGGTTTATTTGGTTTGTGTTTTTGGTTTTTTTTAATTGTTTTTAAGGGAGTTACTGGGGAATGAACCCAGGACTTTTTGCTTGCTAAGCACATACTCTGCCACTGAGCTGTACCCTTCCCTCCTTGATCGGAATTTGAACCTGTAGATAACTCTGGGTAGTATGGACATTTTAACAATATGTTTCTTCCAGTCCATGAGCACAGGATATCTTTGCATTCTTTGTATCATCTTTAATTCCCTTCATCAGTGTTTTATAGTTTTCAGAGTACAATTCTTTTCACATCCTTGGTTAAGTTTATTCCTAAGTGTTTTTTTCTTTTTGATGTGATTCTAAATGGGGTTGTTTTCTTGCTTTCTCTTTCTGATAGTTCATTATTAACAGAGTTTGTATGTTAGTCTTGTATCCTGCAACTTTACTGAATTCATTCATTAGTCTTAATAGTTTTTTGGTGGAGACTTTGGGATTTTCTATATATAATAATATGCCATCTGCAGATAGTGAGTTTTACTTCTTTTCTTCCAGTTTGAATGCCTTTTTTTTTTTTTTTCTTCTATGATTGCTGTGGCTAGGACTTTCAATTCTATGTTAAATAAAAGTGGGGCATCCTTTTCTTGTTCCTGATTTTAGAGGGAAAGCTTTTTGCTTTTCACTACTGAGTATAATGTTAGCTGCGAGTTTATCATATATGACCTTTATTATGTTGAGATATGTTCCCACTATACCTACTTTGAGAGTTAAAATTTACACTGTGTTCATCTATTCCTTCTCTAATTCAGTTAGCATGCTTATTACTAATGATTTAAACTCTTTATCTGGTAAATTATTTATTTCTGTTTCATTAGTCATTTTTTCAGGGTCTTTCTCTTGTTTTTTTGATTAAAACAAATTCCTATGTTTCTTATTTTGTTTAACTGTCTTTGTCTCTGTGAAATTAGGTGAAACAGTTACCTGTTGCCGTCAAAGAGGTATCCTTTTGTGGGAGTGACCTTATATAGTCTATGTGTACCAAGTGGCTTTGGTGGGAGACCTAGATCTGACATGACCATGAGTCACATCTTTTCCAGGTTGTGCTGGCAGCCATCACCTTGGTAGGTGATGGGACTGGAGATGGAGGGGCCAGAGCCAGAGCCAGGTGGTGTGGGCAGGTCCCAAGGTGCTGGCGCAGAAGCCCTGAGAGTTGGGTCCAACTGGCTCCGTTCTCTCATAGTGTGTGCTCTCCCTACTCTCAGCAGAGGGAAGCAGGGCTGGAGCCAGAGAGTCTGGATTAGGGCTGCGTTGGCTTCAGCCACAATCGACCGCTTCTGATGTACTTGTTCTGTATGTGTGGGCAGTGGCTGCCCTTGCCCAGTTCAGATGCCATTCCTGGTCTGAGCAGCCTTTGACTCTCATAACTGAGCACTCCCCTTGGCCTCTGCAGCCCTCCGCCTGTGTGGAGCTGTGCTGTGGAGCAGATGGGGCCATTGTGGGCCCTTGGCCTAAATCTGGGTGTGGACTGTGGTAGTCCTGGCTAGTCAAAGCCCAGGATGACTTCTGATAATGCTGTTTCTATAAGCCCTAATAATGGCTGCCCCCACCCCATTCAGACGCCATTCTGGGTACAGGCTGGCACATACCCTCACAACTGAGTATTCCCCTCACCTGCAGCGGCCTGCGCCTTAGTGTGGAGCTGCTTTGCAAAGCGAGTGGGGCATGAGCTGGCACTTGGTTCAGACTATGGCATGTGCTGGTCACCAGAAACCAACGAGAGTCGAGTGAAGTTTCAGTTGGCTTTCTCCACCTTGTTTCAGGAGTAAGCAGGTGTGTGTGCACTCTTCACAAGCAGAGTCTAGGTTTCTGTCAGCCTTCCTGTTAGTGGCGCTGGCTTTCTAACCAGCTAAGGGCACCCAGTGTTGGACCCCAGGACTGGGGCGCCCAGTGTGTGGCTTGAACCACTCACTCCCCAGGGAGGATCTCTCTCCTCTTGTGTCCCCTCCCAGGGGCACAGGTCCTGACCTGATTGCTTCTCTTCCCTTCCTACCCTGTTCTTTGCAGATCTTTCTAACAGCTTTGCCTGTACAAGAGTCTTTCTGCCTGTCTCTAGTTCATTTTCAGTGAGAATCAGTAAATGTGTTTTTGTATAGCATATTAATCAGATCATATTGTTAAAGATTAGAGGAAATATTAATGACATTTGAATATTATTTTCTGTCACTAGTCTCTTCCAGTTCTCCTTTCTGCTTCTGAAACGCTGAGATAAAGAAGGACATTTTGTATGATAACTGGTAACTTTTTAAAGTGTTCTGACCTGTGCAGAAAATTTCTCTTCTCTTTTCCTATTCCTTACCCATCTCTACTGATCAAACTACTCATTCTTCAGGACCCAAAAGATGCTGCTGCCTCCTTAGCACCTTCCCCATCACTCTGGCCAGAAAAAATATCTTTCTATTCTAGCACTTTCTTTGTTCCTTTTGAAAAATTCTTGTCACGTACTACTTTTTGTTACACGAGTGTAGTGGGAAAGTGCCTAATAGTAATGAGAGATGTAAATTCAAATCCTGCTCTACTGTTAGTTTACTGTCATTTTAGATAGGCCACCGTACTCTGGGCCTTGATTTCATCATCTGTAAAATGAAGGGGTTGGGCTGTGTAACAGCTAGCTCTCGGAATGTAAATTGGGAAGCATCCAGATGTCAGAAGGGTTTGGACCTTTATCTTGGTGTCTCAACGTACAGCCTGTACTTCTCTCCACCTCATTCTCCTATTTTTTTAAAATATATATTTTTTGAGTTCACTTTGGATTAAAAGTGCAAGGATTTGGCTGAGAACTTGTCTGGATGAAGCTTTCACTAAGGAGTCTCTTACTATAACCTGCCATTGATTGACATTTTCAAGGAAAACACTTGGAAACTGTCAGACATTTTCAGCAGTCTGCAGCTATTATAAAAATAGTTCTACCATGATTCTTTTTAAAGGATAGATGTCAATATCTGTACCTGTCAAGGAAGAAGGCAGTTTTTGCAGAAAATTAGCTGATACTCAGGTCTTGGAAATTAACATTAAATGATTTTAATTGTTTCACTTATTTCCTGCTGTGCCTCTCCTGACCTCAGGGATATTCTGACTGATCATCATTGTCATTTACCCAGTGAGGGACCCAAGGATGCTGGCCCTGAGCTATTCTCCTATTTAGCAGTGACTATGATTTCTTATCATTGAGCAGGGATCCTTTTTGAGACATCTGTCAGAGGATGGTTTTCTTTTACCATGCCCAGTTCTGCTGCTTAGTAGCTCTGCCTTAGTGGGCAAGAGAGCTTCTCCAAGCCTCTCTTTCCTCACCTGTGACATGGGAATACAGTTGTACTAGCATTACCCCCTGAGACTGTTGGGAGAACTAAATGAGATGATGCACGTCAAGTCTTAGGCACAGTGCCTGGCACTTGTTATCTGTAATTTTCTTGTGATACCTTAAAATTTACCTTTTATTCTTTTTTTCTCCACTTCTCTTTTTCTCCCACAGAATATGGCATTAAATGTGGACCTTGATTAGCTATTTAAAACTTACTGATTTAGAGTCAGTGTTTTGACTCTTGCTACACAATACTAAAATCTTACTGACTGATGCTATCCAGACAGACATCACTGTACTAAGGTAAAAACTTTAAAGAATGAACTTATAGCCTCTCCAGAGGCTCATCAAGATAGTAGGTGCCATTCAGAAACAGTCCTCTTGGTGCAGTACTTCAGCTTTTGTTCACTGTCATTCATCTGTCTACCCAGCCATCCATCTGTGTGTGGTTTCTTGAGAACTTGCTCTGTACATGGCATCTAGCTAGATGCCTAGCACAGCTGGGCACTGTCTAGGCTAGTTCAGTTGGATGCATTCTCAGTAACTTCAGTAAACTCTAGAGTGAGTAAAGAGGAGGTTTTTGCCAACTTTTGGCTTCTGGCTCTTCTGTTAGAATGCTTACACATCCGAACTGGTCTTCCACATAGATTCAATGTATTTTTCATATCTGGGACCCTTTGATATATGGTGCCTCAAATACACGTGATCCTTGCTAAAAGATAGATGAGCACACTAAATATGTGAAATTCCTTAATCACATTTGTACTTATTATGTCATCTTGGCTATATCATTTTGGGAACTAGAGAAGAAAGGGTGTCTCAAATTCCTGACTAATTTTATAGAGAATGCAAATGACTTCTTGAAATGAAAGGTTGATGAACATCCCCACTGTGATATCTCTGCATATTAAAATTAATCTTTTTGAGCAGTATTTACTGAGTGTCTTCTTTATGCCAGGCCTTGTGCTAGGCAGTGAGGATGAGCAAGATGCCATAGAGCCTGCCCTTATGGGAACTTGCATTCTAATAGTGAGGTTTGTAATAATCAAGTTAGCAAGAAAATTAAGGAAATTTTGGAGAGGGATAAAAAGTATGAAAAAAACAAAATGGACTGACGTGATAGAGAATGACAGGACAAAGGGGCTTAAGTAGATTGGGTGGTCAGGAAAGGTGTCTCCTGAGAGTCCACATTTGAGCTTAGACTGGAATAAGAAAGGATCCAGTCTCGGGGAAGAGCATCGCGGGTGGAGGGAACAGCTGTGAGAAGGCCTTGAGGCTGGAGTGAGCTTGACATCTTCTGGCAGGTGGAAGAAGAGCAGGATCCAGTCCAGCTGGCTCTGAGTGAACATGGGGGAGGTGGGAGGAGATTACCAGAGAGGCAGGCATGGCCTTCAGACTATGGTCAGGAGTTGGGGCTTTATTATGAGTGCCCTGGGCAGTTTTATGTGGGCTTTTGGCAGGAGACAGGTTGTGTTTTAGTTTTTGAGACAATCACTCTGGCTGCCTTGTGGAGAATAGACTGTGGGCAGCTAAGCAGGAAGACCATTCAGGGTCCACTGCAGTGGCCCACCAGGGTGGAGCAGTGGAGGTGGAGACTGGATATGTATGCACCTCAGAATACCTCCTGATTCTTCAGTGTGTATCTTTTTTCTTGTTCGTATTTACTGGAAATATATCTCCCATTAGAAGTCTAAACATTAGGGCTTTTAGGAAAGCACCGTTTTGGTCACCTATAGATACTTGAGTTTAGTGACCGAAAGCATTTCATGCTTTAAAGGCTCAAAGTTAGTTCTTGTCTGAAATCTTCAAATCTTGAGTAGGCTTGGAAAATCCACTTCCACAGTGTGACCACTGAACCACTTACCCAGGTACCTCTTACAGGTCAATTCCACAGCCTCCCCTTGTCCAAGAAAATCTGGAGCAAACCTCTAGGCTAATTTAGTTCCTGCCCTTTATTCCACCTGGGCTACAGATACATGTTATAGGCCTGAATTTGTATAGATTTTATTTCAGAGAATCATAAAATTTGAGGGTGAGAGATTGTTTAATTCAACTCCCTCATTTTAGGAGCAAGAAAAATGAGACCTTAGAGAACTAGAAAGTCCAAATTACTTTTCCTGATTTAGGGGCCAATTCTTTGTTCATATTTATTCTCTTCTTTTTCTACAAGGTCATTTCTTTGTTTGCCAGGGTTCTCATAGAAATTAATATCACAGTGAAAATTACTCCAGACTCTTTTTGTGTAATCCAACATAGTGGGTATTTAGGAAATGGCTCACTCATTGCTGCAGAACCCATTCACAAATAAATTATGGATTGAAGTTTGTGATATAAAGAAAGGGAGAAAGAAGAGAAAAATTGCTCTTTAATCCCAAAGACAACCACTGTGAACATTTTGGCATATGTCCTTTGTCTTCTCTTTGTATTTTTTTATAAATGCATTTTTTCTTGTAAATATTTTTATCCTAATTTTTTTCATGTGCTACCAACCCAAATTAGAGCCTTTAGCAATTAGATATATAATACCTGTAATTTTAAGATGGACAAGTGGAAATTGATAGATTCTAAATGTAAATAATATACAAAACACACATAGGCAGGTTAATGATTATTTAAGGGAGAAAGCCAGAGTAGTTCTCTCGTTTAGGTTGCTTCTTGTTATTTCCTTTCTTCTACCCAGAAACAACCATGTGTGCTTGCTAAGACTTCACTGTTCTGTGATAGCACAGTTCAAGTTGAAGACAAAGAGGTCCTCTTTCCCTTTGTGATACTTAATGGGTGACATACCACAGTGCAATCTTTTGCCTAATACATTCCCATTTAAGAAATAAGTTGTAGATATTACATAGAAATCCGTCTGGTACAATAAATGAAATTGCCTTTTAATTTTCTAGGGGAACTCGGAGAGAGTAATGATAATTACTGGACCCAACATGGGTGGAAAGAGCTTATACATAAAACAAGTTGCATTGATTATTATCATGGCTCAGATTGGCTCCTATGTTCCTGCAGAGGAAGCAACAATTGGAATTGTGGATGGCATTTTCACGAGGTAAAAACATTAGTTCTGTTTGAATATATTTCTAACAATAAATCAAGCCCACATTGTTGTATGAGTTTTCTTATGTTCATATTTAGATGAACAGATTTGTTATTAAAATATTTAGAGTTTAGGAGCTTAAAGGAATCATTTCATCATGAATATTAATACCAGAGGAGATGTAGGAGATGATTTTGTCCAATGTTTTCAAGTTTCTTTTAGTTACTAAGTTCTTTCTCTAAAGAAAATCATATGTAGAAGATTAAAATTAAACAGATAAGAGCAGATCTGCTCCACCTTAATCAGTGGTAGAAGACTTGGAGACGTGGCTGGTAGGCTTTGTAGAGCATTCTAAAACCTAGCCTACCCTCCTTGTTTTATAGGTGGAGAACTGAGAATAGACTGAAAAAAGCACTGACCCAAGATAATTTAAATCATATTCTTTTTTGCTGTAAGGGCATAACATGCAACTGGCTAAGTCTTACCCTCGACATATAAACCTAAATTGCATACCATATTAGGAATATGGATGAAGTATCCCAGTCTCACCAACTAGAACTCATATGAATTCACAATGATACTTAACACAAAAAATCATTAGTCACTTTGGAGAATGAAAACTGCAAAGTAAAGGGGAAGAATCAAGCAGCTGTCATGCCTTTCCAAGTGAATGACGAGAATTTTTTTTATACAAGTGAGCCAGCTAGGAAGGAATGATAGAATGATTATCACCCCTTCCCTCTCTCCCGCTCTCCCTCCCTCTCTCTCTCTCTCTCTCTCGCAACCCGTAATATAATAATAGGTCTAGACAATAATTAGAAATGGCTGTTAACGTTACCAAAAGAGAGACAACCAGACGTTAGCCAAAAGTTTGTAACACAGCCTATGAAGTCTGTGCAAACAAATCAAGCCTAAATCTATTCAGACCTCTAGATCTATCTGAAAGACAAGAGATACTGATCTTTTTATACTGCAAGATTGATCACAACTTTAAAACATTAGTTAATTAGCAAAGAATCATTCGAGTCAGTTAAGAAATAAACAGATTGTAAAGATTTAAACACTGAAATATGGGACATTCTCATATGCTTTACCATTTAAGTATCTGTTGTTTTATGGGCCTTAAGGTCATGTTTATGGAAGCAGTCTGCCATGGGCCCTGAGTGTCCCTGCAGGTTCCTACTGAGTATGCCAGCAAAGCCCCTGATTGCTCCCACCTGGGCATTTGTCCGGGTTGGGCTTGTAGCAAGCCATCTTGAGGAAAGAGGTAACATCTCCCCCCAAAGAGGAAGCTTGCTTCCGTTTGTTATACAAGTAGTGAATCCCTCGAGTTCAGTGTTCCTGTCTTGTAATACAATCATGCATGTGCAGCAGCCCTGGTGAGCCCTTTGCATTGCCCTTTCTGGACTTGACAGCTGATGCAACCCAACATGGGTGGTAAAGTCCTTTGTCTCTGACTCAGGGTTTTTGTGTCTTCTGCCAGTATCCACGAAACCATATTGGGTTAACTTTGATGTGAATAGGGTAAAATCCCAGACTTTGCACAGTTCTGGATGGGTCAGTAGTATTTTCTTATTTCTTGCTAATATTAAGTGCCCCTAAAATGTGAATGGATGGGTTATGTGTGGGAAAGGATGGAAACTTAAGAGCCAGAAAACTCAGGTTTCAATACAAGTTCACCAATTTCCTGACCATGCACTAGTTACTTCATACTTATAGGGCCTAGAAAAAGTATATCATGGTATTAAATATATATATATATATTATAGTTTTTTAGTTTTATAATTATTATAATATATCATATATTATATAATATATATGTATTTTATATATAATATATATTATATTGTAAGTATGATAGTTGGATACAAATCTCAGTCTTGCCACTTAACACCTATGTGACCTTTTCCAAATTACTTGACTTCTCGGTGTCTCATTTTTTTCACCTGTAAAAGGGAGATAATACTGCGTAAAGCATAGATTATTGTGAGAATTAAATAAAGTTAAGTACATAAAGTGCCTACCATATAATAGGTACTCACTCAGTAAATTTGAGTTTCATTCTTCTTCTAGAGTCTGTCATTAGTATTTTGGATTTAAGTCTATCTTCATATATATGTTAGTATAGTATTCATTTTCTGAATTTAGCCTCAGGTTTCACATCTATAAAACAAGAAGTTTGATAATACCAACTTTGTTTTGAAAAGAATTTCTAAGGGATGTGAAATCACTATGAATTGCTGGTCTTTGTTTTTATCCTTGAAAAAAGTTAACCAAATATAAACCCCCTGGTGCCTAGTCTCTTGAAACACTCAGGATGTAAAAAGTTAAGAATCCGGGACCCAAAGGCACCACCCACACAGACTGGAGCGATGGTGGCGCTGTTCCTCCTGTTCCTCAGGAAGGGGCTGACGTGGTAGGTGCTCATGGGAATCATGGGCTTATCCCTCCATGCTGATGGCATGGTGGCGTGCCTTGATGTCATGAACCAAGGTCAGCCTTAAGGAGCTAGACCGATTACTAATCACTGTGTAAAAGAACGACTGAGCTTTAAACTTTGCCAGCCCCAAATTCATTGTTTCAGTATGGTAATATTCATTCTGAGTTAACTCCTTCAAACACTAGTTTATTCAGCTACTCGGGGATACATTTTAGTTACTTGGTCTGGTGGGCCTATCTAGAGGTAGTATTACATGAAGGAATATTCTTGTTACAATACAAAAAAAGAGCTAGTTACAAAGCCTGGCACTCAGTATGATTCCACTTTTATATGAGAAATTATGTATGTAAATATATGCAGAGAAAACGATCTAGATAGAAGGCTGTGTTCCAAAATACCATGAGGGATATGGGATTATGGTGACTTTTCTTTTGCTTATGAATGTTTTTTAAATTCTGAAATAAATGTGTGACAAAAGCACATCCCCTCCCCCAAGTAAATTAAGGGTAGTATCAATCAAAAAGATGTTTCATAGGAGTCTAGTGAAATACATATGTGGTCACTGTCTGGGAATACTTTTTTTCCCTGGGGCAAACTCTGTAGCATGGAATTTGGGATTCTAAGCTTTAAACCCTCCCAGATAATGCAACATATCAGAACTTAATTTTTCCAAAGTTTTAACCCAGCCTCTAAGTAACACTAGCTCTTCCTCCTTTAAGAATTGATGGCATTCTGTCAGATCAGTATACAAGACCTGATGTCTTTAATTTTCATAACCGACACATCGCCATTTGCATCTAACATTTGAGACAATGATTTTTTAACCCTTAATGTACATTGGATTTTTTTAATGGAGCTTTTAAGTTACATTGATACCTGGACCCTACCCTCAGAGGTTTAAAGTTGTGCTGGGGTGGGGTCTGGAAGTGGAATTTTACATATGCCCAGATGGTTTTGAAGTATAGCCAAGATTGAAAAGCATTTCCCCCAAGCCCTTACTGGAGAGTTCAGCTGTTTAATTATAAAAGCAATAGAAGCTTATTATGAAAACTATTTACAGTGTAATAGGGCAGAAGGTGAAATCTTTACCTTCTCCCCAGGTCAGCATCTATTTATGATTCTTCACATAAATTTCCACAAATTTACATATATACATAAATCTCTTTTTTAGATGTTACTATACTAAGCATTATTATTATGTAGCTTACTATTTCCTAATGTGTGGAGGAAACTGAACTTCCCTATCATTTCATACAGATGAGTCTCACACTTTTTAATGGCTGCAGTGTGTCTGCTATGTAGAGATTCCCTGAACTCTAACCGCAGAGAGCTCCATCTGAGATGCACTGCTCTAGTGTAAGGACCCTGTTCCCTGTCCATTCCCCCCTCATCGCCTTCTCGTCCTGTTACCATTGGAAAGAAGTCACTGGGGACCACATTCAGTTATATCTCTAGGATTTTCACTAGGATATGGTTTAATATTATGCCTTCATATTTTTCAGTTATTCAGTATGAAATACTTCAGACATGTATGTAACAGTCCGTCATGTAGCTTGCACCCTACTGAAGAAGTAAAGCATTGCCAATACAGCTGAATCCATAATCCTTCCTGATTCTGTCCCCTCCCACCCCACCCAGAGTAACTGCCCTTCTTGACTCTGGTTTTTCTCCCATGAATTTCTCTATATTTTTACTACATAGGTATGTTTTGAAACAATATGTTGAATTATTTGGCAGGCTTTTAAACTTTATATGTTTGATATGCTTTTTAAAAAAATGTTTGGAAGAGGGAGGTAGTTAGGTTTTGATTTATTTATGTATCTTTTAATGGAGGTACTGGGCCTAGTTTTTAAATGGAGGTCCTGGGGATTGAACCCAGGAACTTGTGCATGCTAGGCACACGCTGTACCACTGAACTATACCCTCCCCCTGTTTAGTATGCTTTTAAACTATTCTTTTGCAAGTAGCTTTTTCCCCTCAGTGTTACATTATTGAAATTTATCCATATGGATGCATATAATTCTAGTTCACTCATTTTTCTCTAATTATGATATTCCATTATATGTATATTCCATGGTTTATCCATTTTTCTTGATTAATATCTAACATGATTCAAATCTGCTGCAAATATCAACAGTACTGATACTTGTCTTATACACATCTAGAACACATGAGTGAGTTTTCTGAATCTGGGCTTTATCTAGGAGTGGGACTGTTGAGTGTTAGGAGTGTGCATCTTGTACTTCAAGGAGGCTGGACCAGTTTAGGATCCCACCAGCAGTGCATAAAACTTTGTCCCTATGCTTTAAAATTAATTAGAATAAGAAATGCCCTCTTGATGTTTCTGTATATGCTCTAAAACTGCTCATAAGAGCATTTTGATTTCTGTCACTTAATGTCTTTTACATGAAGTACCATCTGATAAATCACTTTTTATTAATGCTGAGGAATTTTTCCCTCTCTATGTGCATGCTGTGCTTGTTTACAGAGAGATGTGAAGCAGCTTAGTGGCCTTGCCTGACAAACTGCCGGGCCTCCTGTTATCACCAACGGCTGCTTCCTCTTTAATTCCTTTTTGTCTTGACTGCCAAGAAGCCAAGAGCTTAAATTCAAGGCTCAGCTGTAGAAACAAATTTGGTTTAGTTTTCCCCTTCTCTTCTTACATGGGAGTATCTCTCCCATGAATAATTTCTCCAGCATGATTCTTAGAAGAACTGCTTCAGAATCAGACTGTTAAAAATGCTACTTTCTAAAGCCTGTCACAGCCTGATTATATTGAAATCTTAAGATGAGACCCCAAAATTAGCACTGTAAAAGCTCACGCTAAATTTGCTTTCTCAAATTTGAGAATCCTACTCTATGGCTTATAGTCTTAGTTTCATATTCATTGTATTTCTTCTGTCATTAATATCTTATTCTAAATCACTTCAAATCCTTTTTGTGCTTAATGGAAAAAAAATACTAAAATCTAGCAGATATATACATAAAATTTGGCTCCAAACTTTAAATTGGTTATTTTTAACTTATTAATTAGACATTTACAACCCTAGGCTTAAATTCATATTTTCCATAAATATTCATTAAGTACCTACTATGTGCTGTGCACTGTGCTATAAGAATAAATAGATGTATGAAAAGCTATAAGCAGGAGGCTTTGAGAATCTCTTTCTGAATGTTGTAACCTCATACAAACCTTTCCCTGAATAAGAAGCGTTTTTTAAAAGTGAAATTTTGGCAAGCATATACATTTGGCTCTAATTGGTGTATTTATATCTGTGTACTGTGGTATATATACTCATCAGTGAAATATTTCTAGACACGTATTTCCGAGGATCATTAACATCTTTGACGTATCTGTTTTTTATTATCCTGATAAAGGCAAACTTAAACATCATTCAACTTTTTAGACTCAGTAATTAAGTTTTAGAGAAACAATGAATTATTAAGTCTGGTTTTTAAAAAATGAAACAGTTGGCTTCTCTCAGCATAATTTATTTCTATTTATGTCAATTAAATGTTGGTAGAATGGGGTATTTACATTAAATGGCCCCCGGTTAATAATTTTCATGCCACATTCGCCATGTAAACTCTCTCATGGCCCCCAGCTTCAGGAATGCTGTGTACCCGGAATGTCACCAGTGTGTTCATTGTGAGAGAGAACTGGAAGGTAATAGGTCTTCAGATACTTAAATTATTTTAAATGTTTGCTTTTGGCTGTGTGAATGATCAGTGGTTTGTTTGCCCAGTTTAGTTTAATTCAGCAAGTATTGATTGAGGACCTGATGTGGAGTGTTTGTACTCTATTAAAAAATATATATATATCTCCATCCTTCTTGGACAGCAAGAAAACATCGCGAATCAGTGCATGTCTTCTAGTTGGTAGTAAATACCAGCACTAAGAACCACATTATGAGTGATATTTTACTAAATGAGAAGGCTGTTGTGAATTTTATTGGCATCAGAAATATTGCTTATGAAAGTCTGTCTGCTTTATTTAGCTCCGAGAGCTGTGTCTACCAAGCAGGAGATACCTCACTTCATCTTTTTGATGGGAACCGGTTGTGTACCTTTAATGCTTCAAAGTCACCTGAGGGTTTGGTTTGTTTTGGTTCAGTTTTAAGTGCATATTCCAGGCAGGACCCCTGAATATGGGTCCCCTGGAGGTACTATTATGATGAAGGAGACTCTTGGACTCTGTAATTAAGAAATTCTACAAGTGACTCAGAAATATATCCAGATTTAGGAACCATTGTTCAATTTCAACACGATGTTTTACAGAAGGAAAAACAGAAACAAAGTCTGTGGTTTGCTGGTGCTCATAATGTGAGTTCAGTTATAAGGATGCTTCCTCTGGTTGTGTTGAGTTCACCTCTGTTGATCTTATTAATTAACCTGATTAGTCTTTCCGTCATTACTGATTAATATTATCCTTCCTTTGATGGCCTTAATTATTTGTGGTTTTCCTCAAATAGTAGTTAAGGTTGGGAAAGAGTATTTGCCCTGTTAACTATTTTCCTTTGGAGTTCTTGGGACTAACCCACAGAGTAGACTAGTAGATGTACTGAGGAATGATTTGCCCAGTCAGCACACTGTGGGATTCCCTTGATAGGAAAACACCCATGACCTTCGTAAGTGGTGCCTGCATGTGCTTTGCAGATGGTTCAGTGAACATGGTTTCATGTAAACCAAAGTTTGGCATTTTACTGGATTGCTGCCTTGATTCTCAGCAATGTTTCCATTGACACTGAAAGGTTGCTGTAGTGGTTTTTTGCTTGGTTATATTGTAGTTGACTGTTGTGGCTGTTAAAAATTGACTTTAATTACCGTAGGTGATCGGATTGCAACTGTTAGTGGAAACAATTATACTGGAGAAAGACTTAACCTTTTTTTTGTCTATTATAATAATTTCATTGCTGCTAATAAAGTATTTTTAATATTGGTAAAAGAAAGCTGGTTATTTATCTTGGTAATTAAAATCACTTTGCCTTGTCTTAACATTATGATACAGTAGAGTGTAAAGTGTTCTTAAATGTATCATTTCGTGATTTTTAAAAATAATATTTGTTTTTCTAATGACACTGTGAAACTTGTTCATTTTGCAAATTTAAAACTATAGAAAAGCTCAAAAAGGAAAAAAAAATTAAATAACTGTAATTTCACCACCTGGAAATCATATTGTTTAGGTATATGGCCTTCCAAGCTTTTTAAAAATGCACACATATAGTAGTGAATTATTTGACTTCATTCCATTTCTGGGTTAATGTTTATGTTTAATTAAATACAGTTCAGCTCTACTACTGCACATTTTTATACCTTTTAAATACCATGCAGTATCTACGTATCTTTTAATATTTGGTATTCTTTCGTGGCTTTTTCTCTTCTTAGACGTTAACTTTTTTTTTCCTCCTTACACCATCCTTCTTAAAAGTTAGAATACTTTTGTTATTCAGGAGATAATTTTCCTTTTGTAAAAGTTGCATAAGATGCAATAAAAAAGCCAAGACTCCCATACTGGACAGAATTCTGTGAAATTTTTAGCATAGTGAAGTGAATAGAACATCTTTAATTTCAAAAAGAAGGCAAAATTAGCCAATATTAAAAAAGCCCTCCTATACAAAGCACTTAGAGGACAAATATGAGGAATGTAGAAGAGGCAGATTGATAGAGGCAGAAAACAGAATAGTGGTCACCAGGGACTGAGGGGAGGGGAGGGCAGGGAGTTATTTTTTAACGGAATGTTTGAGGATGATAAAAAGTTCTGCTGTTGGATAGTAGTGATGACTGCACATTGTGAATATGCTTAATATCACTGAATTAATACACCTAAAAATGTTAAAATGGTAAATTTTAGTTTTATATATGTAATATATATACTTATGTTATATATTGTTTTAAATGCACTTAAAGTATGTCAAAAAAATCCTTCTGCGGTACAAATAATTATTGCCTCTTTAACAATTTTGATATTTAAGCTCTAATTACTTACTCAATATTAAAGAATCTTTTCTCCCCCCCCCCGTTAATTGCAGTATTTCTCCCTCATGCTAGCATTTTCCTTCATGAAGCTGAGATTGTGTTTTGAAGGGACAGAGGCCCACCCCTTTTGCTAAAATTTAAAAATATCTAGAATGTTACCTCAAAATATCAGGATCTCATAAAAATAAACCCTTGTTCAAGTCTGCATGAAAGTATTCTCAATTTTAGAAGCTGATTCAAAAAGTAATAATTTCTTTTCTCCATTAATGTTTTATTAAGCTTTGTTGACCTATATAAGGGTTATAGACTAGGAGGAAGTAGGGGATTAGACAGATTAGTCGGCCGCCACTCCTAAAAATATCAGAGTGATTTTTTTTCTTAATCACGTATCTGTAACCTGTCTACTCAGAGCAACCTAACTCTGAGATGAAACCTAAGGAATGAATTTTCCATTTTTCACTACATTTGAATATAAACATAGATGGAATGATGATTATGACATAGGTTCTGAAATTCCTTAGGTCTCTAACATATTTTAACATTTGAAAAATTTCGGAATCATTGTCCAGTAGTATATCTCGTAAATGTTTTTTGAATTAATAAAAAATCACAAACTTTTTCTTAATTATGTTACATCCTGCCATGTTTCAAAAACTTATTTTAGGCAATTTACTGGGAGATACACAATAGAGCAGGGTAATAAGAGTGAAATATGGTATTCAAAAATCAAGGAGAAATAAGGATAGAAACGTAAGATAAAGTAAGGGTTGCTGTTTGTTATTATAAGGTGTTATTCACTTGTTTCCTAGTAACCAAAACCAAAAGGAAAATGTGTTAGTGATAAAATTCTGCATCCATCAGGATCATATGAAGTCATTCTATTGCTGAAATTTATTGGAAAAATGAATTTCTTAAGAAGAAGAATTTCTTAAGAGAAGTTAACAGAAAATATTTTTATCAATAAACAGTTCCCACAATTACAAATGCATACTTCCCCAGTGGCCTCAGTGACTGATTAAGGTGCCAGCATTTCTTCAGTGTCTGCTAGGCAGCATTGCTACCTTATCATCAGGTGCTATAAAAAATACAGTCTTGAAAGAAAATGTGTTGGCTCCTAATGCAGTGGCTTTCAGACCGTTCTGCAGGGTGTTAAGAGCCCCACAGAGCCCCCTCTGGATGGGAAAAAGGCCTCATGGTGCTGGGTTCTTGACCAAATCACCATTCCTTTTATCTCATCTGCAGAATTAAGTTAGTAAAATTTCATGTGAACAATGGATTTAACAGCTGAAAAGATACTTGTAAACCACTGGTCTAATAGTAGCTTTGGGACCATTGTTTAAAAAAAAAAATACATCCAACATCCCCTAAAATCTGGCCTGGCCTCCTTAAAGACAGAAATCCTGTGATACCATGAGGCACGCTGATACCATGGATCTTGCTGTATACATGCTTCAGTGCCATGTATATAAAGCCACCCACCCACCCATCCAGAGGTTAAATTTCATTTAGACTGCTTGGTATGTTTATGGTTTCTGTTTTTACATTCAGCTCTTAAATTCATATAAATTTATTTGGGAATATGATTTGAGTAGGGATACATCTTTGGTTTTTCTGTTTTTTTTTTTTCCCCTGAAACAACCAATTAGCTACCATGTTTTTTATTGATTGATCATTCATCCCTCCCTCCTGATTTGAAATCTCACCTTTGAATATCTTTCCCAAGAGCATTCTACAATTCCTGAAGTTCCCAATGAGACCACTCTGTTAACATAGTGTTTCTAGAAAGCGCTTAAGTATAGTACTTAAACTGTTGCATTAAAATCTTATCTGGTTTTTGCTTGTTATTCTAATTCTCGAGAATAAAAGAAGCCCCCCACCTCCAAATATGTGCCTTACTGGAGCTATTTTATTATCAGCCAAAGATTTGTTCTTTTTGTCAGCTCGCAACCTATCAGTAATAAAATCAAACAGTAAGTGGGCATCAAACATTATGATTCTGAAGAATTCAGAGTGGTTACAGAGATAGGAAAGTTTAATCTTCTAGCTTTGTGGTAGGGGAAATATAAGTAAAGTAAACATTGAAAATTGAGGTAAAAAACAGAATGAACTTTGAAAAGGTAACTAGCATGCTCCTAAGCTAGCAATATTTTAGAAATTAAGTTTTGTAGTTACCAATATTAAAATGGATAAAATTGACAGCACTTTGAGTAAAACCTCCATCAAAGTTGTAGTTAATTACAGTTTCTAAGTGCCACTGATTCCTGGAGCAGTTCTTCTAAGCCTCTCCCAGTCTGGAGTAGGGGAAACATTACACTCAGTCTCCCTTGCCCGGTCCAGGGCTCCAGCCACAGGATGGTTAAAGCTTAATTTTACCATGAGTTTCTCCAGAAATAAAAGGTATATTATGCTGCCGTTGGTCACATGTGAACTGATGCAGCAAAACAAAATTGAGGAAGGCATTTTGCTAAGAAAATAGTTACCAGCATTCACAAAGCTGGCTAGTGTTTCAAAGCCTGAATTCTAAGTTTTGCTGTTGACTGCATGACCTTGAGTGAGTGTACCTAATTATTCTCTTCCCACCTCAGGGTTTTTCTTTTTGGTACATTTTACCGAATGTGTTCTGTAGATCATTATTTTCAGAAGGTGCTCCAGGAGAAGTTTCAAGCGTCCATGGTTAAATGAGTTGGAAGTGCTGTGTACTAGATCAGCTCTGTGAAACGCACGATGTGTAGTAGAATGTGAAAGGCCCCAAAGGAGTCTTAGAGGGAAGAACCCTTACGTCTTTCGGACCCATGTCTTGACATCTCTAAGGACTGTTCCCTGGAGCCCATTTTAGGAACCTGTGTTATAGGAACCTCTATAATTCAAGTTCTAGTTAAAAAAAATTTTTTTTTCATTTGAATAAGTGATTTCAACAGGGTACCTTAATTCACAGTATCAGTGTGGAATCTTCTTAAGGAGACACTGGAAAAAGCTTAGGGTTGTACAATAACCTTGTGCTCATGGATTTTAAACACAGCAGCCCAGAGAAGCGTTGTTTTCCCCTGTGAGCACCAAAACTCTGTTTTGAAATAATTGGTCAAAAAAAAACGCCGAGTCAGAGATTTCCCTCCTTTTCAGGAGCCCTGTCCTGTACCTCAGATTCTACCCAGAATGTTTCTACAAGGTGCTATTTGATGTTAGACACTCTTTATAGCCAACATGTGTTTTCTTTTGTTTAATATAATTTCAGCTAGTATTGGCTCAAAGAACATAGACCCCCTAGGGGTCATTATTGTTCAGAAAATAATGTCTGGCTTCCTCTTAATGACGTTCACAGGAAAATCAGGGTATTGCCATCTTATTTGTAGGATGGGGGCTGCAGATAACATATGCAAAGGACGGAGTACATTTATGGAAGAACTGACTGACACAGCAGAAATAATAAGAAAAGCAACATCCCAGTCTTTGGTTATCTTGGATGAACTGGGAAGAGGGACGAGCACCTACGATGGAATCGCCATAGCTTATGCTACACTTGAGCATTTTATTAGAGAGGTAAGCCTCTTGCCAACCTTTTGTACATGAATGGTACATACTATACAAATTGCTTTCCTGACCTCAGTTTCTAAATATTCAAAATTATCTTTGTTATAATTGATCCTCTGCCTGCAATTGATCATTCAAGTGCTACGTGGAACTCAGGTAGACTGGCCCTGAATAATGTTTGTCACTCTTTGATGTGTCTCCCTTTCTTATGCTTAAGCAGAATAAACCTGGTCAGTAGGAGAAAGGCCTCCCTGGCAATATTTCCACCTAGAACTGTATCTTATTATCCTTGGCAAACTCTAAATCAAGAGTTGCATCCATCCACCTGCAACCCAATTCTTGAAAAAAGAACCAAATTAGGAGACTGGTGCAATTTTTGTCCCTGTGAAATACTTTTTTCCGGCAACATCCTAAAAGATCTCCATATGGCCTTTAATCGGATCTATTTGTATCTCTGTTTCAGTAATAGTACTCCAGAGTTCATTTCTGAGCATCTCAATGTGAAATTTTGTTTGTGTCAAACTTTCAATCCATGTCATCTCTACCAGACTCTCCCCTTTATTAATCCTCTCTGTCTGTTTATTTTGACCTCTCCCCCTTTCTCCCTCCTTCTTAGCACCTGCCCCTAAACCTTGTCTCTTCTGTTTTTTCTTTTTCTATTTTGTTCTCTACTTTTTTACACTTTTCTTTGTTTCTATGTCTTTCTCCCATTTTCATTTCTGGCTTTCTTCCTTAAATAGCCAATAAAAGCATATTTTTCTCATATTTCTTTGCAAAAAAAATGCAAAAATAAAATCCCCTTTTCTTTAAATTTTTGTGGCCCTCAGTTTTAATATTTAGTTAGATTACATAGTTAATGATGGCATATTTTCTATTTTAAAAGAAATACTTTTAATTTTTCTTTGAAAAGAAATTCTGTATTTGCAGAAAGATACAGCTCAAGAACTTCTTTCCTCATTATAGAAACTGTGTCTCACAGGTTCAGTGAAGTCCTGTGTCTGCCTCCAAAACATATTTTAAACATTTATTTAAGAATATTACTCAGCTGTTAAAAAAAATGAAATTTTGCCATTTGCAGCAACATGGATAGACTTGGAGGGCATTTTGTTAAGTAAGTCAGAGGAAAATAAAATACTGTATGATATCACTTATATGTGGAATCTAAAAAATACAATAAACTAGTGAATAAAACAAAAAAGAAGCTGACTCACAGATATAGAGGACAAACTACTGATTTCCAATGGGGAGAGGGATGGGGGAGGGGCATCATAGGGGTAGGTGGGGAAAAAGGGTTATTATGGATTAAATGAAATCATTTCATACATGAAGCCATGTGTGAAACTTGTACAGCACTATAGAATTTGAAGAATTTTTCATTTAATAAAAAATAAAAAATAAAAACATTCATTTAAGAGCCTTTAGGAACAAAATATGACAGAGCTGAATTTGTCAACTGTGATTTCATCATTTCTACTCTGTAGCAGTTTATCAGTTACTATGACTGCATAGCAAATTACTCCAAAAGTAAGTGGCTTAAAACAGCAATAATCAGTTACTATGTCTCGCAGCGTCTGGAGGTGAGGAATTCAGGAGCAGCTTAGCTGCGTGGTTTTGGCTTAGGGCCTCTCCTGAGGTGGTAGTCAACTTGCCAGCCAGGGCTGGAGTCATCTGAAGGCTTGACCGGGCAGGAAGAATCTCTTCCAGTGTGGCTCACTCACATGGTTGGCAAGTTGGTGTTGGTGGTTGGCCAGGGCCCTTGGTTCCTTTCCCTGCTGTCCTCCCCACAGGGCTGTTTGAGTATCTTTACAGAGTGTCATCTGGCTTCTCCCTGAGGGAGTGTTCCAAGAGGCCAAGGTAGAGGCAGCAGTGCATTTTATGAGCAAGCTTCAGAAGCCACACGCTGTCACTGCCATCATGTTCTGTTGACCACACAGCCGCCCCCCCAACCCCGATTCATTGTGGGAAGGGGCTCCTCAAGAGCATAAACATTGGGAAGTAAAGATCTCTGGGGCCATGTTGGAGGCTGGCTACCAAAAGCAGTTTGTCAGTATTTCCAAGATTCTCTAAGAACCTTCAGGAACCAATTTTGACAGAACTGAGTTTGTCACTTCTGTTTTCATTGCCTATATAGCAGTTTTGGGTTACTTTAAGTGTTAATGAAGAAAGTATTAGTTTTAGATAAAACTTACCTTGGAGGTAAATCACTGAAGATTTATCAGGAGCAAGAGTCATTAACATTCTTATAGATAAAAATCATTTTTTTTCATGGTGTCTTTTGATTGCTGAAATGGAGAGAGAGAAAAGAGAAGAGGAGTTGGGGAGGTTTTGTGTTGCTGCGGCGAGCTGAACATGGCCTTGAGGAGAGCGGTGGTGTAATCCCAGACCCTCATGTCTTCCAGCTAGAATTGCCCGTCAGCTCAGGGAAGGGGCACCATGGAGACAGCCAGTCCTAAGATGCTTCAGGGCAGATTTTAAGAGCAACTTGTCAAAAGAAATCCTGCCTTAATAAGTTTATTTTTAATTGTAATTAGAGAGAAGGTATACATTATGACTTTAAATAAAGTAAATGGCAGATGGATCAGCACTGGAGTTCTTCAATTTAATTACCCTCTTCTGTTACTTTCTAGACCATGAGTTGGTGTTAACTTCCCTTAAAATAGGGATTTCTAGAACACATATAATGTGTGCTCTAAAGCAGTGCTTATTAAATAATCCACAAGTCTATATTGATACTAATAAAACAAAAATAAATTTTAAAATGATGGGGGGTAAGGTGGGATGAAGGGAAAGCTGTACTTTACAAAATGTAAGCTAATGAATAGAGAATGCTGTTTATTGGCTGGCATTTTGGTGTTTTTTTAAATCAACATTAACTATGACAATATACCATTTTTTTAAATAAACATTTATTAACTAGCACAATAATAACTGATTCAGGCAATGATGATCAACAAATGGTGAAAGCTTTGGGTGAAAGATTGTTGGAGAAAAGGATATTCACAGTCTCAAATTAATACCCCACAGGTTATTTAATAATTACAAAAGAGAAAAAAGTACAATGAAGAAATCTTCTAGGCACCCACTACACCACATAAACAGATTTAGCATCCCCCGTAATGGGTCAGATTGACATCATGTGCCTCCTGTTGTGATGTACTGGAAAGGATATGTCATGTACATATATATGTAATATTCCTGGCAATAAGGTGTGATCTAAATTCCATCAGGAGGAAACAATTAGCTGACTCCAAATTGAGGCACATTGTGCAAAACAGCTCTCCTGAATAGTTCAAAAATGTTAAAGTCATAAAAGACAAAAAAGAAAAGGGTGGGGAACTTTTCTATAGTAATGGGGGCTAAGGAGACATGACTGAGTGCACCACATGAGCCTTTATTTTTTATTTAAATATAAAGAAACTTATAAAGAACATTATTGGGACAGTTGGGGAAATTCATGGGCTGTATATTAGTAAATAGTAATATATCAATGTTAAATTTCTTGAGTGTATCATTTTATTCTGGTTATGTAGGAGAATGTTTTTGTTCTCAGAAGATAGAATCTTAAGTATTTAGGGATGCAGTGTCACGATGGCTGCAGTTAATTCTCAAATGGTGCAGGAAAAAAAGTGTGTGTGTGTGTGTGTGTGTAGAGGTGAGGGAGGAAGAAAGGGAAAATTTACAGGCAAAATATTAAATGGTTGTCTAGATAAAGAATATATAAGTGTTCATTGTACTTTTCTTTCAACTTTTATGAATGTTTGAAGTTTTTCAAAATAAAGCTGGAGAAAAGTTTAAATTAAAATTTAAAAATAAAATAACATTCATTTTGTCTTACTGCTTTAGGTGAAATCCTTTACCCTGTTTGTTACGCATTATCCACCAGTTTGTGAGTTAGAAAAAAGTTACTCACAACATGTGGGGAATTATCACATGGGATTCTTGGTCATTGAGGATGAAAGCAAACAGGATCCAGGTATGAGATGTTCTTGCAGTAAGTACAATTAGAATTCTTTTGGTTTTCATGATTGATAACTCGAAGTTCATAGGAGCATAATTAATAATGAAAACTGTGAATGTTGATTGACATTTGCCCAAATTCATTTTCTCTAAGCTTAGAGTCAAGTAGGATTTGCATTTATCCTTACCTTCTCTGAGTCCTTCTCTGGCCTTCCTTATCTTATTTTTCTATAAGAAGAAGGTTGGGTAAGGGGGGATATTTAGGTTTTACTCTTAGATTCATTTCAGGAAAGATGCCCTAAGAGTCAGGTGTATTAGTCATCTTTTAAAATGCTCAATATATTTCCCAAAATATCATTTAACATTAATTAGTTACCAGGAGCCATATTCTATATTGGATGCATGTTTTATCTTAATTTGATAAGGAAACTCAATCTCAGGTAAAGTGGCTTTGCCCATGTCGGCCACCTGGGTAGGGGCTGAACTGAGCCTAGAATCCATGTCCTCTGCTTGCAGGTCCTCCTCTACTCTGTTAAAACTGCCGTGGGCTGTTTTTCCTAGCATTCTGCTTACTGCTTGTGTCACAGAAATGAAACAGTTCATGAAAAAGAACACCATTAGCTAATAGAAATAAATTCAAGTGCTGTAAGTAATATAGTAGATTTTAAACTTTTTTTTTCCTGTTCAGTAGTAATTTTTTTAAGCTGCCAACCTGTGGGCCAGTGACGGTTTTACACAGTTGGTGTGTTACAATGGAAAACCCATTATCCAAGATACTCCAGAGTCCACATTTTATTTTGGAAAAGAAATAAGTAAGGATGGACCTGAAAAAGAAATCAGGTGACTGGCCCAAAATAAAACAAAGCATTGGACCTAAGATAAATGTAATATTAGGCAATCGTTGCCTTTCACCACCCTGCTAGTCATGAAAAACACATCATAAATTCTCTCATGGAAGCAATTTCATATCTATTAATCTGCATCCAAAGTGACAGGGGAAGCTTATAAGCTGAAACCCAGTGGGATAAACAAGAGTTCACCAACAGGGAAGGGTCAGTGGTAAGCGTTTGATGTGAGCTGCCTACTAATGCAGACCCTTACTTCTTAAGTGTTTTGGCATTTTATTTTATTGATTTAAGTTTTTATTCATGAACATAATTAAAAAAAACTAAATGATGCTAGAGACTCATGCTAACAGGCAGTGGTCCCCTGCTTCCACCGCTTCACCCCACGGCCCCTCCCCATCCCTGTCCCCAGGCAGCCGCTCTTGACTCTCACCCTGTTTCTTCCACAGTTCTAAATTCCTGTGCTTATTTTCCTTTCTCTTGGTCCTCAAGACACACTACTGACTTCTCCTGTTAAATGAGGGTCTCCAGCACCCCCTTCCACTTCCTCCTGGTATAGTCGTTTCACATTTTTTCTGTTTCATTCATCGTCACTGTTTGTTTTCACTGTTACTGCAAGTAGGTATTGCTTATTCATGAACCAAGTATGGAGACAAGTATTTCTCTTTTCTTGAAGGTAATAATCACCTTGTTTTTTTTTTTCCTTTCGTTGTTTATTTGAGTCTATTGCTGAATCTTCCTGTGTCCCCCAATAGCTTTGTAAAACACCTCTCTAGACATTTTTCCACATGATTGAACCTGTTGGTTCCAGTTTTCCCCACTGAGGACATTTCTACTAGAGCCCTATGTCCTCCTGCTCATCTGAACTGGTTGTTGTCCAGAGATCTGCCTTTGCTGCCTTCCTAGGAAGTCTCTTAACCCCTTTTCTGTGCTTGTAATTCTGGCAGTCAGAACACTTGGACTCACATTCACACTGGACTCAGCCACCTCTAATTTCTTTTTTAATCTATCCTGAAAGTGACTTCAGAAACTATTTGATCAGCACACATCTCTAATAAATGCCTAGAGAAGTTCTGCTTTAAAACACTTTTGCCTGGGGTGGTAGTCATAGCTCAGCGGTAGAGCGCGTGCTTAGCATGCACAAGGTCCCGGGTTCAGTCCCCAGTGCCTCCGTTAAGGCGTGGAGTGAGGGGTCAACTTTTGCTAAGTTTCCCTGTAACAGGCAGAAACATGAATTATTGCTTTCACTGATTCTAAGCAGTGTCAGATAAGCTTCTCAATAATACCCATTTAAGAAATGGTCATGGCTTGTAAGTAAAGTCCTCATCAGGAACTTTTATTGTGAGACTGTAGAGAAGTGAGTCTTTTTTTTTTTTTTTTTTTTTTTTTAACCATCTCCTCTGTGACTTGGCTCTCCCTGCCTCCACGTTTCCTTTATATACACATACTCTCTCTCCCTTCCCCTCCCTGCCTCTCCCTCCCTCTCTCCCATGGAACGGGGGTGAAAGATGGTCTCAAGGTAGACTATAACTCTAAAAACAGCTCCCTCAGGTGATTATGGAAATTTATTTATCTTGGCGGCGTAAGCACTACCATAATTAGTACAAAAGTGGAGACTAGCACGTGATGACAAATTCAGCAGTTGTTTGTACTGAGGTGTGTTGATGAGTCACTCAGAGCAATATAATATTATATATAATTTAGCTATATTTTATAGCTGTATTATATGTAAGAAACCCTTTTTGCTAGTTATATATTATATGTATATAAAGCAAAAAAAGAAAAACCCATCAGCAAAGCAGTGTTTAAATGAGGGGATTTTATGGCATTTAGTACACTTTCAGAAAAAGATGAATGGATGGATAGTGAACAGATGGACAGACAGATGAATTAATCTTTTTTTTCTTTTTTTTTTTTAAAGGAAAGATCAGTGTGAAAGTTAGATTGTAGAGGAGAGACTGGAGGTGGGGACATCAGTTAGGACTAACCCAGTTGAAATGATAAAGGCTATATTTGCCTTAAAGATGACAAGTTTGCTTTTTTGATACCCTGCTGCTGCACACTTCGCTTTTGGTCTTGTGAGCACTGAGGGGTAGCAGAAGATTATCCAGGTTAGCAGGCAGTGGTTTCTACATGCTTCTTTCCTAGTCTTTTCCCACCCACTTCCTCACCTGTTCTTTGTGTTCCTTAAGTTTTATTTAGAGGCAAAAGTTACTCTTAGTGCTTTGTAATGTGAGTTTTAGTCTGTGTATTCCTGAGACTGTTAGCTTTCTTTTCACCTCCTACCTCCAGCACCGACCCTTAGAAACATATTACTTGTCTGGGGCTGAATTCTTAGAGGAGGTTAAAGAAAATTCCATTATCCTTTTTCTTTGTTGTGTTCAGTCTTTTGGCTTTTTTGTTTTTAGCTGATAAAAGAATAAAGCATACACATTTATCAAATGAAATAATGTATGAGAAAAGTTTCGGTAGAACTATGCTAAGTATACTAGGGTCTCAGAAATGATTGTGAATCTGGTTCATCTGGGACATTTTTGCAACACAGTGCAGTTATATTGAATTTCGTAATTAAAAGCTGCATGATCCTGAGGTGCTTTAGATTTATCAACAATTAAACTGTATGCAGCTGTTGAGGAGGAAGAATTTTTCCTCTGCCCTTCTTGGTTCTTCGGCTGATCTAATAATCAAATTAACAGAAGACAGATTAACAGGAGAAAAATAAATGTAATTATGTACCTACCGGGGCCCCATAAGAATATGAAGGCAGGTTGGGCAGTTGAGGCTTCTGTATCTTCCTGACCTAGGAAATGGGAGAGGAGATGGGGCTTCAAAGGGGAAGAGGGTATATGAAAAGGAATATAAGTATGTATATGCATGACTGGGACATTGTGCTGTAGACCAGAAATTGACACATTGTAACTGACTCTGCTTCAATAAAAATAAAAATAAAAGGTGGTAAGGAAGAGGGTAATTCACAGGGCAATAAGAAAAACAAATATTTGGTAATTAGATATTTGTCCGGCCATACAGATAGAAGATAAAAGTTACCTCTGGTAATAGCTCTGTCTCTGAGCCAGGGTCCCCCCACCCCCATCTAAATTCTCTTAGGCCACTGAGGAGGTGGGTAAAAAGCCCTTCCTGAGCCTTTTGGACCTCCATTGTCTTCAGCTCAAGATAACCTGCATGCCATAGCGGCACGTTTTGGGGAGGCTGGTTCTGAACCCCTCCATAGCATTGTCTTTGTATTATTGTGCCTATTATATCCCAGTTCTTTTAACATTGTAACTTCATGTTTATGTAGTATGTGATAGGCTGGCTTCCCCAGGAAGCAGATTCTGAGATTCGCATGAGTTTCACTGGGGAGTGCTCTCCTGATCAACACCCAAGCACAGGACTAGGCGGGACTCAGCTGTGTTACAGTTTTGAGGCTTCAGCCATCCCTACTGAGCTCTGAGACTGGGCTGGAGTTGGCTCACCTTGAGGTGAGAGAGCCAGGCTTTTATACTTTTCATGAGTTATCTATTGTTGCATAACAAATTACCCCCAAAACATAGCAGCTTAGCACTACAAATATTTAATATCTCATAATTTCTGTGGGTCAGGAATCCAGGGGCAGCTAAGCCGAACACCTCTACCTCACAGTCTCTCACAAGGCTCCATCAAGGTATCGGCTGGGGCAGCAGTCATTTGAAGGCTTGACTGGGGCAGCCCATGGCCCAGCCCCCTCACATGGTCAGTGGCATCCCTCAGAATATCCACTTCCAACTTTACTCACGTGGCTGTGGGCAGGCCTCCAGGCCCTCACTGACTTATTGGCCAGAGACATCAATTTCTTTCCATGAGGACCTCTCCATATAGCAGCCCACAGCATGGCAACTGGCTTCCCTTAGACAAAACAAGCGAGAAAGTGAGTGCTCAAGACAGGCCAGTCTTTTGTAATCTAGTCTAGTCGCAAAAATGACATACCATAATTTTTGTCATATTCTGTTCTTTGGAATCAAGTCCCCTGGTCCTGCCCACACTCCAGGAGAGGCAGTGACGTAAGAGCATGAATACCAGGAGGCAGGGATTTTTGGTGGCCTCTTAGAGTCTGCCTATCAACCCCCTGAGCAACCAGTCACACATGCAGGCTGCCCAGGGTGACCTTGCATGAAGCAGAGCTCTTCAGCTGAGGCAGTTCCCAACAAGAGCAACAGCTGAGGGTTGCAGGCTAACAAATTTCCTGACAGTTGGGTCAATAAACCCTTCAGTCCCAAGTGGGATTTGGGTAGTACCGAACAGCATCCCCTTCAATATGTATAACTGTTAGTTAACTAGGGTATTTAATAAGCCAGAGTTTCTCTGTCTTGTAATTTAAACTGTGCAACATGTAATATTTCCTTACCTGCTTTTGTTATTTTATTTCTAGCAGTCTTAGAAACATCTTTTATATATGTTACTTTACATTATATACAAGAGACTGTTTGGTGAACACATTTTTCCTCTGGGATACCACTTTTTAAAAATCTGTTTTTAAAGGAGAAATTATATTATGCCTTGTATCAGAATCACTCTCTTTTTGATATAGAAATTTTGTTCAAATTTTTCAGCAAGCAGCATAAAACTAAATACTTCTTAGCTTACAATGAATAATTGTTAAGGACCAGTTTAACTGAGCTAAAAGATAAATCTTAAATGCAGACGCATTTTCAAAACAGCATTTGCCCTTTTTCTAAACATGTAATATTGATAAAAGGAGCTAACAAGTGATTAGGGACAGTGGATTTCTTTTTTAGGTTATGAATTTTAATTGAGTAAAGTTAAAAGAATTTATATGTTGTCTTTAATCCTCTGATTTCTTTCCAACTTTCAAGCATGGTTTTCTTTATCTCTCTTTCTCTCTCTTTTAACTTTATTTTTTAGGTGAAGAAGACCCAGTTGTTGATTTTGTCACTTTTCTTTATCAAATAACCAGAGGAGTTGCAGCCAGGAGTTATGGACTAAATGTGGCTAAACTTGCAGATATTCCTGGAGAAATTTTGAAGAAAGCAGCTATCAAGTCAAAAGAGCTGGAAACATTAGTAAATATGAAAAGGTCAGGGTGATTGTGCTGCATTTTTTGATTTGTAATGAAATGTTCCAAGTTGTCCAGGGGAGAAGATTGTCCTATAAATGAACATCAGATCTTCCTTCAAGTACCTCTTCAAATATTCTGAAACATTTAATTACAATAAAATGAAAACAGCTCTTCCCAGAGCTCTCTAGTCATATCTTTATCTATTAAGTTGCAAGATTGGTTTTTCCAATCATTTTTCTAAAAACTTGATTCCTTATGTGTGCCAACACATTTAGTTGCTTAAAATATTCATTTATGCAGAAAATTACTAGAAGAAACCTCAATATATAAAACACTTACAGTACTTCTTTTATTCATATATATAGTGGTTGCATTCAGAAATTAAGAATTCTGTCAGGACATGAATGAAAATAATAGTATCATGTAGCTAGGTGATTGAGGCAGTATCCACATGTCACTTTGTGGATTTGTTTGTGACACATTTTTCATTCTAAACTGACTTCTGTGTCATCTAGAATGCTTATGTGAATGCATTCCACCTTTTACCCTGGATATCTGGTCAGTATGTAGTCAGTATATAAACTAATCTTCATATACACCTGAGACATACTTTAGAAAGAAGTTATTCCTAGGAAAATATCATTAATAAATAATAAATTATAGCTTTTTGTTTCCCAAATATAAGATTAATTTATCAAACAACATAAGCTCCTCAACCACCTCCTGCCCACCCCTCCTCTGCCCAGAGAGTCTGATCTGCCTGGGGCTGGACACTACTGACCTGGTCCATAACCGTGTGACCACAGGTGAACAGACTGTTAGTCACATAGAACATCTTGGCTGGCCACCATACTATAAGAATATTTTTTTAGCTCTGGAAATCATTACCAATTTAAATATTGTGAAATTGACACCTAATATTAGTTAAAGAAACAGTTGCCAGCTTGGATGCTGAGGTACAGTTGTGCAGCCAGCTTCCTTGCTGCTGTTCTCCTGCCTTGCGCTCCACACCTTGCAGTGGTAAATGGTGGTGGACCGGGTCCAGGGTGCTAGAATACTACGGAAGTCATGTAGCTTCCTCTGTTGACGTCCTCATCTGGATCCTTTCCATGATGCCAAATTAGAAGCAAGTGATGCAATCAGTGAGAGCCTATTTCTAGTTATTTGTTACAAAGTAGAATATAAAACATTTCTGGAGAGAAAAGGGATCAGAGTTTAAAAATAAGCTTAGCCCTTAGTTATTTGCAAAGTCAGAAGACAGATTTAAGTCCTCTTTTGTTGTCTCATTTTTCTTTTTCCCTAAAGAAACTAGAAAAAAAAAACTTTACTACAAAAGATGCATATGCAAGATGGCAATAAAATATGAGAGTTCATACATGTCGCTGTTATCTAGCCTAGAAAGCCAGAACAATAAAATTCACAGATTATTTATAAATTTTTTAACTCTTCCAACTAGTATATGGTATTTTGAAGTCTAGAAAGTTACCTTGACAAGACAGTTGTAGGAAGAGGTTGCCTTGAAATGGAATCTGATGATTTATCAAAAAACACACTAAAAGTGTTTATCACACCTATTCCATTGGCCAGATGTGAGAAACCAAAGTGAATCTGGTGCATTCATATGGATTTGTTAATAGCTGATACTTATTGAATGCTTACTGTGCAACCAAGTCTGGGCAGTCAGTCTTTCACAGCAGCCGACACTGTGCCAGTTACGGTTCTTTCTGCTTTCCATGCATTAACCCACTTAATCCTTGTGACAGCATCGTGAGATAGGTACCCTTGTCATCCCCATGTTATAGTTGGGGAAGATGAGGCCAAGTGAGGGCAGGAAGCTGACGAGGAAGGCAGGGTCATCAGCTAGTTATTGGTGGAGCAGTGACTGAAACTCAGATACTCCCTCTCTAGACCCTAAACATTTAACTGGGTTGCTTTTCTCCAGAAAAAAAGTAGGTCTATGTTATATTGGCATTTTACTCTTTCAGTAGCTAGCTTTATGTTATTAAATGAGTTGTACTTTTCTTCCTGTGAGCACACACCCCTTCTGGCTGAGTTAGAAGGGGAGGAAGCTGGGCTCTCCCCTCCCCGGAGGCAGGAGTGCTGATCCACAGCTTCATCCCTTGATTACGGCAGCAGCACTGAAAACTCCTTTCACCTGAAGTCTGATGCTGACAGAGCTTCCCAGCCACAGGGTCCTGCCTGCTAGTCTGATGTCACAGACTGTTCATAGCTTTCGATGAGATGTATTGTTCCCTAACAATTTGACTTATAAAGTAAATAGTATTTTATCTTCTTTCCAGGAAACGACTAAAGTGTTTTGAGAAGTTATGGACAATAAATGATGCAAAGGACTTGCAAAAGTGGACAGAGGAGTTGGAAATGGGAGAAGTTACTTCTCTTCCTGATTAAAACTAAGATTACATTCTTTAACGAAAAAGAGAAAATTGAACTACCAACTGTACAAAATAACTCTCCAGTTATAGCCCATCTTTGTGTGACGTGAGCAGAAAACATGACCATGGTATATTCCTATTAGAAACAGAGAGGCTTTTTGTGTAGAAAGTCTGTTTCAAGTTCCTGCCATCCTGACTTTTAAGAGTATAAACACTTGAATATTAAGATCTCTATCGTGTCATTAGAGAATTTCAGGGACAGTAAGACTCACATAAAATCAAAACCTTCTAAGTAAAACCTAAAGTGGTAAAATATACAGTTCATAAAATTTAAGAATGACATAACATATTGTTTCTTAACATTATTTTATTGAGTTATAGTTATTTAACAATGTTGTGTCAAATTCCAGTGTAGAGCACAATTGTTCAGTTACACATAAACATACATATGTTTGTTGTCACATTTTTTCGCTGTGAGCTACCACAAGATTTTGTATATATTTCCCTGTGCTATACAGTATAATCTTGCTTATCTTAGAATGACATAAAAATTTAACTTATAATTTTATTTGTTTTGGTTCAGATCATTTGCAACTGGGTGAAGTGTCTGGCAGGAATATACCTTTACACTGGAGCAAAAATAATTTTATAATGCCACCCGTTTATTCACTATGAGCATAAGAATGTTTTTTTTTGTGTGTGTTGAGTTATAGTCAGCATAAGAATTCTTGAAGAGAAATAGAAAGCTGTTAGAAGCTAGAGCACTGAAAGAGTAAGGTCATATGAAATTTGAAAAATTAAATGTCACAGTTTAAGCAATTTAAAGATTATTGGATGAAATTGTCATTCATTCCAGTAATAAACATTTAATGAATAGTTGCTATAATTTATGGGTTTTTTCCTGTTGAATTTTGTTGATTTTCAACTATCTGGCATTTGTTACTTTTGATTTAATTATAGAACCAAGGTCACTGCTCTTCCCAAGTACACAGAACTGAGCTGATTCATTTTGGACCTTTCTACTAACCGATACAGCAAGTGTATGATCTTCCCAGTGTGGAACCTTAAGCTTTGTTGATTCTTAACAGCGCCCCCTCCCTGCATGTTTAGGGTGACACGTGCTCAGCTACGTCCCTGAGCTTTTTTCTAGTACTTACAGCCTGGCTTCTCATATCCTTATATTTTTGTTTCTAAGTATATGATCTTGCACAAAGGCTCTCCATCCTATTTCCCACCCATTTATTATTCCTGCTCAGTGAAATGTCCTCTACACACTAGATGGGCATTTTCCTGATTCCTTCTTTAAGATTACTTCCTACGGTGGCCCTAACAGTGACCCCTGGACACAGTTAATTTAGTGTCCACTGGTTGAAGGGTGGTTGGTTGCTATACCTTTGAGTCACTCACACTTTAACCTTCTATTTCCCCACCTTTGTGGAGTTAGAGTATATGTTGGTTGATTCCACTATCCCTCCAGAAATATTAACATATAGTGAAATTCGCAATAGTGTCTCCAAATAGGGTTAGTTGGAATTTACTCTTTAAATTTTAAAACTAGATTGGGTGCATTCAGGGTGGTATGGCTATAGACTACTCTTTAAATTTTTAGAAGAATGATACTTTTTAAACAATGTTTCAATACTCTATAAGACCATAAATGTTTTATATTAACAGGATTTCAGAGGTAGTACTGTCACCTTACTGGCAGTCCAGCAAGAAAAGGAGATGAACCCAGGAGTGTCAAGCCCATGCCTGAGGGAGCTGCAGGGACCAGCCATCAGTGCTAATGTCCGAGTGGACATTCTGGGCTATCCCTGGCTTGCCTAGGCCAGTGTCAACATTAAAGCAGGAGGGGATCCCAAGAGCAGTGTGCCTCGGCAGTGGCAGTACACAGTGTCTGGCAAGTGACAATGTGGAACATTACACGATAGATTCTCTAACATAAAGCAAGATGTCAGCCAGTCAGCCAGTTTGCAGGAGGTCAGGGCTGCTCCAAGTTCGGGAGAAGACCGGCACGGACCAACTGCATGTCTCAGTGAGTTTCGTTCCCCTGGGATACTGAGGTGCGGAAGGGAAAGTTGTGGCAGAGTCCACTGTGGCAGTTGAATGAGGATGACACATGTACCATGGAGACTAGCAGGAAAGATGCCATTGATGGGGCACATACTCCAGTTTCCAAACTTAAGGAGGGCAGCAATTCTAATCAGATATGTCTTTCAGATCCGGATTTCATTTCCTTTGGCTGTGTACCCAGAAGCAGGGCTGCTGGCTCGTGTGGCAGTCCTGTGTTTAGTTTTCTGACACACATTCATACTGTTTTCCGTATCGGCTGCGCCAGTTTACATTGGGGTCTTTTGTGACCAGCTTCTTTCATTTCGTTTACTGTTTTCAAGGTTCATCCATGTTGTAGCATGTAGTAGCATGTAGTACTTCATTCTTTTTTATTGCTGAAAACTTTTCCATTTATGTATTTACCACATTTTGTTTATTCATTCATCAGCTGATGCAGATTTGGACTGGTTCCATTTTTTGAGTATTATGAATAATTCTGATATGGCAAGGCACAATTTTTTTAAAGCTCCCCCCAGTAATTCTAAAGTGCAGTCAGGTTTGTGAACCAATAATCTCATTGATTACAATGACTAAACAATATTTTTCACTGAAATGACAATCTTTTGGTCTGTCTTTCTGCTCTGTTTTATCTGTCATTTAGGACAAACATGGCAAACTGTAGACCCCCAATAAATACTTGTTGAAATAGAAAAGAAAAACCAAACCCTTTCAGATTAGAAACCCAACAAAATGACTCTTCTTTTCATAATCAAGATACTGTTTCACCAGAGATTCAAGATCCATATGGAAGTATACTTTTTCTTAAAAAAAATAAAATAAAAATTTCTTCCAACAATTTGTCCAAATTTGAGCCTGTTGTGGTGGTAATGGAGCTGGCGAAACAATGCTCACTGTGTGAATTCCAGAGTAAAGACTAGATTGAATCCAATGTGGTCTACAAATTAAGGTTGACCTTTACTAAGTTCCAAGATCAAAATTAATTACTGCTGTGCCAAGTAATTATAAAGGAGCCATTTGATATTTCACACTAAAGACATGGTTAAAGAGAAAAAGGAACTTGGATTAATACCATCTGTGGTTTCTAACTTTATAATGATGACCATTTCCTCTTTGGAACACTGTAGTTAGTATAGATGATTATTGTTAGGTTTATTAATGTCCAGAGAGGTATTAACGTTAGGGGGATATCCATTCTGGTTTGCCTGAGATGGATCTGGGACATCCTGGTCTACACCTGTTTTCCTGGCATATTTATTAAAAGCCTCTTTCACTGACTTGATAGATTTTGAACATCATCTTTAAGAATCCATTTTTTTTTACCCATTGTATGAACTGATTTTTATCCAGAAGACCTTCCAGTTGTTTGTTTGTTCATAATAAAAGCTTTACATCGTGGCATTTAGGAACTAAACCTCTGCTAGTTGTCATGTTAGAGCTTTACTACCTAGTCTGTTTTTGAGACTAAATCCCCAAAGATTGTCATCTGCCTTGTTGCCATGAAATCATGGTGAAGAATGTGCACCTCTATGACTTCTTGAGACACGTGAAGGCTGTCTTCTTGCAGAAGTAATTATAGATCTCAGAAGGAAGAACTCTTCTCTAGTTGTCTTGTCCTTTGCTCAAATCCTCCTTTCATTGTCCTTTGACTATATCCTTTTTAAAAAATATTCAAATAGTCTTTTTTATTTCTAAATCAGAAATATTATGTGCCATTTAAACCTCCTTTTGAGCCCCAAGGTCCTTTTTTTTCAAACCTTACTTCCATGAAGCTCCCTCATTGGATGTAATGATGTCCTTCCTTCTATCAGAATCACCTAAGGAGGTTTTTAAATGCAGATTTCTAGGTCCCACTGTAGCTGTGCTGATCTTAGTCTCTGAGGTTGGTACACAAGAATATCAGTCAATGTTAACATCTTTCCTCATCTCTTTCCCATTTTCTCTCCCCTTTCTCTTTCTCACCTCTCCCTGCATGGTTAGGGGTCTTGTCTTCAAAGAAATTTGCTTAAAATCATAGTCCTTGGATCATAACCCTTCCCCAAGTTGCTGCCTGATTCAGTAGATCTGGCATGGAACCTAGGGAACTTACTTTTTCCAACAAACACATCAGAAAACTTTTTGGAGATCTGCGACAGTTTGAAAAAATTTACAGGCAAACCACATAGCCTAGAAATATTGAAAAAGTAAGAAAAGTAGGGAAGTCATCCATGCATAAAATATATGTAGATACTAGTCTATTTTATCATTAATTGCCATAAAATATACATAAATCTATTATAAAAAGTTAAAATGTATCCATTCTTATACACACAGACCATACATGGCACCATTTGCAGATGAGAGAAATGTAAACAAAGATGCAGTGTTGTCAAAATCGCGTACAATTAACTGTAGTGCATACTATACTACCTATAATAATTTTGTAGCCACCTCCTGTTGCTTTTGCAGGGAGCTCAAATGTTGAGTATCCACTTAAAACACTATGTGACACTAATCATCTCTGTGTGAGCAGTTTGTTTCTCCAGTAAGTTGCGTGTCACAGTAAAAAGTGATCTCTTGAGGTTCTTACATGTTTTTCATCTTGTTTAGTGCAATACCATAAACACTGAAAAACACCAGGGGACCCATACAAGGTGCTAATAGTGATGCTGGAAGTACTCACAGGAAGCAGAGAAAAGTCATGACATTATGAGAAAAAGTTGAATCGCTTGATAGGTATCGTAGATCAAGGTCTCCAGCTGCAGTTGCTCGCCATTTTGAGACAAATGAATTAGGGTAAGGACAATTATAGAAAAGAGAAAAGGAAATTCCTGAAGCCATTGCTGCAGCTATGCCAGCAGGCACAAAAACCTTACACTTTTTTGCAAAATACTTTTTTATCTCATATTGAAAATGCAGCTTCTATGTGGGTGAAATATTGTTATAAAAAAGGCATACCTTTAGACTCAAATATGATTTGAAGAAGAGTGAAGTAATCTTATGCCAACTGAAAGCAGAAGGAAGGTATAGGATCTAAAGCTGGAGAATTTAATGGCAGCAAAGGATGGTTTGATAATTTTAGAAAGAGGTTTGGCTTTGAAAATGTCAGGATAACAGGAGAAGCAGCTTCTGTTGACCAAGGGGCTTGCCTCTCTTGCCTCCCCTTCCACCTCCTCCATCTCTTGCACCTCTGCCACCCCTGGGACAGCAAGACCAACTTCTCCTCTTCCGCCTCCTCCTCAGCCTACTCATTGTGAAGACGATAAGGAAGAAGACCTTTATGATAATTCACCTCCACTTAATGAATAGTAAATACTCATTGTGCCATTAATAAACTTATCTGTTATATGTGTGTGTGTCTTTGTGTGAAAATCTAACAGCCATACAGCAAGAACTCTTGTGAGATGTTTTTGTGTCATCATCATCCTCCTCACCGCATAAGCGTTAATGGTGTAGAACAAAGTGTGCAAGACTTGTATTGAAGTGATTAGCCAACCCTTCCACAGGCATAAGGTGAGTGATATGTAATATAAAATTAGTGTGTGAATTTTCTTACTGTTTTTAACTTTGCTTTCAAAAAAGTTACATTACCGTAGAATATGCCTCTCTTTCTCATAGTTGAAGAAACTGTGTATTAGACTGTCATCACAGTGTTTTTTTAAAATTTAAGTATAGTTGATGTACAATATTATATTAGTTTCAGGTATATAACATAGTGGTTCACTTATTTATAGATTATACTCTATTTAAAGTTATTACAAAATAATGGCTTTATTTCCTGGGCTGTACAACATACCCTTGTTGCTTATTTTTACATAGCAGTTTGTATCACTTAATCCCCTATCCCTATCTTGTTCATCCCTCCTTCCTTCTCCCCACTGGTAACCAGTAGTTTGCTCTCTATATCTGTTACCAGTGAGTCTGTTTCTGTTTTGTTATATTCATTCACTTGTTTTATTTTTTTGATTCCACACATAAGTGAAAATATGGAGTATTTGTCTTTCTCTGTCTAACTTACTTTACTAAGCATAATACTCTCTAGGTCCATCCATGTTGTTGCAAATGGCAGAATTGTCTTCTTTTTTATAGGTGAGTAATATTCTATTGTGTATATACACCACATCTTCTTTATCCATTGATGGACACTTAAGCTGCATCCATATCTTGGCTATTCTAAATAATGCTGCTATGAATATTGGCGTGTGTGTATCTTTTTGAATTAGTGTTTTTGTTTTCTTCAGATATTCTCAGGAATGATCATATGATAGTTCTATTTTTAGTTTTTTGGGAAGCACCATACTGTTTTCCATTGCACTAATTTACAGTCCCACCAACAGTATACTAAGGCTCCCTTTTCTCCATTTCCTTTCCAACACTTGTTATTTGTAGACTTTGATCATAGCTATTCTGACAGGTGTGAGGTGATATCTCATTGTGGTTTTGCCTTGCATTTCTCTGATGATTAGTGATATTTTCGTGTCCCACTTGGTCATCTGTATATTTTCTTTGGAAAAATGTGTGTTCAGGTCTTCTGCTCCTTTTAAAATTGAGTTTGTATTGTGTTGTATGAGCTGTTTACATATTTTGGATATTAACCCCTTATTAGTCATGTCATTTGCAATTTTTTTTCCAATCAGTTGATTGTCTTTTCATTTTGTTAATGATATCTTGTGCTGTCCAAAAGCTTTTAAGTTTAATTACATCCCATTTGTTTATTTTTACTTTTGTTTCTTTTGCCTTAGGAGACAGAGCTAAAAAAGTATTGCTATGATTTATGTTAAAGAGTGTTCTGCCTATGTTCTCTTGGAGTTTTATGGTTTCAGGTCTTACATTTAGGTCATTAAACAAGTAAGTGGGTTTATTTTAAGTGTAACAGTGTTTTCAATATTGTATTATGAATATAATTGTAATACTATATGCCATAAAAATTTTAAAACCACTCATTAGTGTACAGGCTAAGGTACCATGAAACAGTTACATCAGTTACAGTAGCCTACCATAAAGCAATCATATTGCTGCTTCCTCATTATCAGTGCATGAATTTTTACACTTGTAAATAAATAGGAATTTTTTTCTAACATTACCTTTTCATTTTGATGTCTAATGTTAGTATTATGTATAACAACTACAATGTTTTGTATCATATAAGACAATATTGATATAGGTACTGACAGATGACTCATAAACAGATACAAATTTAGAGTACCAATAAATACAATACAGGACTGTAAATGTATTTTTTCTTTCTTATGATTTTCTTAGTAACATTTTTTTCTCTACTTTGTTGTAAGAATACAGTATATAATATATATACCACACAAAATATGTATTAATTGACTGTGTATGTTATCAATTAGGCTTCCAGTCAGCAGTAACCTATTTAGTTTTGGAAGAGTCAAAAGTTATACATGAATTTTCAACTGCCTAGGGGGTCAGTGCCCATAACAATTGCGTTGTTCAAGGGTCAATTGTATTTAGCTTTTCTTCAAAAAGTTATAACAATTATAATCTGTTTGGTATTTATATTATGGCATATATTTATATTTATTTCTATGTTTAAGTTAAAATGATGCTTATCTCCAGCTTTTTCATACCAAAACTTTCTTACAAGTTCTTTACTGTAATGCATCAGCTTAGTTAGATTATATTTTAACACTATTTTTTAGAGAGGAGCCATTAGTTGCTGTATTTCCTGAATTCTTAAATATATGGACATAGCCTTATTTTGCACATATATATGAGTAGAAGCTTGGCTTTTGAGGATCTCATTGTTTCATTCAAGCACCATAGACTGCTTCATTGCCTTTTGGTATCTAATGTTGCTGAAGAAAAATATGAGGCCAGTCTGATTTATTTTCCTTTAGGATGATATTTTCCTGTGCATACATACTTGTATGATTCTTTATCCTTTAAGTTCAACTATTTAACCAGAATTTGATTCATTAATGATCATATTCCTATTATTTTTTCCTGAAACATATTGATCTCTTTATGCATATTATAGCTTTCCTTTCATACGGAAAAGTTTTATTCTACTATATATTTGAACATTTTTTTTCTGTTTCCTGTTCTGTTATCTTCTTCAGAAAACTCAATTATCAGATGTTTACTATTGTCTGAGCTCAATATGGTTACTCTTTTAATAGTAACTTTGATCTCTGATTGCTCATCAATTGTACTCTTATTCTCTATAGCTATCTCTTCTTTCTGTTCTTTTCAGATCCTAAGACAGCATATGATGCATTTTTCCCTAAAAGTTTCTTGAATTTTCAGAAGGAATTCTTCAAATGTATATTCTTTTATCTTTTCATGTTATAACACTTTTCTAAATTATAAAAATTATTTTTGCATGGGTCATATACAATTATTTTTCTTATCTTTGAATGGAGGCAGTTCTATGTAGACCTTCTCTTTGCCCAGAGTAGTGAAAGTATTAATTTATGTTTTTATCTTGTAATATTTATGCAATGATTCAGTTATGTTCAGGGGAGGTAGGCAGGGAGCATTGATATTGGGCAGCAAGAAATCAGCTAAGACACTCCGTCTCCAAATATGTAATCACCATAGTTATTGCATCTTCCATCACTGGTGTCATAGCGGGGAGAGGATTCTGACAACCCCAGGTTTCTCATGTCCATTTCATTTTCAGCGTATGGGTCAGTATGAGGTCCTATAGCTTACAGGTTTGTTTACAAGGTCTGGTCTGTCTTCTCTTCAGTCATCTCTGTTCTGCAGCTGTAGAGCTGGTTTCATCATCTCTTGACCTTCCTCCTTGGTTAGGAAACCAGATAGAAAGAAATAAAAATGACATGACAGACAAAATCATACATATGGATGGCTCCATATATATCAAGTACAAAAAGAAACAAAATCAATGTATGCTGTTAGAAGGGCTTCCATGGTAAAGGACAATAGGGGCTTCTGTGGTGATGATAATATTCTGTTTCTTGACATGATGCTAGATACATGGATGTGTTCATTTCATTCATTTTGTATGTGTGGTATACTTCAAGGAGAAGGTTTTGTTTTTCATAATATGCTGAAAGGTCATCCTTCAAATGCTTCACTGTGTGCTGATGTGAAAGTGGGTGCTTACCCTGCTGTGTTTCTCCACACCCCCCAGTCTGGCCACATCCAGTGTAAGCATTGCTGAGAGGGCTCACCACACGTCCCCCTCCCTCCTTACACTTGCTTAAAATTAGGCTAGATGTATGTCAAATCTCAGAATCCTCCTTCAGTTTTTCTTTTAATCCCAATTTTGTTGTATTTGACAAATGTTCTCCAGAGTCTACTCAAAGGGATTGTGGCTGCCCTGATTTCATTAGAGATATTTCTTTCTCCATATTTGACTCTCTTTGTTACTTTTGGTTTCAGAGGAGGAGAAATAGATTTATGCATCTTATGTTCTTCTCATGCTTCTTAGAAGATGAATATTTCCTCTTTTTAAAATGATGAATATTGGCATAATTTTGACTCTAGACCTAACCTTAGCCATCCTGCTTGGGATCAGCTCATTTTTAAAACTGGGAAGTCAGTCACTTTTCCTGCTGATGAATTCTTTAAATATGTATGTAATGCACATAGTTCTGAAGGCTGTTAGGTGTGTTCTGAGAAGGACTTTGTCTAAGAATTCCTTGTTAGTTCTCTGCTGCCTCTTTGTAGCTGCAGCTTGCCCTGGTGGAGCAGCACGTAGAACTGTTTCTTTCTATAAAGCATGCCGCTGATCACTGTAGTTCTATGCTTTGTACTCAAGCTCTGAGGTGTACTTGTTGTCAAGGTTGTAATTTTATGAGTCAAAAATGAAGTGGAGGTATAGCCATCTTCATTGACCAGAAGCAAAGAAGAAAATTTAATGATGAGGAAATCTGTCTTTGGAGCTCATATTCTGTATGGGCTGTGACTGATTATTTTGTGCCCGACTGTATTAATAAGATTTTAACCATGTCTAATATGTACCATAAACCAATAATATTGAATACCACTCATAATAATATTAATATTGACAGTAGTAAGATAATGATAATGCGTCTAAGTACTCTCCTGCTTATTTCCCCAAGTATCCCATTTCCCTGATTGAGGAATAATATCAAGTCATTTAAAAAATAAAATTAAAAATGGGCACAGACTTTAATTTCCAGTTAAGATGAAGTAAGCCCATGCCACTTAATCTTACCCGTGATTACAAGCAAAAACTCTGGAAAGAATAATACATAAAGCAGCTAGGGATCTGAACATAAGGCAGATGGATAAGGGAAATAAAAAATCAAGGTATAATCACTGCTGGTGAGTTTCCTGGTTTTTGTTTTTGTTTTTGTTTTTGTTTTTGTTTTTGTTTTTTCCTTCCTCCTGTATCTCCTGATTTAGATTAAAAGGCAGAATTGCACACTGGTAATGATCAGAAAAATCTCCAAACAAAACCCTCAGGATACAGGACAAGAAAGGAAGATGCCCCCATTGGATAGATAAAGTTACGGGAAATCCTCTGCATTTTTTTCTCTCTCAGTCCTGCCCTGAGTCAGACCCCATTCCAGCAGCTTCACTCCTGCAGTGGCAGCATCAGGACAGATGCACAGGCACCTAACACTCTGAGGAAGAATTCCTTCTCTCTGGTGATAGAAACTTGTAAAAGAGGCCCTATTATTACTTTTTTCCTCTCTCTGTTCTCCCCACACTCAACACCAGAGGTGGCCTCAGTCAGGAGTACAGTATAGTGAAGGGAGAATAAAACCTTAGATTTCTAGTTTTCTAGCCAGACAACCAGGAGAAGAGGCTCTTGGGAGCAGGAGAGAGAGTGGGAGAAATCACAGAAAAGAGGGAGCTTCAGGAAAAGATTCTTATAAAGCTGTATATAAAGTCCTAGAAAACTCCAAGCTGCTCATGCATGGAACTGACCCAGAACAATGTACGAAAAGCTTTGAGCACTAGCTATGATGCAGACCAACACCAGGTCCAAGACTGACTACCTGAATGATGGACATGTGAGGCAGACTTGAATAGCACAGCAAAGCCTTTGAAAATTGAAGTGATAAAACTATAGTTCACTGATGGCAGGTCAGAATATGTGGCTTGAACCAATCAGGCTGACCAGCAACTGAAACAACAAAATAAACACAGATCAAAGTACTTTAACAGGAACCAGGGAATAATAATAGGTAAAACATTTAGGGATAATTCAAAATGTTGCAGTATCAAGAACCAGGAAAAATCTCAGAAACTCAAGAAAAACCAACCTCAAGATGGTTCACATGTTCAACTTATCAATGACTTTAAAGCAGCTATTATAGCCAAACTCCAAGAAGTAAGAGAGAACGCTCTTGAAGTGAAAGAAAAGATAGAAATTCTCTGCAGAGAAATAGAAGCTATGAGAAAAAAAATCACAGGGGTAGGTAGAAATGGGAAATTGTTTAATGCGTATAGAGTTTCAGTTTTGCACGATGAAAGAGTTCTGAAGACTGGGTGCACAACAGTGTGAAGGTACTTAACACTACTGAACTGTATACTCAAAAATAGTTAAGATGGTAAATTTTGTGTATTTTACCACAGGTTTTTTTAAAAGGAATAAAGTGAGCTGATATGTACTTATCTACAAATATATCCATAATGTATTTATAAGTAAAAATAAAGCATGTTTCAGAGTGGGGAAAAGGAAAAAAAACAAGTGGGTATGTACAAACTGAAAGTTCCAACCATTGTAATAAAGTCACTAGATGGGCTCAATACAGAATGAAGATGATGGAGGAAAGAGTCAGTGAACTTGAAGAGTAGTATCAAGATCAACATATATCGTCCACTCTGAATAATAGAGCCTTGTGTGCCTGTGGGACAGTATCCAAAGGTGTCTTTGGACACTTACATGTCTTTGGAGCCTCAGAAAGAGAAGAGAAAGAGGTTGATGCAGCTAAATCGAAAGAACGGGTAAATTGGCAGAAGACATGCCTATAAGGATTCAAGAAGCTCAGCAAAATAAACAGAAGAAACAAAAAACTGTCCAGGTACATCATAACCAAACTGCTGAAAATGAAAGAAAAAATGTGAAGCTAAATGGCACATCACATACAGAGGCAAAGTTACTCAAATGACTGGGGATTTCTCATCAGAAATCATGGAGACCAGAAAGTGATAGAACAACATTTAAAATTTTTATTTTGTCTTATTTTAAAATGTTTAATTTTTTAATGTATTTTTCAAAGGTTACTTTTCACTGACAGTTATTATGAAATAATGACTGTTATACAGTATCCCTATATTATACAGTACATCCTTGAGCCTATCTTACACCTAATGGTTTGTACCTCCACTTTCCCACCTTTATATTGCTCCCTCCCCCACTGGTAACCACTAATTTCTTTTCTATACTTGTGAATCTGCTTTTTTCTTGTTGTATTCACTAGTTTGTTGTGTTTTTAGATTCCGCATATAAGCGATATCATATAGCATTTATCTTTCTCTGTCTGACTTATTAGCCTTAGTATCATGACCTCCAAGTCCACTCATGTTGCTGCAGATGGCAAAATTTCCTGTTTTTTTATGGCTGAGTAGTATTCCATTCTTTGCTGATGGACACTTAGGTTGCTTCTTGTCTTGGTAGTTGTAAATAATACTGCTGTGAACATTGGGGTACATGTATCTTTTTGAATTAGTGTTTTGGGGGTTTTTTTTTGGATATATACCCAGAAGTGGAATTGTTGAGTTACATGCTAACACTATTTTTAGTTTTTTGAGAAACCTCCATACTGTTTTCTATAGTGGTTGCACCAATTTACATTCCCAGTGGCAGTGTAAAAGGTGGGACAACATTTTTTAAATGCTGAAAGAAAAGAAATATCAACCCATAATTCTATATTTTATGAAAATATCCTTCAGGAATGAAGGCAAAATAAAGGCATTCTCAGATGAAAAGAAATTAAGAGAATTTGATAGTACCCTTGCTCTAAAAGAAATACTAAAGGAAATTCTTCAGATAGAATGGAAATGAAACCAGAGAGAAATTTGAAACTTCCAAGAATGAAGGAAGAGCAACAGAAATAGCAAGTATATGGGTAAACATAATACACTTTATTCCTCTTCCATTCTTTAAAATATGTGTAATTGTTACAAACAATATGACATTGAATGGTAGAATTTTTAGTGTATGTGGTTGTAACACATATGGTAGCTGCAACATGAGGGTAGAATGCAAAGGGACCTATAAGGCTGAAAGTTTCCTACCTTTCATTTGGAGTGATTAAATATTAATAAATAGACTATTAAAGTTCAGTAAGTATGTTTAATCCTTAGAGCCATCATAAAAACTATTATACAACGTATACAGTCAAAGTAGAAAACTTAAAGATATTCAAGTAATTCAGAAGGAATCGTGAAAGGAGAAACAAAAGAATGAAGAAAAAAGGGGACAAACTGAAAACAAATTATAAAAAAACTACTGGATATCCATGTGCAAAAAAAAAAAATGAACCTGACCTCTACTATACTCCTTGTATAAAAATTAACTCAAAATTGACTGTAGACCTAAATGTGAAATTTAAAACTATGAAATTACCAGAATAAAAAATAGGAGAAAATCATATATTTATGTTCACTTATAACTGAAAAATTGTGCTCTACACTGGAAATTGACACAACATTGTAAAATGACTATGACTCAATAAAAAATGTTAAAACAAACAAAAAAGGAGAAAATCCTCATTACCTTGGATTAGGCAGAGAATTTTTAGACATAACACCAAATACAGTCCATTTAAAAGATGGATAAATGGATCTTCATCAAAATTTTAAAAAACACAACTTTTGACCTGCAAAATCCACTGTTAAGAGAGGGAAAGATCAGCTATAGACTGGAAAAATAACATTGGCAAATCACATATCCAACCAAGGACTCATCGTTCTAACATATAAAGCGCTCTCAAAGCTCAGCAAAAAGGAAACAGCTCAGTACAAGAATGGGCAACAGATTTGAACAGACATGTCACCAAAGAAGACAAATGAATGGCAATAAGTACAAAATAATGATGTACAACATTAGTTATTAGAGAAATGTAAAGTAAAGCCACAGTGAGATACTGCTGTGCACGCATTAGAGTGTCTTAAAACATACATACACAACACAAAACCAAATGCTAGTGAGAATGTGGAGCAACTGAAATTCTACTTTGCTGATGAGAGTGCAAAATGGTACAGCCACTTTAGAAAACAGTTAGGCATTTTCTGTTAAATGTACGATTGCTATGTGATTTAGCATTCCTACTCCTAGCTATTTACCCTAGAGAAACAAAAACTTATATTCACACAAAAACTTATGAGTGGATGTTTATAACAGCATTATTCATGATGGCCCATAACTGGGAACAATCCAAATGTCTCAGCTGGTGACTGGATAAATTGTGATAGCTCCATGCAATGGAATACTTTTCAGCAATGAAAAGGAACAAACTATTGATACAAACAACAACGTGGGTAATCTCTCATATATTATTGCTGAATGAAAGAACCCAGTTCCAAAAGGTTATATACTCCTGATTCCACTTACATGACATTCTGGAAGAGGTAAACTATAGGGAGGGAGAGTAGATTAATGATTCCCTGGGATGAGCATTGGAGCAGGGTAGAATGTAACAAGAGAAATTCGGAGGAATTCTGTATCCTGACTGTGTTTGTGGTTACACAAATCTGTGCATATATTGAAGCCATTAGAACTGTACATGAAGTAAGTCTGACTGTGTAAGTCAAAAGGAAAACAAAACACTCAATAAAAATGTTAAAAAAATATTTAAAAACAATGCAGATCATTTTAAAATACATTATCAGTTTAAAAGTTAATAGACTTAAAAACGAAGGAAATTCGGACACATGCTAAAACATGGATGAACCTTGAGGACACTAAGTGAAATAAGCCAGTTACAAGAAGACAAATACTGTGTGATTCCACTTATATGAGGTACCCAGAACAGTCAAATTCATAGAGACAGAAAATAGAATGGTGGTTTGGAAGACCAAATAATGGGGAGTTATTGCTAAATGGTTACAGAGCTTCTGTTTGGGGTGAAGAAAAAGTTCTAGAGATGGATTGTGGCAATTGACTGTACAACAATATGAGTGTACTTAATGCTACTAAACTATGCACTCAAAATGGTTAATATGGTAGGTTTTATGTATATTTTACACAATAAAAATTTAATAGATCATATAATAATTGCTTTTTTTGTGGGTTTTGATTGAGAAATACTAGAGGAAAATTTCTTATGTATGCCCTGTTCAAGTTAATTTTGAGTTCTTTAAAGAACAAAGAAGTTAATCTAATAACTGTTTCCAAGAAGTCATATATGATTTCTATATAATATGTTGCCATAGAACCTTGTCAATCACAAAATAAGTTAAAATAAGCTCTCAGCACAGAAAGCTTGCTTTAAATGCTTCTGCAAAGCCCTAGGCAACAAGAAAAGCAATGTTTCTTCCCATAATTAATTGCAGAGAAGTTGCAGAAAGTTACATAATTGCCCTGATTCTCATCTTGAGGATACAGGAGCGAAATGTGAAGGAAAGTGCTCTGGGAGAGAGTTGCTTTGCAAGGACTTTATCAGGCTGTGTCCGGGGAGGATTAGAATAGAACTTTACAAGTTGTGGGATTTGCCCCCAGTATAAACAAACTTCTTAATAAGAAAATATGCTGTTTTCAACTAGGCCATACTTGAGCTGTGAAAGATTAGGCTACTGGGGTTGTGCCCAAACTATTCACTGAGCCAACCTAATTCTAGATAAAAAAGAGAGCATGAGGTGTTAGGAGGACAGTTAAAACCCCTTCTGCTCTCAGAAGGGCTTAAAGCTAAGGGGTAGAGGGAGATGGAACTCAGGAAATAGAACTTTTCATGGATGTTTTGAATTATTTTTATTATATGGTTGTTACTCTATTGAAAAAAATTAATATAAGAAGTAAACAGCAAATGCTATTGTTCCTTTAATTGGTTCTTCAGGTGGCTTATCATAGGGTAATGGCAGTCTGACTTTAATGACAACAGAAAAATCCAAGCTAGACTGTGGGTTTACAAAAGCTTAATGCTGAATCACAAATATGTATGACCATATTGAAGTGAATAATTGGTAAATGACACATCTACCCTTTTGGTAGATTGCATTATCATTCAAAATATTTTTTGCCCCTCCCTGGATCACCTTTCTGCAGGAGGATAATGCTTGCTGGCTGTTGAACTCAAGCATGTCCGTATGACTTGCTTTGGCAATAAATTGTGAGCAGAAGTGACATGTGTCACTTTGGAGCCAGAAGTTTTAAGAATGAGCATCTTGTTTGCCATGTTTTTTATTCCTCTGCTGTAAGACCGGCAGCATTCCAGATAAGAGTTGCTCTGTGAGCCTGGGTTTATCAGTGGAGTAGAGTTGCGGCAGTTCTATGATAAACATGTAACTTGAGCAGGGAATCAACCTCTGTTTACTTGGGGTTGTTTGTTCCCACAGCATTACTTAGCCTATCCTGACTGTTGCATGTTTCCACCCATACCACAGCAGCATCAACATTTATGTAGTCTGTATAACATTTTGCTTAGGCTTCTTATTGATCTATTTACCCTTTGCTAAAGGCTGAAACTTTGTACAGTTTCTTCTTCCTTCTTTGAGAACAGAATCCCAACTTCATACTAGCTGCAATGTGCCCAACTAATAGTTTGATTAGTCTAAGCCAATCATAGCAACCCATTCCTCCTTGAGAGTAATTGGTCCAGGGATGAGCATGTGATCCAGTTCTGAACAATGAGATTTAAGGGAAATAGTCCAGAGTACTCAGGAGATATTTTTTTTCTTTCTGATAAGAGTAGCATGCAAAGAGAAAGTTGTTTTTCTCCACTATTCTCCATTTTTGGCTTTGAAAGCTGTGATGTAATAATGTGATGCCTGAAACTATGATCATGAGAGCAGTGAAGTCAAGGATAGGAAGAGCTGGAGTCCTTGGTGACATAATTAAACTATCAAACCAACTGTCCAATCCAATTGTCTGCCTACCTAGACTTCTTAGTGGACTATTAACATCCTTATAGTTTAAGCTATAAGCCGGATTTTTCTATTGCTTGCTGCCAAAAGCATCCTAACTGATACAACACATGTGGACAAAGCATCGTTCACTTGGCCTGTTTCACAAGGGGTTCATCTTTACAACTGCCTTAGATTTACCAGTTCTTAAAGTGTAATGGAAATCATAGCTATTTGGAGATTTTACTTAATTTGGCCACCCTAGTGCAGCTCTAACCTTAATGAAGTCCTCTTTGGTACGTGTGCTGAACGAAGCTCTCAGCTGTGTGGTGGTTTTTGGTGTAAAGTCTTGTATCTCTAGGTAGTCCTAGAAGCTACCTGGGCCGACGTTTTTTCCCCAGTAGTTTTTCACCCACTAAACCCCAATATGAGATTTCTCCAACGAGAGATAATCAGGTCAGAAAAGCTGCCAAAGCCACTGTCTTGAGCTCTCGCTGTTACATTTTGTCCTAAAGCTGCAAGTAAATGAGTGCAGGAGGGACCCCGTGGCGTAAGCCTCAAGGAGTACTCTGTGTGTAGTACTCTGAAGCAAGAATATCCCCCTACTCCCAGTCTCTTCTTGAGCAACAGCAACTACCACAGGGTAGATCATGGATTTAGGCAAGCTGGCCGGCCTTTAACTGCTCAACATAAGATTGATCTTTTCATAGTTTCTTGGAACAGCCTCCATTTTGGCATTCTGTTGTCATCCATTATTTCCAGATGTTTCTTTTTTAAAAATTCTGGTTTTCTATCTCACAAACCGTGTTTTATTACTTTTAATCCTTGTCTTAGATTTGTGTGTATATATCCTTGAAAAAGTCCCAGAAATGTGATCATTCTTTAATGTTTCTAGGTATCTTTTTTCTTTGTTGTCATGGCCGAGACAGTGGCTTCTGGACATCATGTCAGAGCATTACTTTGGTTCCAGGTTTCTGGAAACACATAACAAGTATCTCAGTTTTTCTCACACTTCTTTCCTTTTATATCTGTTTTACATATATTTCATCTTTGCCAAAAACATTGTTTTAATATTTGGTGTCCCTTTTTGTTGCCTGTGTTACCATGTACTTCTTTTCACCTTATAAATACGAGAAAAGTATACAAAACTTGTCTTGTACAGTTATTTAAATCAGTCCTGGTAGCTATTTTGAAAAAGTCCACTAAGAGCAGTTAAGTTGCTATTAAACGAATATAGTTGTTTTTTTTTTTTTTCCCTGAATGGTCCAAGTTCATAATTATCAACATAACTTTCTATTTTAATTTATATTACCCTATTTTAATTTGCTTAGTATAAATTAGATAGTAATTGACTAACATTTGCAGTTTTTCTTCGCTTTTTTTACCTTCCACTTTATAGTTAGACTGCCCTTAGGTCAAGTTTTGTTGCTACTTGGCACCTATGAGTTCTTAGCATTCCTTCTTAGATTTATGCTTTGAATCTGAAAATCTTTATTAAAAAGTCTGTTTCTGCACATCGTCCCATAAAATTTTCTTTGGATGGACTAATGCGCCAAGGTCTCAAGGAGTTTCAACTTGTTGATTTATTGGAGTTTTTGTTTGTTTTTTTTATTTTGGAGCATTTCCACTCTTCCATCTGCTCACAGAAACCTTGAAGCATCTGTGCTGGGGAGAACAGTGGTCACATGAAAGTGGAAAGCACATTTAGCTGCTTTGTTGCCACATACCATGTGGCAAATAAAAGTCGTAGACCCTTGAGATTCCAGACCGCCAATGATGTACAGACAGCCTGCGTTCTAATGGTCTGTATAGCAGCTGGTTACTTGAAATGCATTTCCCCATGGAAACAAGGTTAAGAGGGGCACTTAGTTTTCTAGGTTAGTTCATAAAAGCCTATTTCACCCAGAGTATAACTAAAACTCTATAGACTGTAATGAATAGGAGCAGAATATTGTTGTAACAGTGGTAACTCTTAAGTGGTCAGAAAAGCAATACAGTTGAGTAAGAAAGAAGCTTTAAAAACATATCTTGAATGCTGATTTTCAAGGAAAAACAAATTTAACTAGATGGGAATGTAGAGGAATATGCATAATGATTCCAACAGGGATATCGGAAGGACAAAAGTCACTGGTTTTCTTTGTTACATCTGTTTCTCTTTAAAATAAACAGTTTGATATAGTTTCAAAATATTCTTCAATAAGCATTATTTTTTATAACCAGGTCAAAGATGCTAAATGTTACTTTACTTAGAAAGTTTTAAGCAGTGAAAAACATCATGGCTTTCTTTTGGATAGTTGTATCAAGGTACATTTGATTTATTATTTAAAAAAATTTTTTTAAACTTTATTGGGTTTTGTTTGTTTGTTTGTTTATTGTTTTTGTTATTTGAGGGGGAGGTAATTAGGTTTATTTACTATTTTTTTTTAATTGGAGGTACTGGGGATTGAATCCAGGACCTCATGCATGCTAAGGAGGCACTCTATCAATTGAGCTATACCCTCCCCTCTAAGGCACGTTTGATTTAATTGAGCAGTATGACTTTAGTCTCCTTTGATCTTTCATCAGTTGAACAGATGACTGTTGACTGTTCACTGACAGGTGCTGCTCTATGTTCTATATAGCAGCAAACAGGACAAATTCTGGTAGGTCTAAAGAGAGAAAGAAGAACATCTGTGGGAGGGATTTTCCAGTGGAAATGGGGCAAGGGAGAAAAAGGTGAAGGAGGAAGGTTGTTACTGAATATGTGGGTGGGAGACAGAGATTTCCTGAGAAGAAATGAATTCACCTGTGAATAGGAGCAGACAAGAGGGAGAAGTTAACCCCAGAATGCTGGACTCACTGGGGAGAAGAAAGGAAAGTAGGAAGGAGAGAACTTGGATTGGGCAGTGGTCAGCCCAAGCCATGGGGTGACCTGTCCACCCCAAAACAACTTGTGTGATCTAAGGTGAAAAGTGTGAGTAGGGACGGGGAGCCAATTTCAACACGCGTGAAGGGAAGGGGTCATTTTGCAAGATGGATGTTAGAAACTATAGGAAATGAAGCAAAGGGAAAAGGTAGGTGATTTGGCAGCAATTTCACTCAGATAAATTACATGCTTTCAAAGAGTAAATCATAAGAGATAATTTGAGAAATGTCCAGAAGTTTCAATTCAGATAGATTTTTTTCTACAATGAATAGCTATGTTATATTTGTTATAATGTGATAACATGTGAGTACAAACTGTCCAGTGTATTTGGAGAGACAGAATTGAAGAGAGCTATTAAGTAACTAGGTCCCCAGGAGCACAGAGTAAATAAAGTAGGTCCCCATACAGAGTGGGTAAGAACTAGCTCACAAACTGACAACTTGCTTACCCCTTTCTCAGCTTCCTTGAATTGCATTAATTTTTATTGACATATCCTTATTTTTACTAAAAGGAATACTTGAAGTTTGTTGTAAAGGTATTTAACGTAATGCACATTCACCCAGTGGGTTCCTACTGCTTAGAAAGACAACTCTACCACACATGATTCCCTTAAAGGATCAGAGGAGCACAGGGGTTAAGAACATATACTTTGGACTCAGAACATCTGGATCCGAATCCTGACTCCAAGGACAGTTATTTCCTAGCTGTGTTGTGTGACTTAAGGTAAGTTGCTCAACTTGTCTGGGCCCCAAATCTTCATACGTAAAACAGCATAATAATAGCACCTAGATCATTGGGTTTCTTTGGAAATTGAATGGGTTAATGTATGTAAAGCTCTTAGAAAAACTCCTGGCTCCAAGCAGTGTTAGCTTTAAAAAGCAAAACAAACAAAATACTGCTTTAAAAAAAAAATCC